>NC_057861.1:168108826-168412576 GCF_019393635.1 Dromiciops gliroides | reverse complement strand
CTTTTTTTTTTTTTGCAGGGCAATGGGGGTTAAGTGACTTGCCCGGGGTCACACAGTTAGTAAGTGCCAAGTATCTGAGGCCAGATTTGAACTCAGGTACTCCTGAATCCAGGGCTGGTCCTTTATCCACTGTGCAACCTAGCTGCCCCAATCCATGTCTTTCTAATTGCAAGTCTAGTACTCTGTCCAATAAACTATGCTGACCCAACATAATGGGTAGAGAAGAGAGGCAGATATTTGGCTTGATATAAAGAAAAACTTGCTAACCAAGTATAGCTGACCCAAAGTAGAATAGGCTGCTTTGGGAGGTAATGGCTTGTAAACAGAGACTAGACAACTGATCACATATTAGAGATATTGTATACTGGGTTCTCGGTTGAAAACCAAATGACTTCTGAACTCTATGCAAACTTTGAGATTCTTTGATCTGTCTTTGATCTTAAGAAAAGGAAATTTGGTGATGTGGGGGAGAGACATTACTTGGGGTGTCAGAAATCACTACTAAAGCACTCCCATGTTTACTGAGCAGTTGAACCTCTGACATCCCAGTGGTTAATTTTACATGCTTGGTCAGTTTATTAGATTATGTGCTCCATGCTAATCTACAAAAGTGCGTCCAGTCATACTATAGCAATCCCAATGTGTGAAAGGGCTACATTCTTTTCAAATGGAAACTTTACACTTCAGACTAAATTTGAAGGTGGTCATTACAAATAGAATAAACAGATCCAAAATTTCCTTTCCATGATGATCTCCATAAGTGTGGGAAGATTTAGTGGGAAAATTTTCACTTAGTAACATATTTAAGATATTGAAGCCCTTGTGACTTCTGGGTTAGAGCATTTTTATGATCTTTGCTGAACTCCAACATGTCCTTCATGGGGTTTTATTTAGCCTTACATGACTTTGTAAAGGCTCTTCCAAAAACTGAAAGAGCTCTGGAAACAAATATTGACACTGTTTGTTTTCTCCAGTCATAATGAAATATGTGATAATTGATTCAAATTCATTCCTGTTACATGAAACTTCAACAAAACTCTAATGGGGATAGATCTGGTTTCCTTCCAGAGTATCTGATACATCTGTACAATTAAAATTCCATCCATCTTAAACCATTAAAATAAGACAGAGAGATAGGCTGTTTAAAAAAAAACCCAGCTAACAGAGAGGAATGTGAAGAATAGTAGCCTCTAAATGTCTGCACTATAAAAGGACACTAGTTAATTTCTGGCTACCTTTTGAGCTAATTGCTACTAAGATAATAATCTTGTATGTCTTGAATAGATACAGGTCACTTCACATACCTGTGTTTCAGTGTATGACTTCACAATCCAAAAGATAACATTATGTATGAACTCAACATTGTTTAAGGCACTGACAATGAACTCAGTTGTTAGACTGGTGCTGCCAAAAGTCAGAATGATCTGACAATTGACAAAGCTCTTTAAACAGTGTGCTGGTAATGGGAAAGAAATGGAGTACTGGGAAAGGGAATGTATCTCAGCTCCTTTCCTTCTTTGTCTACTATATTGTAAAAGAAAATTAATTGATATTTTTTCTAACTGAATTTTGGACAGTAAAAATGTTTATGACTCTTCTATGTATAAGATTTACTAATACTACTATTACATTAATAATAATATTGTGCATGTGTGTTGTACTTCAGCTTTTAGAAGACTGTTTCCTCACAACAACTCACTGAACTATGTAGTGCCAAGTAGCATTATCCTCATTATAGAGAGAAAGAAATTAAAACTCATAAAGTGGAAAAGTGACTTACTGATGGGGTCATACTTAGTAATGTCAGAAATCGGGTTAAAAGTTGGCTATCCCAACTCCAAGTCTCATGGTTTTTCTACCCTGGCTTAATAGATTACCTCGGTAAACAAGGGACATATTGTTTACACAAAGTAATACAGCTAGTAAAAGTGTCAGATTCAGGCTTTAAGCTCTAGTCTTACTGACTGTACGTCCAGCTCCCAATTTAGAACCATGGGTACTTGAAATCTTCTAAACTATGATATCTCTATGAATTACTATCAAATAAAATAATGTGTAAAGTACATTGCAAACCTTAAAGTGCTATATAAATGCTAGCTCTTGTTATTATCATTGCTAATGATAAAATTATCCAATAATAGTGATAATGAGAGATTGACTAATTTTATAGAGGTTACCTATGTTTTCAAATAATCCTTTTCATTTGTACAGCAATTTACATCATTCACATCACAATCATCTTATTTGATTCTCAAAAAAAATATTGTGAAGTTGATAGGGAATGTATTGCCTCCCTATTCCAGGTAAAGGGACTAAGGCATAGGAAGATCAAAGGAGTTGATCCATGTTTTCTGGCTCTATATCTACCACTACCTAAGATTCTGTCTCAATAGCTTCTACCCCTACCCTGCACGAAGAGTTTCCTAACAAGCTCCTTGTGTGACCAGTTGTTAAGGGAGGAACAGCAACCAGAATATATCAAACATTACCTATGTCTTCTTAGTCCAGATACATTTAGCCACCGTGAAGCCCAGAATGAATCTGACATTCTCATCTCAAACAGAGCCCTAAGGGTTCATATACAGTACTTGGGAAACTGTCAGAAAGACTCTTGAATTCTGTCCAGACAGGAATTCTATCTGTATAAGAATGAGGCTTTTTTGGGGGACAATGAAGTGTAACAGGGGTCCTGTGCATAAACTGAATGCATCAGTGTGCTCCATTGATACAGCTTCTCCTCTCCCCCCACCTGTGGAGAAATTAAGGTGATTGCTTCCAGAAGAGTTGTGATGATGTTTAATGGAACTGACTTAGAGAGACTGTGGAGTATAGATATTCTGTAACTGGTTCTGGACTGCTAACCCCATGGTGAATGGAAAGCTTTTTGGCTGTGAGTTCCTGTAGATCAGGAACTGTCTTGTGCCTTTCTTTGTATCCCCAGTACTTAGCTCAGTGCTTGGCACAAAGTAGGTGCTTAATAAATTTTACTGGGGCAGCTAGGTAGTGCAGTGGATAGAGCACCAGCCCTGGATTCAGGAGGACCTGAGTTCAAATCCGGCCTCAGATACTTAACACTTACTAGCTGTGTGACCCTGGGCAAGTCACTTGACCCCAATTGCCTCACCAAAAAAAAATGTTTACTGGCTAACTGTGGAAGAAGTCAAAAGGCCTTAGTTAGCTTGGTGCCATGTCTCTCTTGCCTCAGTCCTTTTGGCTGCTATTTGCTCATAGAGTATGGTAAAAGACTAAGGGAGAGAGAACTTAGGGCCTTCTCCCCTCTGAGACAAGGTGGTCCTGAGAAATGGACCTCAGCCTTTGGCCTCTATTATTATGTGAATTCATCAGTGATTTCTAGGCAAAGGGAGTAAAGTCTCGAATCTTGTGAATTTTTGAGGGAGTTATAGGAATCTGAGGGTTGAAATCCAGGCTGCATTTTGCAACCAGCCCAACACTAATCCCCTAAAGAATAAGGAACAACTTCTATAACAGAACCCCAACCCAGAAGCAGTTGAGATGGGAACTTCCTCATCAAGACTCCATTGGCATTCTTGGGCTTGGATTTGGTGGCATCAGTCTTGTGTAGGAATTAACCTGAGAGAATGACTGGAAGGTATTTTTTTGGTGGGGGAGGGAAATGTTAGTACCTTGTTCTACCTATATTCTTGAAATATAGGTCCTTTTGTAAGAACTAATTAATATTAAGTGATTAAAAGTAGTTGGGGCTTACAAGTTGAACCCCTTCAGGTACTTTAGAAGCCCAAGGGGTAGTAGTAGCAACCTAGCTCTGGAAGAGGAGCACAAAGGAGAAAACAAATTAAGTGTTGAATAAAGTTTATGTAACATGATAACTTGCAACAAGAAAAATATAATAGGGACATAATTAGATTAAGAAAGGAAGTCAAGATACCTGCAATATTTTTTTAACAGAGGTCATGGATTAGGGCAGCTAGATGGTGCAGTGGATAAAGCACCAGCCCTAGATTCAGGAGGACCTGAGTTCAAATCCAGCCTCAGACACTTGACACTTACTAGCTGTGTTACCCTAAGCAAGTCACTTAACCCTCACTGCCCCCCCAGCCCCCCCAAATAAATAAAAGAGGTCATGGGGATAGGCACAAAAAGGAGTTAAAAATAACAGACTATGAATGATCATATTCCTGTACTTTTAAAGGGAAGCAGGCAGCATAACAAAGAGAAAATCAGAAGAATGACCTTTTTATCCAAGCACTATCATTGTTCTGCCTTGTGATTCTGAGCACATATGACGTTGAGTTCTTAAACTCTCTGAATCTCTGTTTTCTCATCTGTAAAGAAAATAATGCCTTCCCTACTATCTGTTTCACAGAATAGACATGAGGATCCAAGGAGACCATAGATTTAAAGTGAGAAGGGACATGAGAAACAATATCCAAGATCACACAGGGAGTAAATGATACTGAGTCCACTGATTCCAAATCTCTGTATGCCAAGTTCTCTTTGTGAATCTCCATGCTTCCTG
The DNA here is from genome assembly GCF_019393635.1 of Dromiciops gliroides. Taxonomy (NCBI): domain Eukaryota; kingdom Metazoa; phylum Chordata; class Mammalia; order Microbiotheria; family Microbiotheriidae; genus Dromiciops; species Dromiciops gliroides. Next base: position 168,408,078 of record NC_057861.1, on the reverse strand, counting down.
TCTACTGAAGAAAGTAGGGAAAACCATCAGACAATAGAATTATGATAGAAATAATATCCCTTATGAATAGGAAGTGGAAGTGATAAACAGATGTAAGGGATTAGATCTGATAGATAGAGGAACTGAAGAACTACAGACAGAGGTTCACAATGTTATACCAGAGGCAGCAACAAATAACATCCCAAAATAAAAAGAAGAGCAAGAAAGCAAAATGGCTATCTGGTGAGGATTTACAAATAGTTGAGGAAAGACAGAAAACAAAAGGGAAAGGAGAAAGGGAAAGATATAACCAACTGAAGGCAGAATTCCAGAGAATAACAAGGAGGGATAAGAAGGTTTTCTTAAATGAACAATGCAAAGAAATAGAAGAAAACAATAGAATAGGAAAGATGAGGCATCTCTTCAAGAAAATTAGAAATATCAAAGGAACATTTCATGTAAAACTGGGAGATAAAGGACAAAAAATGGAATGGACTTAACAGAAGTAGAAAAGAGTAAAAAGAGGTGGCAAGAATATACCGAAGAACTATATAAGAAACATCTTAACATCACCAATAACTATGATGGTGTGGTTACTGATCTAGAGCCAGATATCCTGGAGAATGAAGTCAAGTAGACCTTAGTAAGCATTGCTAACAATAAGTCTAATAGAGATGACAGAATTCCAGCTGAGTTATTTGAAATCTTAAAAGATGATGTTAAAGTGCTACATTCAATATGCTAGCATATTGGGAAAACTCAGCAGTGGCCACTGGATTGGAAAAGATCAGTTTATGTTCCAATCCTAAAGAAAGGAAATGCCAAAAATGTTCACATTACCAAACAATTGTGCTCATTTCACACACAACCATAGTTGTGCTTAAGATTCTTCGAGTTAAACTTCAGCAATATGTGAACCAAAAATTACCAGAAGCATAGGCTGGTTTTTTAAGAGGCAGAGGAACAAGAGACCAAATTGCCAATATTTGCTGGATTGTGAAGAAAGCAAGGGAGTTCCAGAAAAAAATTACTTCTGTTTCATTGACTACAGTAAAACCTTCACTGTGGATCGTAACAAAATGTGGCAAGTTTTCAAAGAGATTGGAGTACCAGATCATTTTACTTCTCTCCTGAGAAACTGGTATGCAGAATGAGAAACAATAGTTATAACCAAGCATGGAACAACTGCTTGGTTTAGGATTGGGAAAGTAGTACAACAAAGCTGTATATTGTCACCTTACTTATTTACCTTATATGCAGAGTACATCATGTGAAATGCCAGGCTGGATGAATCAAAATCTGGAATTAAGGTTGCCAGGAGAAATATCAACTATCTTAGTTATAGAGATACCATTCTGATGGCAGAAAGTGAAGAAAAAGTAAGAAGCCTTTCAATGAGGGTGAAAGAAGTGAGTGTAAAAGGTGGTTTGAAGCTTAATATAAAAAACAAAATCTTGACAAGTGGTCCTATCACTTCATGGCAAATAAAGGAAGAAGAAATGGAAGTGATGTGAGATTTTATATTCTTAGGCTCAAAGATCGCTGCAGACAGCAACTGCAGCCATTAAATTAAAAGAAGCTTTCTTCTTCTTCTTTTTTTTTTTTTTAGTGAGGCAATTGGGGTTAAGTGACTTGCCCAGGGTCACACAGCTAGTAAGTGTTAAGTGTCTGAGGCTGGATTTGAACTCAGGTACTCCTGACTCCAGGGCCGGTGCTCTATCCACTGTGCCACCTAGCTGCCCAAGAAGCTTTCTTCTTGAAAGGAAAGCAATGGCAAATCTGGACAGCATACTAAAAAGTAGATATCTGCTTGCTGACAAAGGTTCATATAGTCAAAGCCATGCATTTTTTCCATTAGTAATGTATGATTGTGAGAGTTTGACTATAAGGAAATCTGAGCACTGAAGAATCAATAATTTTAAATTGTGTGCTAGAGAAGGCTTTTGGGTGTCCTTTGGACAGCAAGGAGAACAAATCAATCAATACTTAAAGAAATTAATTCAGACTACTCATTGGAAGGACAAATACTGAAGGTGAAGCTTAAATACTTTGGCCACATAATGAGAAGACAGGATTCATTGGAAAAGACCCTGATGTTGGGAAAGATTGAAAGCAAAAGAAAAAAGGGATCCCAGAGGATGAGGGATAGAAAGTGTCATGGAAGCAATGAATATGAGGTTGGATAGATTTTGGGAGACGGGAAAGGAAAGAGGACTTTTGTATGCTATAATCCATGGAGTTACAAAAAGTTGAACACAACTGAATGATTGAACAACAAAATACTTCCTCTTTATACTATATGTGAGTGTTCTGGAAAGTGTAAAGCATTACTCAAATAATATTATATATTATATTTCACTACATTGTATCACATTATATCATGTCACACCATAACATCACATACTATCATATCATTTCATATATCATGTCATGTTATGTCATATCATATCATATTTTGTTATATTCTTTCCTTTAATTTTCAAGCCAAAGATTTAACTTCTTTTTATAGACAATTTTGGTTCTAATTCACCAGAATAATATAAGAAAAAATATTTTCTTACCCCAAATAAACTGCTTTTATCATATCACTTTCCTACTCAAGAATCTCAGACACTTTTTCCTGTAGCATCAACTTAAGATTCTTTGGCTTGACATGCAAGGCCCTCTAATAACTGGCCTACCTTTATTAAGTTTACTTTATGTTTTGTAACTCTTCCATTTAGATCCCCTGCTACAGCCAAGTTGACTTCCCTATTTCCCTTGCATATCTCCCTTATTCCTAAACCATGTATTTGCTCATATTATTCCCTTTATCTTGATTGCCCTCCCATGTTCTCTATATAGATCCAAGTCCCTCACTTTCAAAGCTCACCTCCTCCATGAAGACTCCCCTGATTACCCAAGTCATGATGAAATTTTCACCTCTGAAATCTTTATAATATTGTAGAATATTAGAAGAATCTGTAGAATATTAGAAAAATCTGTGATTTTTGTCAGTGTACATGATCCCTCCAATGATTCAGATCACAACCTTGGTTCATAGTCTTTGTGAATTACTGTGGCTGAAAATCTTGAGAGACACTTTCTCCACCATCTTCCATGACTGACTTCATGCTTATAATTAATTTAATTTGTATTCTCTTAACTTTGGTATATCTCTAGAAGGTCCATCTCTCAGTGGAGAGAGTCTAAAGATCCCTAAGAACAGAAGAATCCACATTTAAATTCTTTAGATAGCTAACCATTTTTCTTTCTCAAGTCCTCACTTTTGTATTATTCTAGCAAATATTTCCTCAAATAAGTTCTAATTTATCATTAACTTATCTCAAATCAAATCAATAATCATTAAGCATCCATGCCAAATACTGTGCTAATAACTAAAGATATATATAAAGAGGAGGGAGAAAGGAGCTTAAAATGGGGGAAACAACCTGCAAACAACTATATACAAACAAGATATGTACAGGACAATATCTCCTATTAAAGAGGATCGCTAATATTCCTTTAAATAATAAGAAATGTGCTCCAGAAATAAGATTCTAATAAAATTGGGAATAGAAAGGAAGAAATATTTTCTTGCTTGTAATAAAATTGTATTCCCTAGAATTTTCCTGGTGGGTCATATCCAGATGTCTGAAATATGTGAAGAGTCATAAGTGTATCTCTATGTATTATAAAGCTGACCATACAGTTCCTCTCTAAGCCTCCACCATGCCTAGTTTCTCCATCACAATGGGCAATGCTAAAAATTAGTGGTCTAGTCATGTCTATCAGTGATTTATAGTAGACTCAATAGATAATTGCATTGCTTGATTGATCTCCCAAGTAAGAAACCTCAAAGTATCTTTCAAATGAGAGGTGGCCTAGTTAAATGAATGAGCAATTATTCTTAGTTCATTGTTAAATTGGAAGATGTCTAGTGGAGTGCCCAAAGGCTCTGGTGGTATAGAGTTGACCCTGGATTCCCAAAAGTCATGCTATCAGCTGTGTAGCAATAAACTTTTCAAATATTAAGTACTTAATAAAGGCTTCTTGATTGAAACAGAATGGAATTGTCAGGCCCCAACACTTTGACTACAGGGCCAAATTCAGACTGTATTCCTTATCTGAGGACTGATCTAGCTAAGTTCAAAGAGGCTCATTTTGACTGCAGGGTGACAAATTTTTCAGCTACAGTAATTCACAAAGACTACGAACCAAGATGGAGAAAAGTTGTGATCTGAATCATTGGAGGGATCATGTACACTGACAAAAATCACAGATTCTTCTATTATTCTACAATATTATAAAGATTTCAGAGGTGAAAATTTCATCATGACTTGGGTAACCAGGGAAGTCTTCATGGAGGAGGTGAGCTTTGAAAGTACATTGTATTTAGATAGGCAAGAGAGGAAAGAAAGGTCATTCTAAGCAGAAGATTTGAGCAGAGACTCAGAAACATTAAAAAGTTGTTTCAGGGACAGCAGACATGCAGGTTTGTTTGGAATATTGACACTTTTCATTTGCTCTTAGGTTCATATTGGGGATAATTGCCATTAATGCTAGAAAGGTTGGCTGTAGAGGGCTAAGAGGTTTAGATTTTACTCTGTGTGCAGTGGGTAGTCATTACAAATTTGACATATTATGAGTTTTTCTTCACAATATATACTGAATTTGAGACTCTTTGAATTCTCAGAGCTACAGACTTAGCTCTGGCCTTGATTATTTCTATATGGATGATGCTCAAATATCTCTAGCTCTTCCAAGCACCAAAAGCAGAATCTCAACTTTCTGCCTCCCAGATCTCTCTGCTTACATATCTCCAAACCTCAAATTCAACATGTCTAAAACCAAACTCATTGCCTCTTCAGTAATGGATCCTCTCCTAACCTCACTCTTCCATTCCCTATTACCATCAATGATGTCATCATGCTTGTAATCTTGGCATTATCTTCATCTCCTCCTCACTTACCATTTAAATCCAATCAATGTCCATGTCCTGTAAATTCTATCTCTGCATTGTTCTGGGTATGTATCTTCTTTCCATTGTCCCTGATCTCCACCTCCATAATTCAAGCTTTTAATACCTTTCACCTGGACTATGTATAAGAACCTCTTAAGTGGTCTCAACTCTATCCCCTTTATGTTATATACACCACTGCCAGATTAATCTGTCTAATGTACAGCACAAAACACATAATTCAATTGCTCAAAACATTCAATGGTTCCCCAAGGCCTACAAAATCAATTACCAAACTCTTGAACTGAACATTCAAAGTCCTTCACAATCTGCCTCCCACCTATCTCTTTGACATAATCATCTTACATTATCCTGTCACATAAATACAATCCACTCAAACACTACTCTATATTTTCCAATTAGATTCTCTGCTGTTGTTTGTTTGTTTGGGGTTTTTTTGTTTGCTTTTTGTGGGGAAATAGGGGTTAAGTGACTTGCCCAGGGTCACACAGCTTGTGTCAAGTGTCTGAGGCCAGATTTGAACTCAAGTCTTCCTGAATCCAGGGCCGGTGCTTTATCCACTGTGCCACCTAGCTGCCCCAACTGCTGTTGTAACTCCATATTTTTGTTCATAATGTTCTCTATGCCTAGCATTCCATTACTTCCATCTTTACCTGATATAATCCTATCCACCAAATAATAATTAAGACATCTAGGTGGCACAATGGAGAGAGTGCTGGGCCTGGAGTAAGGAAGACCTAAGTTCAAAATCTGCCCTCAGATACTTACTAGCTCTGCGACCTTAGGCATAGTTTCCTCAACTGAAAATGGGGATAATAAAAGCACCTACCTCACAGGGTTGCTGTGAGGATCAAATGTGTTGGCATAGCACAGTGCCTGGTACATAGTAGGCACTATATAAATGTTGTTTCATTGTTCACTAGTTTTAGTCATGTCTGACTCCTAATGACACCATTTGGAGTTTTCTTGGCAAAGATGCTGGAGTGGTTTGCCATTTCCTTCTGTATTTTACAAATGAGAAAACTGAGGCAAACAAGGTTAAGTGACTTGCCCAGGGTCACAAAGCTAATCAGTGTCTGAGTTCAGATTTGAGCTCAGGAAGATGAGTCTTTCTAGCTCAGGACCAGCACTCTATCCACTGTGCTACCTAGCTGCTCCATATAAATGCTAGATATTATTATTATTATTGATCAATAAATAAGCATTCATTAAGTGCCTAGTATGTGCTAGGCAATGGGTATATATATATACATACATGTATATATATACATATACACACACAATGAGGGTATATATATAATATACAAAAATGAAACTACCCCTACTCTTGAGGAGAATATATTCAGCTTGTGCATATATAAATATATATAGAAGAAGGAAGGAAATCCTACCCATCTTTAATTTTTGTGTTTTAAATGATTGGGTTTTGTTTAACTATCACTTATTCCCCAAAATCTCTCCTCCAATACAGCCTTCCCTCATAGGAAAGAAAAGTTAAATGACACAGAGACAATTTCAGACAATGAAATGGTATGAAAGGTATGAACAAATCCAAACCAACAGTCCATTAATTCTCTTGAGAAGAGCTAATCCATCTGTTATACCCTATCTCAAATCCCATCTCTTCCATGAAGTCCCTCTTGAGCTTCCCAGCCAGAAGTGATTTCTTTTACCTATGAAATCTTATTGAATCTTGTCCACGTTATTGGACAATAATGGATACCTTATCTCATTGTCCATTTGTCCATTTCTGTCTGATGCTTTTATATTCTATTTTATATTAGAGGCACAGACACAATAAAGCATAATAGAAAGCTGGATATGGAGCCAGCTTTTAACAAGTCCCACATACCTAAACCTAAGCAAGTCACTTGACCTCTTACTACTCTAGGAAGCTCTCTAATGCTATGAGTTTTGATGACCTGCATAGGTAGATGAAATTTCCTCATTTGGGAGCTCCATAAATCAATGAAGTCATAGATCTAGTCCCTAATTCTATCCCTATTTATAGGCCTAGTCAGCCTAATGCCATAATTGGCCAACAATAATCTGATCAATTAACTTCTATAGCTCTTTATCATCTACAAAATGCTTTCTTCACAACTACTCTGTGATATAGGTAATGCCAATTATTATTATCATCAAGTTTTGTGAAGCAACTAAGGTATCGAGAGCCCACTGTCACATAGCTTATTAATTGTCAGAACCACGAAGAGATAGATGCATGTTTTTTTGACTCCAAATCGAATGTTCTTTCCACTTTTTTCACTTCCACAAAAACTTATGTTAGACAAAACCACATAACAGTGGAACTGATTTCCATAGGAACAAATCAAAACTCAGCAGATCCAGACTTGCCTAGGTAGAAAGACTAACAAATATATGACGAAATTTGTGGTAGAGTATATTTCTTAGGAGAAAATAGAAAGGTACCATACAGGACCTGAAGGCCTTTAAAATTTTTTCATTGTTTTGTGGTTTTCTATAGCCAAAAAAGAAAAAGAAAAAAGAAAAAGAAATAATTTCATTGCCAAGTGGTCAGTCTATTGGTTACGTCTTTCCTGGAGCTACCTGGGCTGCTCCCTCAAGAAAGACTTAGTCTATTGTTAAAGCCATACTTGAAGCCTTTCCAGCATGGAAAAACCTGCCTAAGCTTATACTTTTCTGGCATAACTAAATGAAAAGATAGTTCTCAAGTACTCCTTAGAGAGGCAAAGGAAGGAGCTGGCATAATGGGTTTTATCATACACTCATGGGACATTTGATCATTATGTTTTACATCCCTCATAAATATTTGCCAAAAGATCAACATGAAAATAACTGTAGTTTACCCACTAAAATGTGTTAGTGAGCACAACATGGCACAGAAATTCTACAAAGAGTTTGATAATACCCTTCAAGTCAAATCAGCACACACACTCATACTTGATGACTTCAATTCAAAGGTGGCAAGAGATCATAAGGGTGAGAAATATGCAGCAAAGTATGATTCAAGAGAAAGAAATAAGAGGGGCCAAAGACTGTAGATCATACAGAAGCCTCTATCTCAATGCCACCAACTCTTTCTTCAAAAAAAGAACTGGCAGGTGCTGTCCTTGACAATTGCAAAAGTAACAAACAAACAAAAACAATAACAAAAACAGCATAAAGAACAAAACTGACTACATTTTAACAGATAGGAAAAGACTTATTATTAATGTATGGATTATTTCTGTCAGCTGTCTGTACACATTCAGACCATCAAGTTATCAGAGTCAAGACAAAACATGAATAAATAATAATGGGGGAAATGTTTTACAATTTAAATGACAGCTCTCAATTGTTTTTAATTAGTTATTAAGAATGAAATGTAGGAGGGGCAGCTAGGTGGCGCAGTGGATAGAGCACTGGCCTTGGATTCAGGAGGACCTGAGTTCAAATCCGGCCTCAGACACTTTACACACTTACTAGCTGTGTGACCCTGGGCAAGTCACTTAACCCCAATTGCCTCACAAAAAAAAAAGAATGAAATATAGGAAATGGAAAATAAAAATAACATTGACTCTAGAGTAATTTCATCCAGTTTAACCCATAAAATTAATTGTTCCAACAAGGTGACCAAAAGAGATCAGAAGATACCTTAGTCAGCAAACATCTGACTTACCTGCCAAATAGAGAGATGGCTGCTAAATACACCAGGTTTTAATACAAACTAATCTCTAAAATCTTACAAAGAAAGATTATGGAAAACTATGCATAGTATCAATTCATAAAGCATAAAGAAGCAGGCAAGGATCATATTTTAAAATATCTTGGTAAGATTCTAACGGCATTGCAGGATGAGTATGAAAGAACTATAAGAAATGATTTGTAGAAGAACATTCTAATAAACTGTTTTCTCCATCAAGGATAGTGGATCCACCGTATTCATTCTCCATTAGCTACAGTCTTCTCATCCCTGAGGTCCCTTCCAGTTCTAGATCTATGATTCTAATATGTACCAAGAGAACTGATAATTATTGACCTATATATCTACTCTCCCATTTGTACAAAATTTTTGTTTCACATCTTTTCATGAATTGAAAGCATGCTCAACAAAGGCATTAACAGAGAAAAAGAAGGCTTCCTTAAGCAATATTTAAGCATGGACCACACTTTTGCCATCTTACAATTAATTGAAAGGTTTAGATAATGAGATCGATCACATTGTGTTTACTGTTTGTTGATTACAAAAGAGCATTCAGTAGAGTGATACCTAGACTTACAAGCTCTTCAAAGATACTTTGGGAAGGTGGTTATTTCCCATTCATAACTCAATATCATTCAAGATTTGGAAAATGTAACAATAGAAAGAACCCTTTTCAATGACACTGATAATAAATATAAAATAAGGGAGAAAACATGAGAGATATGTACTTCCCATAGGTGTCTGCCACTTTCACAGAGGGGACAGTTCAGAAAAAAAGCTGAAGAAGAATTTCCTATGAATGGTGAGGTTCTCTAGATATTCCCATTTGAGGAAGACATCAAGTTGATAGTATCAAGACCTAAAATATCATGCAGCCTCCTGGAAGATATCTGTAACCACTCTGTTAATAAATAGAGTTTGGCATTGCATATGAATTGAACTATAATACTATATTGTGCCATAAGAAACAATGAAAGGGAAAGTTTCAGAATAACCTGGAAAAACCTGTAAAATGATGTGGAATGAAGTAAACAGGACCAGAAGAACAAATTTTATAGTGACAACAACACTATAGAAACAATTTTGATGACTGATCAGTGAATGATTCCAGAGGATAAATTAGAAGTAAACTGATTCCAGAGGACTGATAATGAAGCATATTGCCTTCTTTCTGACACAGAAGTGATAAACCCAAGATGCAGAATGAAACATACATTTTTGGAGTCAGAGAAAGCAGGAATTTGTCTTTTCTATGTGTATTTATTACAAGGGTTTTTTTTCCATTTTTAAACTTGAGTAAAGGTGAAAGGAGAGAAAATAAATGTTTGTTAATTGAAAAAATAAAAGTTTGAAAGTAAGGGAGGACAGCAATATTGTTTGATGAAGAACTGTGAATGACTTGACTATTCTCAACAATACAATGATTCAAGACAATCCCAAAGGACTATTGATGAAACATACTATCCATCTCCAAAAAAAGAACTGATATTGATGGAACAGACGCACACTATTTTTCACTTTCTTTCATTTTTTTCTTTTAATCAAGTTTGCTTATACAAAATGACAAATATGGTATTGTTTTACATAATCATACATGTATAACCCATAACTGATTATTTGCTGCCTCAGGGAGGGAGGAGGGGAAGGAGGAAAGAGGGGGAAAATTAGAACCCCAAACTATAAATAAAAAAGTTTATTATTAAAAAAAAAGTAAGGGAGAATTCTATTGGCTGGGGGATGGTGGGGGATTTACTGGGAAGTAGGAGCAGTATGAAAGAGAACATCAGTAAAACTTTTTTTATTATTTAAAATTAGATTGCTGGCAGAACAAATTGCTTAAAAGTTAGTGCATTGATAGTATAAATTATTCTTTTATACACTAATTTATACTTATTAAATCATGATTCATAATGAAAAAAAGAAGAGAGATTGAGGATATGATTTATGTTGCTAACAGGGCAGAACTCCCTCAATTGAAACCTGTCCCCTAAAAGGTGGCATCATTCCCGATTACTTTTAAATCTGGCCTAGTGTTCAGAACATAGAAAGTTTTATTTGCCTCCAATCTTTATGAGGAACTGAGGATCAAGCTACAGAGAGTCTAGCAAGAGGGAAGATCATTACATTTGATCTGATTAGATCAGGAGTATAGGGAATGATTGAGGGAAGACACAGGATTTTCCTTCTCTGTGGCACTGTTTTCTTGTAGAGACCACATTACCCCTTGGGCTCCATGTCAGAGAGATCCACATTCTGTGGAGATGAAAAGTTTCTCTCTCTCTCTCTCTCTGTCTCTTTGTCTCTGTCTCTTTGTCTCTTTCTCCCTCTGTCTGTCTTTTTGTCTCTGTCTCTCTGTCCCTCTGTCTCTGTCTCTCTCTCTGTCTCTATGCTTCTGTTTTTCTTTCTGCCTCTCTGTCTCTCTGTGTGTGCTTCTCTCTCTGCCTCTCTGTCTCTCTCTTTCTCTCTGTCTCTCTGCCTCTGTCTCTGTTTCTCTGTGTGTGTGTGTCTCTGTCTCTGTTTCTCTCTCTCTCTCTCTGTCTTTCTCTTCTTTCTTTCTGCCCTACCCCTCCTTGCCACCCATGTGAATTTATGCTAAATATTCCCAGTGAGTTCCTTGGATAGGTAATCTAATTCCATATTTTCTGCCAGAATGCTTGTCTGTCTGCATGTTATGGGTTATTGTTTGAAATTATATCCTCAATTTATAGAAGGATTTTTATATTTTTAGTGAACTAGGAAATTCCCCCAAGTCCATGTAGTTTTAAATCTGTTTTCATTGTTAACAAATTGGTTGTCATATCTGTTTTATTGAATGATATTCAGCTTAACACAAGGATCTCTCTATTGGTCATTTGCAAAAAGCTTATGAGAATTTCTGGCTAAGAAGAGACTCTCTTCCCAGAGTAGTGTTCATAACAGACTGGCAGAAAATGCAGAGCAGTGTTGATTACAGATGTTCTGGGGAGGAGAAGGGGCAAGGGTATAGAGGAGCCATTTGAAATGTTTGGCCAGACTAGAATTTGTCTAGTAGAAACACACTTTACTGCCAGGTGACTGTCCAAAGGGAAAGGCTATAATCATTTCAAGGTGACAGTTTCTTCTTGCTTTGCTTAGAAATATGACTTGAATAAGCTGAGGCTCTACCCTTTCTGCACCTCATGTGATCATTCTTCCCTCCATCTGGATTAAGACTGGTGGTAAAGTAGAACATCAGGGTGGGATGCTGAACTGCTCTTCTCCATTCCACAACCCTGGTAGGGTAGTAAAACCCCTCCTGTACTTCTAGAAAGAATATTGGGAGCAGCTAGGTGGTTCAGTGGATAAAGCATCAGCCCTGGATTCAGGAGGACCTGAGTTCAAATCCAGCCTCAGACACTTGACGCTTAGTAGCCATGTGACCCTGAGCAAGTCACTTTAAAAAAAGAAAGAAAGGATATCACTTCTTTGTCACAAATTCAAGTCTCTAAGCAAAATAGTGTGTCTTATCTTTGACTTTTTAACTCCTTACCAATATTCTTTGAGTTGTCAATCATCAGAATCTTCTGAAAAATTATTTTATGAAGGATGTTCCTCAAGGTCATTGGATCATAGAAGCATGGATACAGAGAAGTAAGGAACTTCAAAGATTCAACCTTGATCTCCATTTTACAGATGATATTCAGGGAGGTTGTCATTGAATCATAGATCTAGAACTTGAAGGGGACCTCAGAGACTATCTGATCCCACTCTCTTATTTGATGGATGAGGCTTAAGAAGGATATGGCACAGGGGCAGCTAGGTGGCACAGTGGATAGAGCACCGGCCCTGGATTCAGGAGGAGCTGAGTTCAAATCCGGCCTCAAATACTTGACACTTACTAGCTGTGTGACCATGGGCAAGTCACTTAACCCCAGTTGCCTCACCAAAAAAAAAAAAAAAAAAAAAAAAAGGATATGGCACTTCCCTGAGATCATAAAGAAAAATAGGATTTACATCTAGGTCCCCTTGCTCAGAACCAGTCCACTTTCCATGGTCCCATTGTTAATAGGTAAAAGTGACAAGATTTGTACCCAGGTCCTCAGACTCCAAATACATTTTTTTTCTATTCTCATACATGGGAAGTCTAATTATTGGTTTTGCTATAGTATTCTTTTTTCTATAGAGGTTTTACCTTGCTTTATTTTACCTCATAATATTTATTCATTGTATTGAGGCCTTATTTATGAATTTTTTATTTTAACTGTTTGCCTGCAAGTTTTTGCTGTTACTGGTGTTGTTGTTGTTGGTGGTGGTGTTTGGTATGTGTGTGTTATTGTTATTTTACTTTATATGATATGTCTTGCTTTTCTGTGATGTTGAAGGGGAGCTTGAGTTAGGCATGACTATCATTCAGACATCTTGTCATAAGTCCACAAAGGTTTTATTAATGTAGCCTACAATCGCATAGTGGCCTTTCTGGTTGCTTCTTCTTAAAGCTTTCATGCCTGTAAAATCCTCAGATCTTTTTTCACATAAGCTATTGCCTAACCATATCTCCTCCATCACAGATCATCTAGTCCTTCATCTTATACGTGAGGAACTCAAGATCTAGAGAGCAGAAGTTACTTATTCAAGATTCCATAAGCAAGCCTGTGGAAAAGCCAGGACTAGGGTGTAGACTTCTTTACTTTCAGCTCATTGATCATTCCAATGCACCTCAAGTTTTTTGTTGGTTGTTGTTTCTTAACAGAAAAAAAGAAGAATCTTGTATCATCTATTGAGTAGCATGTAACTCTGTAACAACTCTTTGGGTTCATTGGCATGATCAAGGAGGATTTATTCAAAAAGAGAAAGAAAAAATATCTGGGAGATTTTTAAGCAGTGGAGGTCCTTTGGCGGGTTATTGGTTTGAGTAACAAGCTACAACTGGCTCACATGTTTCTTCTCAAAGCCGCAGACAGATCTCTCAGGCAATCCACCAACATGCCTTCTCAATGGTCTGTTGGCAGGTTCTTCGTGTTCATGTGGCCAATATAGAATTCACTTTCTCGACCTCTTTGTGCTTGAGAACATTTTGTGTGTCTTCTATAGCACTCTACAGATTTCCAGGCAGTATGTATGCATCTCACTGATCTGGATCAAAATTACTCCCTTCATTCACCCCACTAACATAACAATTGCACTTGAAATTGCTACCTGGAATCCAGGCATGCTACTGCTTCTGTGTTTACCAAGATCTCTATACCTACTAAATAATGAAACAATCACCTACCAGCTAAAAACCCCAAAGTCTTAAGGAGACACAAATAGCATCTATATGTAGATTGTACTCTCAAACCCCTTTAAGTTTCCATCCCCATTCTGTCTGATGCTAGGACACAAGCTTCCTGGAACAAAGAGAAAAAGAAAAAGGTAGAAATTGCTACTGTGTAATTTTGACACCAGACTTCAGTCACATGGACCACTTGAGAATATGGAAGGTGCCAAGCCTGTAGAAGAGCATGACTTGGCAACATCTGATTGTGCTAGGCTTCAGTATTTGATCACTCTGGATTAAGATCCAGAATGTTGAATGTTGACCAAGTGCTGAATGTTGACCAAGAGGAAATGATTTCCTGTTCACTTGGATTTTCTCTTAAGGATTCTTTCAGATCCAACCTGGCAGAGTCCAACTCTGAGTGTCAGTCATCACAGGTGTCTCTCTATCGAGTTTCTCAATGCGTCAGTGCCCAAAGATGAAGAGCTGGATTAAAGTCTAGTTACAGGGTCAATGCCAAGAATAAGAGAACTGGGGCCTCAAGAAAACAACAAACAAAGTGGCTCGGGAAATTTGCAAGAAAGATCTGTAAGAGGGCATGATTCAGGTTATTTAAATGCTTTAGATGAAAAAGTTAATGTTAAGCCACCAATTGAATGAATGAATAACATTCATTGGTGTGGGCCTGATCAATACAGACTTTTCTGTTTCTTTAGCTTTGCCCGTGTTACTGCATTCCCAGACTGAGGCCCATGTCTCCTTCCAGGGCAGTCTCATGTCTGAAAGCATTATGTACTTTCCTCTTGAGTGTGCTTCAAGTTCAGGCCCTAATCATCGCTATATGTCTGTAACTGATTAGCTAAATTGGTTGGATTATGGAGCTAATGAGGGCAAGATCATTCCAGATGAGCCAGCTAGCTTTGCTCTGTTCCCTAGAACAACCTGAACTCCTAACCCTAAGCAGCTGAGCTAGGGAGTGTGACTGCATCCAATCTTATTGACTCTGCCTTCACATCTCTTCTATATATCCCCATCTCTCCTCTGACACTGCCAACAGCCTGGTGTAGACCTTGATCAACTCATGCCTTAACTATTTTCAATAACCATCTAATTGGCCTCCTTGCTTTGAGGTCCCCACCCCCTGCCACTCCAATTCTTCCTCCTCTCAACCATTAGAAAGGATCTTCCTAAAGCATAAGTCTGACGATGTCACACACACACACACACACACACACACACACCTCCTGATTCAATAAATTCCAGTGGCTTCCTATCACCTGCAGGATCAAAGATAAAATCTTCTGTTTGATTTCTTTATACCATTCATAAACTGGCACCTTCTTGCTTTTCTATTCTTCTTATACTTACATCTTTCTACATACTCTGAGATCTAGAAACATTGACCAGCATTTAGCATAGTGCCTGAAACACAGCAGGTGCTCAGTAATTGCCTGTTGACTTGCCTTGTTCCTCACATGAGGCACTGTGTATTTTCACTGACTGTTGGCCCCTATCCCCACTCCTATACCTGGAATTTCCTCTCTCCTCAGCTCTGCTTCCTGGCTTCCTTTAAGTCTCAGCTAAAACCTCACCTTCATCAATATGCTTTTCTCTATCTCCCTTGATGATCTGGCTTCCTTCTGAGATTATTTCTGAATTTATCCTCATACATATCTTGTTTGTACATGGTAAACTACCCTTCCATTAGACTGTGGTCTAATATGAGCTCTTTGAGACCAGGAACTGTCTTTTGCCTTTTTTCTGTATCCCTAGCACCCAGTACAATGCATAGTACATGGTAGGTGCTTAACAAATTTCTGCCTGTTGTTGCATCAGCACAAATCAATGACCACTGAGAAAAATCACTTCAAAAAACATTGTCTACTAATATTGGTAGCAATAGCAACATCCTTGCTATTGTGCATACAACTTCATCAAAATAACTTTTGTCTATATATCCTATCTGAAGAGACCGAAGCTGATTGTCAACTTTCACTTGTTTTTTGAGTCCTAATTCTGTTGCTGTGTGCCCTCACACAAACTACTAAATGCCTCTGATCCTCAGTTTCCTTATCTGTAAAATGGGGGTGATAAGAATACCTGTAGTGACTCACAGGGTTGTGAGGAAACTTATCCATCAATCACAAAGTTCTATACAAATGTGAGTCATAAATGACAAGTCATTCTCACCTCTCCATTAAAGAAAGACCTCTAGTAGGTGACACATAGATAGAGTAGTTCTAGTACTCAAAACACTTAAAAATATGTGAAGTTAGATGAGTATAGAAATTCCCTCCACTAAAGTGACTTACAATTCCTCTGCCTTAGTTGGCAGGACTTTTTTAGTTGTGATTTCCCACTCTCCTACAAAAAAAAAAAATCCCTTCTCATGATAGCCTCCTCTGAACTTAGATTACTCCTTGGATAATCATCCCTTATGGGCCCCATCCTTGAAGTCTTTAAAACTTCGTAGGACTTATAAGAGGACAGTCTGCAGTGGTATAAGTCTTAAAGAATGGAGAACCATTTCTATGCCATGATGAGGCATCTGAATATGAATTCCCTGAAGGGCAATATATACTTGAAAGTAATAAAGTTATATTGCTTTAAAAAGTGTTATGTAATTCAGACTAGCATTTATTTAGGAACAAGTCTAAATTAGTGAGGTTTACCACATACTTCAAATCATTAATATTAAGAGAAATGTAAATTTAGAAAACACTAAAGTTTTACCTCACACCCATAAAAGTAGCAAGGTTGATAAAAAAAGTAGAAACACTCAATATTAGAAGTGCTGCAAAAAATAGGCACATTAATACATTGTTTGTGGAATTCCAGACATAGTAGAAAATCATTTGGAATTATGTGAGAAAGGGATATGATCTAAATTGTTAATATCCTTCAAACACAGTCATCCCACTATTAGACATAAACCTCAAGAAGATCAAAGAGAGAAAGAAAGGTTCCACAAATACCAAACTATTTCACATCAATGCTTTCTGTAGTAGAAAAATGGCTAGAAACAGAGGTGTCCATCAGCTGGCAATTGCCAAATAACATATGGTTTATAGATGTAGCATGATATTATTTTTCTCAAAGAAACTATATTGTGACAAATGCAGAGAAACTTGGGAAGATTTATATGATCAAATGAAGAGTGAAGGAAGTAGTAGCAGGAGTACATTATATATAAATTTAAATGAAAACAACATGAAAAGGTAACCAACTTCTGATTAGTTATAATGCATGGTCTTATTCTAGAGAACAGATGACAAAACATGCCTCCCTCATGTCAACAGTGCTTATGTAGCTATGCACATGCTATCAGATGTAGTCACTGTATTGGTTGGTTTTGTTTTGTTATAAGGTTCTTCAAAAGTAAAGAAGAAGAATATCAGCAAATGAGTGGCATATAAAAGAAAGTATCAGTAGAAGTTTGAAAATAAAATAATATTAAGATTTTACTCTATTTGGCTTTAGAATATAATCAAACACATACACAATCACCCTTTGTGTGTCTGGGACTTATGTCCTGAAGGTAGTATTGGGACCTGGATGAGTAGCAAAAAGATAACTGGAAAGGAATTGAGTCCAAATGTATAACTCATAAAACAGTTATTCCATATGATGTATAATCAAGCATTGAGTGAAGTGATTTTTAAATGAATTATGCTGACACACAGTGTTTAAAGCTCACTGAGTGGAATGATCTGTTCTCTCCCTTCTGCCTCTTATAGAATTCTAGCCAAATTTTGGCATCCAAGTCCTCAGAAGCTAGGGGAGCTGAAAGTTCACATGCTTTATGTTGGAAATTACGAGTAACTGCATGGATTTATTCAGCTTTTAAGATATTGACCAATTAAAACAGTGCATGAGAGAGTAAGGGCTATATAGTAATAATCAAAATGATGTAATGAGATGATCCAATTTCTCAAAGCCTGCCAGGAGGAGGGCTGATTACTGCATGCTATTAAACCATGGGTTCCTAGTTTTCTCAAGTTATGCATCACATTGGTTTCTAGCCACAGAATCTGTGAAATATTGGATCTGAAAGTCACCACTGGTCCCAGGAGCAATTTATCTGGACTTGGGCCAGGACTGAATATAACACACTTTGGATTTAAGGCCAATGTTCAATCTTAATCCCTATGTAGTTCATTTCCCAATCTGATATTCTGGGTGATGTGAAAAAGAAATGTATAAATTTTACTTCAGAGTAGTGACATTACATAAAACAGAGATGTTGCTTTGCCACAAGTATTCACCACTGTGATGGAGGAGTTCCAGTGCAGAGTACATGCTGAGTACCTGAGAATGATGAGTTGCTCCAGATGCTTGTTTGGGTATGACTACCCATGACACTGCAGGGTCTCCTAGAATAAATCTGAAATCATTCAAAGGAGTCTGACCTATCCATCCACACAGGAAATACTGAATGGATGAAGAATGCTTATTGCCCAGATTTCAACATCTTTCTGAAATGGACACCTTTTAGATCTTGTCTAAGAATGTATATCTGGGATAGATGATACAGATAAACAACAGGAAAAGCCCAGAGTTGAAAAGGAGAGCAAACTGAATTATTTTTTGGAAAATTGCAGCCAAAATCCTCCAAATAATGCCACAGGAATATTGCAAAATACTTCTGTTCACCCCAAGCTTCCCATAGCAGCAAGGACTCATCTTTTCAATACAAACATTTTACCAGCTTTGCCTGGCAGCAAGAACTAGACCACCATAGATTTAAAAGAACCAAAGATGAGCATTAGAAAGGTGACAACAAAAAAGTTCATGTTGAGTGTGAGTATACTGCAACATGTAACCAATGAGGGAGTCTAAAGGAGAACAGGAGTAAAGGATGTCATCAAAGACTTGAATGACAGAAAAAGAGGATGAGCTGATCTCATGATAAGAACAAAGGATGCTGGATGGCCAGAGTGGTACACTGGTACCCTTGTAATGTCAGGAGAAAGTAAGGGTGGCTTTCAGCACATAGCATGGAGCTGTGATGGTAAATTGTTTTAATAGAATATAGATGAGAGTTTCAGGATGGTCAGGCATGTATGGGTTGTGATCTATATTGGAAAGAATTCCAAAACTGAAATAGATTATAGCTTCACTTAAAAGTATTCAGTTGGCTACTTTGTGCCTTCAGATTATAAATTAGAACTATGTTGAAAAAAGATATATAAGCAAATTTCACTTTGAATAAAAACAGTTTGAATTTATGTATTTCCTTAATTGCTTGAGAATTTAATTTGTATATCCAGGACTGACCCTAGACAAAATTGTGAGTTCTCTCTTCAGCACATATAGTTTCACTCTTCTTAACTGTTTTGTAAAAAAAAAAAAAAAAAAAAAATAGCAACAGGGGCAGCTAGGTGGCGCAGTGGATAAAGCACCAGCCCTGGATTCAGGAGGACCTGAGTTCAAATCCAGCCTCGGGCACTTGACACTTACTAGCTGTATGACCCTGGGCAAGTCACTTAACCCTCATTGCTCTGCAAAAATAAATAAATGATAGATAAATAGATAAAATATCTTTTAAAAAATAAATAAAAGTCTAGGAGACTTGAAAGATCGTGGTCTTATTAAAGCAATTCTAGAAGTTAGGAAGAAAGGTAGGTTTAGGGGAGAAAATAATAAGATTAGACATGTTGAGGTTTGCCTTCTTGTGGACAATCCATGTAGAAATACCCAATATGTATTTGAAAATAAGGGACTAGGACTTAAAGAAGATAGAAATATGTATCTATATAAATAAATAACTGAAGCCAGGGAAATAGATGAAATCACCACTGAAAATAGAATATATGGATAAGAAGAGGGGAGGGAAGGGGAAGAGAAAGGAAGGGAAGGGGAGGGATGGGAAGGACTAATGACAAAACTATGGAGGATGCCCACATTAGATGAGGAGTTAGCAAAAGCAACAGAGAAAGAACATTTGAGGAAGTAGAAAGAGAACTAGACTTTTTTGTCATAGAATCCAAGGAAGGAAAGGGATATTAAGAAAGACAGAGTGATTCATGGTGTCAAATGTTTTAGAGGTATCAAGGAAGCCCCCAAAACATTAGATGAATTCAACAATATGGAGATCATTGGAAATAACTGTTCAATAGAATGGTAGAAAGAAGGTAGATAACAAGACATTGAGAAGAAATAATTCTATCCCCAAAGGAGGAAAATGAACAAACTGATATGTTCTTCTTCACTGTCTATATTTCTCAAGGGCACTGTGATAGAAAAAGTTAAAACAAGTCATATAAGTTATAACATATCCACAGATGAATATCCTGACTTAGGTAAAGGGCTAGGTGGAATCTAAAATAAAATTTCAAATGACACTGAAGCTTCCAAAAGTTTGCCTCAATCCATCTTTTTATTTCTAATAAAATCCAGATCTAAGAGATGTACCAAACAACTTCCTGGTAAAGGATGAATTGGTGGAGTGTGCAGTCCTTTATGGTGGAATGTTCCAAAAGCTTGGAGAAAAAGAACTCCTAGGTGCACTTGTGAGTACCACCTAATGGTAACAGTGGCGTGATGAAATGCCTCCCTCTGCCAAGTGGTTAGTCTGTAACTACCTCTAAGCATCCACTCTGCTTCTCACCTAAAAACATAATTTATAAACATCAAATTGCCAAGGTCCATTGGTAAACTTAATTTAACCTTTTTCATTCAAAGAAAACTTAGTCACTAAGGATTAAAATATATCATTACTCAGAAAATTAGCTCCCTGGCTTATTATATGCCAAGAGAAAATTGAAGTAACCATGCACACAGTTCTCTCAGAGTGCTACATTCTGGATTTGTAACAGCATATGTTTTGTATGGAGAGGAGTGGGGGGGATGCCCACACTAGATTTATTTTCTAGTCTGAAAAGTTAGGGACACATTAAATAGAGCATACATTTAAAAACAAGCAACCACCTGAAATTTCCAGTGTGTCATCTCTAGAAAGATTATGACGATGTATATTTGTTGTAGTTACTGCAAAGTTTCCAATTGCTTTCCCAAATATTCTTCTTTATGGATTTGTTAGCCAGTATTGAACAATATTTTATTTTTTATTTTGTAAGCATATTTATAATCTCTGACAATAAAAGGAGCCCTCTTTATCAATGACGGCTTATTTGAAAGATAATCTTTATTCCAAAATCAGATACTTTGTATTGGTCACTAGAGTTTTAAAACCTAGGGGAAAATATTCTATATGACACTGTCTATGATTCTAAAGTTGCAGCTCCATGGTTTAGTGGAAAATTGAGGAAAAAATACAGACTAATTGGGATACGTGCAACTAAGGCAAAAGTACATTGTTGAAGGGGTTTTACTTGATTTATTTTTACAATTGTGTTACTCTTTCACTTCTTTTTAATACTGTGAACATAGCTTCAGAGTTCCAGCTTAAATAAATAGGCTAGTAATAGGACAATAAAACAAATTCTTGATCTAATGAAAATAAAACCTAAATGTTCATTATTAATCATATATATATTCTCAAGAAATAATTTCTTTAAGGATGAGAGAAAAATAAAAGAGAGAAAAAAGCTCCCTTATTTATTATACAAACACTTCCAATTCTAGGGTCCATCACAATCAAGTCATTCAATAAAACCTACACAAATTTGGAAGTGATCCTTGTGCTTCTCATAACCTGCCCTATGCCAAACCCCTTTCTAGTTTTTTTTTATATATTACAGCCCCTCACATACTCTTCAATCCAGTGACACCGATTTCATTGTTGTTCCTCAAATAAGATACTCTAACTCCCTATTCTAGGCATCTTCACTGCCTGTCCAGATACCTAGAATGTTCTCCCTCCTCATCTGCCTCCTGGTTTCTCTGAATTCTCTGAGGAAACTACAGAAATCCTTTCCTTATCTCTCCTAATTCTAATGCTTTCCCTCTGTTAATTATTTCCTATTTTATCCTGTATACAGCTTATTTATTTACCCCAGTAGATTGTGAGCTTTTCCAAGGCAGAGACTATCAGTTCCTTCTTTTTTAAAAATTGTTTTTGGGTTTTTTTGGTTTTGTTTGCAAGGCAATGAGGGTTAAGTGACTTGCCCAGGGTCACATAGTAAGTGTCAAGTGTCTGAGGCTGGATTTGAACTCAGGTCCTCCTGAATCCAGGGCCAGTGCTTTATCCACTGCACCACCTAGCTGCCCCCATCAGTTCCCTTTTCCTGTATCCCTGGTGCTTAACACAATACCTAGCATATAGCAGGTGCTTAATAAACGCTTATTGGCAGACTAACTGTTACTTCATTGACTATGTGATCTCATCACTGTGAGCATCTTTTAAATTGCTACATGTTGCAACCCATCCACACATCATCCTGTGCTATTCTTGCTCATGTCCTATTGGACTTTCATAGAAGATGTACCCAAGGGACTAGAAACTGTATTATAGTTAATTCTCATCATTTGCTGTGTGACACTGAAGATGTCACTTAACTTTTCAGTGCTATATGCAACTTTCTAAGACTGTAAATTGCAAAGAAGTGTTTCCACCCTAATTTGTTCAGTCAGATCTCTTTTTCTATGAACTGATTGCCCACTTCATTTTCTGGTCATATATGTATTTGATAATTCTTTTACACTGCTTCTCCTAAACAAACATCTTTTAGCAATATACTGCAACCTATTTATACACACCATACATATTCTCATTGCTCTTGGGATCATCTGTAGTTTTGATTGTTCTGAGACCACGGTTTCTCATGATTTTTTAGTCATATAGAATCAGTGGGGGAATATTTGGTATTTAAAAGACAGGCTTTTGTGGATAGAGCACTGGCACTGGAGTCAGGAGGACCTGAGTTCAAATCCGACCTCAGATACTTGATGCTTACTAGCTGTGTGACCTTGGGCAAGTCACTTAACCCTCATTGCCCAACCAAAAAACAAAAACAAACAAACAAAAAAGACAGGCTTTTGTGGCAGGGAAGTACAATCATTGAAAGTTCTGCGCAATTTCTTGAAAGCAATCCATTCTATTTTTCTTTCCAAATCAATTCCAGGAACCAACTTTAACAATAAGAAATTTTACCTGATACCCATAAAGTTATATAATTAAAATGCTCAGAATATATCAAAAGGAACCATAGTTTACACAAAAATACTAACAAGATTCTAGAGTGAATTAATTAATTAGTTAATTAAGAAGTTATGTCTTAAATGTATAGATAATATATATAGATAATACTATACATATGTATATATACATATATATAGTTCTGTCTTTAAAATATAGATAATACTTTTTGTGGTAGCCAAGAATTATTGGTTCAAACACTAAAAAGTCCTCCTGCTATGTATAATAAGTCACTCTCCTTTTCTGCCCTACAAACACCTCCGCAACATTATAATTACACAGAATTCCATTTTATTGTTGTTTTAGTTTACATTGTTGTTCTCATTGTGCCTTGCTTTCTTAGCTCTGCTTTGGACAGCTGGGTGGC
Organism: Dromiciops gliroides; assembly: GCF_019393635.1. Taxonomy (NCBI): domain Eukaryota; kingdom Metazoa; phylum Chordata; class Mammalia; order Microbiotheria; family Microbiotheriidae; genus Dromiciops; species Dromiciops gliroides. The sequence goes on along the minus strand of NC_057861.1, from coordinate 168,384,790 downwards.
ACTGCAGCGGATAGAATGTGAGGCCTGGAGTCAGGAAGACTAATCTTCGATGGTTCACATCTGGCCTCAGACACTTAGTAGCTGTGTGACCCTGGACAAGTCACTTAACCCTCTTGGCCTCAATTTTTTAATCTGTAAAATGAGCAGAACAAGGAAATGGCAAACCACTCCAATATCTCTGCCAAGAAAACCCCAAATGGGGTCATGTAGAGTCAGGCATGACCGAACAACAATAACAGTTCTGCTAATTACATTCTACATGAGCTCACAGAAGTCTTCCTCCATTTTCTGAATTTTCCTAATTAGTTGTTTCTTTCTTTTTTGCAGAGCAATGAGGGTTAAGTGACTTGCCCAGAGTCACACAACTATAAGTGTCAAATGTCTGAGGCCAGATTTGAACTCAGGTCCTCCTGAATCCAGGGCCAGTGTTTTATCTACTGTGCCACCTAGCTGCCCCTAATTAGTTGTTTTTTTAGAGAGCAACAATATTCCACCATGCTCATGTACCACAGTGTGTCTCCCCATTCTCCAGGTGATAAGTATCCACTTTGCTTACCCCTACTCCTGGCTGTTACTTAAATAAGTTTAAATCATGGCCTTTGAGGCAAAATTTTACAGAGCTTTCTCTTCCAGTCCACTGATCCAGAAATGTATTCTCCAAGCACTGTAGATATAGAGGTCAGAAAATTCCCAAGTAACACCAAGGCTATTGGAACAACACACAGAAGTAACTATCCTATTCTTTACAGGTTCATGCTCATGCTGAGCTTTCCCCTTCTGCTGTTTTCCAGCAGTACACAGCTTTCACATATTGTTCAAAATGATTTCCAAAAGTGCATCCTTACCTTATAGATTTGTCAAAAATAGTATTCAACCTTTAAAGATAGGATATTTAAAAGCATAGTTTCCTCCAGTTCATCCCCAGTATATTAGTAACACAAGGTTCATTTAGCCAGGAATGAGGACAACAAACCCTATCAGCCTGGAACCCAACCTGACAATTCCGGAGCAGAGAGGAACATTTTGAAGGGGAAATAGAAGGCTGTGTTTCATTTGTCTCTCATGAGCCTACTGGTCAATTTCAAAGTGGTTTTAATTCATGCCAAGAGAGATCTGTGTCAACTCATCAGCAAGAAGGAAAGACTGCCCCACAAGGAAATGAAAAGGAGTGAATCTGTAAGATTCTAGGGAAGAAGGGTTGTTATTACTATGACAAAAATAATGACCCTTTGGAAGCAGTTTGGAAATTCCTAAAATTTGTAAACCAGTCTGCAGTATTAACTAAAGCTAGAGCATTCTATTCCAACGTCACATATAGATACTGTTAAACTCTCGCCTTATCATCTCAGAGCCCAAACAGTCAATGTTTAGAAAGGGTGGTCAAGCACCACACTGCACAAACTGGTATCTTGGTTTGTTCACGTGAACTGTTCCCCACTCAAAGTAAGGGGCCTTACAAATTCCTCTTGAAGAAAGATTGTTCACAGCCTGCAACAATTCGTCTGTCAAAAAAGTACATGAATGGGAAAAATCCAACATCAGAGCCAAGGACTGTGTTGCAACTGTCTTGAGATTTTTGATAACTAGCCAAACACGCCTTTATGGATTGCTTTTCCTTTCTTGGCTTAATAGTATCTCATCTCTAAACATTTGATAACTTTTTTAAGAGATGCAACTTCATCTCAGAGACATTCACAGTTTAGGTTTTCAAAGAAAAATGCACATGTGTATTCAACCAGGATGGTGTGCATCAGCATGTATTTAACATGACAGCATGCCGATCAAAGGACTGTTATATTACTGAGAGTCAATATCCAGCTATTCAGGAACTGAGGACTTGGGTCTTTTGCTTCTTTCCCATGGTGCCTATCAACTAGCTATTTCACTGCTCTTTGACACCTAAACCAAAGGGAACAAAAAGGTGAATTTCAAATTAACCAACTTTCTTTCTTGTTAACATCTCTGGGAAAAGTCTAGTGTAAGAGGATATAAAGGCTATTGCCTCAAGTGAGGTTTGGGGATTGTCTGAGAATTTCAGTTATCTACAGTTAGCCTGTCCCCAAGAGTCTCAGATAGGCTGTACTTTAAATATCCAAAATGAGACAAATTATAATATTATGACTCTCCTCCCTCCCTCCTTTCTAAGGGAAGCTGGACTGGGTTCCTGGTGTGAGACTTTTCTGTCTGGTGCTCAGACTGAACAGTTGTCAATGAATGCTTTTCCATCTCTTCTGTGGGCTGCTTTATGAAATGCTAGATATGTCAGGCTTTTCACTAGGGGCTGACAGTCCTGAGGTTGATTGAATCTGCAGGATTCTGACACGCCACACACACACACACACACACACACACACTCTTCCCGGCTCATAGGGACAGCAACCTGCTAAATCAATAGACCTTACTGTAGTAACAGGTGCTGGTTGTGAGCATGTCACTGTATGGTATGCAAGGGCTTTTACTGAGGAAACAATTGCCAAGGCTGGGAGCTGAAAGGCTTCCTGAGGGATTTGATTAAAAAAAGGAAAAACAGACTGAAGAAGGGAAGAGCAGCTGTTTGGAAATAAACTGTAAAAACATCTGTAGTGCACAATCAACCTTCTCTTAAGTACAATCATGAAGAATTTTGAAAGGACATGGCCTTTCATGAAGAAGTTTCAACCAAGTAGCAAATACCACTTATAAGAAACCAAAGCTTTTTTCTAAGGACAGAAATAGGTTGCATGGGCACTTGTGTAAATATGAGGGAAAATAATAATTCTGTTTACACCCAAACCACTGGATATATTTTCCACTCAGAGCAAATCATGCACTGGAAAAACAAAATTTAGAAATAACTAATAAAGTCATGTCCTTTTGTCATCTGCAATATGCTAATGAACTTGTCCTTCACCTTCCTTGGACTCAAATCTCCAGTCTCACTGGGCACTGCTCTCCCTCTACTGGAAAAGATGAGTTTCTACTGAGTAGACTTTCAGATTGCACTATGGTGCATTAGTTGATAGAAGAGCAAGGACACATTTTAAGTTTATTCAGCTTCATTTGCATCACTGCAATAGAATTCAGACTTTTTAAAAAATCAAAGTTCAAGGGTCTAAGTGGCTCAATTTATTTTTCAGTAACTAAGTTACCAGAAACTCGTAGCGTGGCTGTATTTATTTTCTGAAGGAGGCTCCAAGTTGGCAGAGGGGTCCTTGGAAGTACATATTTCTTCACGTTCTCTTGATCTCAGTGTGTGGAGATTCGCTTAACAGCTGTTTTATGTACAAGTGTTTTTTCAGGCACGTCTTCCCCCACCATAAACAGATTTTTTAAAGGAAAAAGAAGTCTGTAAGACACAACAAACTGCTAAACTTCTCGTTGCTCTTCAGTCAACAGGCAGAGATGGTCAGAGTCTGAAAGATCATTATGTGGCTTGGTTTCTATGTATTTTGTAGACAACAAAAAGAGAGGTTTTGAAGAGTACAAAAAAGGTTCCCTTACTTTGGTGCACCAGGTAAGGAGGCAATTCCTAACCCACAGCTCTCAAATGAAGATATTGGTTATGAAATGCTATGAGAAATTCCAACTCATTTGCTGACTGACCTTCCTGGTCCTTCAAACACCAAAAAGTGAATCTCCCTCTGACTTTTAGAAATAGCAAACACAATGTCCCAGTAAATGAAACCAGTCTACATCTCTTCCTGTTGCATATACTTATTAGTAAATGCCATTTTTGAATTTCCTTTAGTATCTCCCATCCTAAAAGAGGCAAATACCCTAAATATCTTGTTTTGTCATTGGTTGTCTCTAAAGAAGAAACATATTATTCATCAGATTTCATAGATAGAGAAAATGATTCTCAACAAAATTCAGTCATAAGCTTAAGGTCATAAATCAATCAAGCAATACAGAATGGAGTAAGACCTTGGAGTCCTAACTCCTCATCCCTCCCCTTTCCATAACTGATTAGTAGCCAAGTCCTGTTAATTCTACCCCCACAACATTTCTTGCATTCTTCCCCTTTTCTTCATGTACACAGCCACAGACCTAGTTCAGACCCTCACCCTCTTCTTGCCTGGATTATTTCAATGGTCTTTTAAAAGGTGCCCCTGCCTGTAGTATTTTCCTTTACAAATAGTCTTTCACTTAGCTGCCAACATAATTTTCTAAAGGTAAATTTCACTTTCATGTTAAAAAAACTTCAGTGATTCCCTATTCCTTAGAATAAAATGTAAGCTCCTTGGCTTGTCATTTGACACCCTCTACAATGTGGGTTCAAAGTCTCTGACATTGTCATGCCAAAAAGAAGTCACTTAACCATTCAGCATCCCAGGCAACACTAAAATTATAAGTTATAGGTAATTTGTTTTAGTGGAAGGAATTTCCTCACTCCAATAAAATAATGGGCCTAGACAAAAAGGAGGGAGGGAACTGCTTTCATTGAAAGGTTGATGTGAGGATCAAATGAAAAAATAGATATGAAGCTCCTATAATACTTTAAAAAATTAAATAAATGCCAACTCTCATTATTATTATCTCTCTTTTATAAATATCATTGTTATTGTTTCTCCTTATAATCTCATGCCTTTATATTCTTTATATATATATATATATATATATATATATATATATATATATATATATATATATATATATTAGAAAATAACCAGAAAGTACCAGGTATGATGAACACTAAACATACACAAATTAAAACAACAATTTTTTTATAGACATAAAGTGACTTATTACTGATGTGGTAGTTATTTCAAAATCAGTGTCTGTGAAGTCACACAATTAATTACTTAGAGCAAATTTTTAAATCAATATTATTTCATTTCAATTCAACAAGCATCTTATTTAACATCTAAAATGTCTTTAGATTTAATGTGCAATGCATAATGTAAGATGAGGGGAATAAAAACGATCATATAAAAACATTTCCTGTGCCCTGTACTAAAGGAGTTTACATTCTAGTAAAATCAAATTAGAAGGAAGGATAAAAGATGAGGGGGGAAATACTACTTCTTCAGTCATGACTGGCTCTTCATGGCCCCATTTTGGGTTTTCTTGGCAAAGATACTAGAGTGGTTTGCCATTTCCTTCTCAAGCTCTTTTTACAGATGGGGAAATGGAGGCAAACAGAGTTAAGTGACTTGCCCAAGGTCACACAGCTAGTAAGAGTCTGAGGCCAGATTTGAACTCAGAAAGATGAGTCTCCCTGAATCTAAGGCCAGCACTCTATCCACTGTACTACCCAGGTGCCCCTAAAATTGCCTGCAAAAACTTTAAGTTGACCTATTCAAACGAGCCATAGATGCTAAAAATGGAAGATGAAAGAGATATTGACATTTGTGATCACTGTTTCCTTCAAAATTTCCCAATGTAAATCGGTCAGCACAACAAGGAGGCCAAAATATCCAGAAACCACCTTAGGCAAGAATGTTTGATTTCCATGCTTAGCAGAAACACACAAGTAGCCAAAGAAAACACCAATTTAGAAGACAAACACAGAAGGATGGCAAAAGATTATGAGTGGTATTGCCTCATAAACACCAAAAAACTAATGAAAGCAAAAACAAGTCTGTAGAAAACTTGGTATGAAGCCCAAGGAATTGACATCAGCAGTGAAGCATTCAAAGATGAAAATGAAAGCAGGACAACAAATAGAAGTAAAAAGAGAACAAATTTCTCAGTGTTTCTATAATGATCTATTTTCAACATCAGCAACAGCATCATTTTGGACGTGAATATCTGGCTCCTGATGTGCTGATTGAGAAAGTAGAAGAGCAGCTGGACCAGACCAAGTACACACTGAGGAAATTCATACTAGAGAAGACACAAAGCATTGAGGGATTATCTTAAAGGTATTTCAAGGAAGGGAAGATCAAAAGAAGAGACAAATTCATAGATAGTACTAATACTTAAAAAGAGGGCATCAATACATACCACCTCATAAGTCAGCTTTCTCATCTTTATAAAATTGTTATAAGAATTATCTATACATGTATGAAGGATATCCTTGGTGAAAATATGAGATAGAAACAGGCAGGCTTTCATAAACAATTCTCTACAGTTTACTCTGTTTTTATAGTCACATAATTGACTGAAAGGCACAGAGAACACAAGATCTCACTGTGTTTTTCTATTAATTACAAAAAGCATTTGACTCAGTAGGGCAAAGGCAGCCTCAAAGGCTCTCCTCAAACAAGGAGTAATTCATGCATGTTAAGATCATACAAGATTCCTGGATAAATGCAACCACAGTGATAAATAACTCTGTTGAATAATCTGATTATTAACCTCAACTGAAGCAAAAAAACAAAAAACAAAAAAACAGGGATATGTATGGTCACCAAAGTTATTCACCATTTTCATAGAGTACTATATAGGCTATATACAAAGTCCAAATGGACATGAGATTCTTATAGATGGTAAGGTTTACTATGTGCTGCTATTTGCAGATAGACTTGAGCTAATTATATCAAGCCTAAAAATATTATAGAGCTTCCTCAATGACACCCATGATTACAAAACAAACCCCCCAAAAAGCCTAGATTAACAATCCATAGGGGGTAAAAACAGATGGATGGAAATGTCTATTGCCTAGGCTACAGCATACAGTTGGAAGGTGAGTCTATTAAATCAGTATATCAATACATATAACTGAGAGAGGCACTGCAGGTGGTCAGTGAGCTAGACCCAGAATTGAATAGGAGGAAGACATTAGGCTGGATTGCATTTGGGAAAAATGCCCTAGGCAATGGAGCAATACATGATGAACACAGTAGGCTGCCTTTTCCCCCCAATAACTTATGTGGATGCAAGAAGTGGAGTAAGAAATAAAATCCAGGAAATCTATGATTAAAAAAGGAGAAGGGATGTTTATATAACTTGTGAGATAAGTAACCAAGTGTTAGCTGGAATGCTGCAATGTTACATCCCTAAACCTAAAAGACAAGTCAAGAAATTATTACCTTCCTCTACCATTGGCAAAGGGAGGGATCCAGTAGATATGCAAATAATTGAAACCTCCCAAATCTACCATACAATGCTTACCTACTATACTTTATCTATCTGCCGGGTTTACAATCAACTTCCCAAACTCTTCATCTGTTTCCCCTTTCCATTAAGGTAGTCTGTACAATAAAATTACACCTCTTTCTACCCACTGTTGATGAAAAATTTATCTCTGGCATAACACAACTTCATTGCTTGATTTTTATAGCAAATATATATAATATTTGATGATACTTTTTATTATTATATAATTTTAAGGGCCCCCCCACACATAATTACATTTATGAATAGCCAATTATTTCCTTGCTGCTTCTAAGTATATAAACTTTCAGAAGATACTGAAGATAAAGAACAATAAAATATACTTTAAAAAGAATTAGAAGGGTACATAAGTCATAAACTCAACAAGGGCAAATAAAAATATCCAGTGATCCCAACAGGAAGCCTCACTGAACAAAAGAAAATAATTTTTTTATTATATACATGATTAAGAAAGAAGAAGCAAAAAAGAGATGAAACATTTTCAAAGACATAACAAACATGACATGACATACTCAAGTTGCTAAAGAACCTTCTACCAGGAGTGGAAGAGATACAGTGTGTCCCCAAAATGTTAGTGTTAAAATCTTAAACTTAAACTAAATTAAACTTAAACTAAAATTAAAATCTTAATGCTAAGATTTTGGGGATACTTTGTATTAAACTATGTACCTGTTTGTAAGAGACAGGGTACTGTGTAATGCTGGAAGAAGAAAAAATTATCTTTGTAAATGGAATAAAAGACCAAGAAGAAAATTCCAAAAGTTCAGGAAGTTATAGCCAAAGCTTATAAAATTACTATAAGGATTTTTCCAGCATATTAGAGAATATTATCATTAGGGATTACTCTCTGAGGATCACAAGAGTAGCTAAGTGGACATAGAATAGAGTGCTAGACTTGGGAGTCAGGAAGATGAGTTCCAATCCTGTATCAATCACTGGCTGTGTGATTATTGGCAAGTCGTTTAACTGCTGTCCGCCTCAGTTTCCTCATTTGTAAAATGGGATTACTAGTAGCATCTGTTTCCCAGAGTTTTTGTGAGAAGAGAATAAAATAATATTAGAATGCTTCAAAAATCTTAAAGAATTATATTAATGAAAACTATTCTTATTATTAAAAGAGATAACAGAACTAATACAAAGTACTGTCTTAACACATTAAGCAGCTAGGCAGCCCAATGGATAAAGTGTTGGACTAGGAGTCAGGAAGATCTAGATCTAAACCCTGTCAGGCATTTACTAACTACATGACCTTGGGAAAGTAACTTAACTTCTGTGCCTCAGTTTCCTCTTCTGTAAAATGGGATAATAATAGCACCTAACTCTCATGATCAGCTTGAAGATTAAATGAGATATATATAAAGACCTTTGCAAACAGTACTATGCAAATGCTAATTATCATTATTATTGTATAGGTTTGTTATCTCAAGAATTACAGGGTAAAAATAATAAGAAAAATGATGATACCAAAGAAAACATGCAATAGCTAACATTAATTTATCATTAGATGTACTAAATAAGTGTTGAGAAAAATTTCTGGGTTTTAGGTGCATAACAAGATTTGAAAGAAGTTCTAAATTTCTGAAGTGACATCATGGAAGATAACCATGCTGTCACACAATTCATTCCTTGGTGTCACTGCTACTGTCTATAGAATATTAGACAGACGTGAGTCTGACTCAGTATAACATTTCCTAAGTTCTTGAAAAGGGATGCCTTAACATAATCAAACATAATCAAAACAAAAACATTTGAGTTCTATAATATTTGGGTAAGCCAATTACCAATTACTGGAACTTATGACAGAGGAGAGGATAATTGAAATTGACAGAAAGTAAAGGTGCATTTTAAGTGGTTGCAGAATTAAATCAGGAACACAATAAGATTCTGATAACTCTAAAAAACTGCCAAGTGAGTGGCATGGCTGAGTGGAAGGAGGAACACAGTAGTAAATCAACACATCTGTGTTGCATATAAATTCTACCTATTTTAAACACCCACCCAGCTAATCATTCTAGAGTATGAAGCAAGATATAACATGATGAAACAGAGCTAAAATGTGCCTTTTCAAAGGTAGCTTGTGGCTACAGTAAAGCTGAACCTCGCATACTCAACAGCCAACACCAAACCTGTGAAGAAAGACTCAGTAAGCCCTAAGGAGTCTTTTCTTCATTGCTGTCTTGACCTCAGCTGACTTTTTGTTAGCGTATAAGTATCTTTTCATAATTTAATCTCCTCATCTGTAAAAGAAATATGATGCCTTCATAGAGTTGTTGCAAATATAAAAATTAAATAATGCATCTGGAACCAACTTGAAAAATATAAAGCACTTTATAAGCACAAGGTGTTATTAGTTGTCCTTTAATAAGTATCTGTGAATTAAAATCCTCATTAGCGATTAAAATTCATCAGGGTAGGAAATAGAGCTAGTAATTCTGTTTGGAACCATATACAGAGCAGAGGATAAGGGACCTTCTTTCTAGCTCTAACCTCTAGAGGGAGTTTGAAGTAAGAGAAAGGTGGACATGGAAGATCAGGATTCAAATCTCAGTTCTGCTACTGCATGGTTGTGGGCAAGTCACTTCACCTAAGTCTCAGTTTTCTTACATAGAAAATAATGATAATAATATCCATAGCACCTACCTTATAGGGTGGTTGCAAGGCTCAAATGAGAAAACAGAATAATGGAATTCAAGAGTTGGAAGGCTCTCACCCCATATGTGACAGGAGTCCCCACCATAACATATCCCACAAATGGCCATTGCTCTTGACAGTGAATAGGAAGCCCTTTGAAAACTTTAAAATATTATATACAGTACAAGTTGGAAATAATTAATGGAAGGAAGGCCCTGGAATTAAAAGAGATTTGGGAAGGATAGTAAAATGAGGGAATCATGTCTGAGGTCTCTTCTAGCTCTAAATCTGTAATCCTGTGTTTTTATTTTATCTTAGAGGCAAGAATATTGAATATTGAATTGTTGAGTTATTGAATAAGGGAATAACACAGACCTGTGCTTTAAGATGAATCTGCTATGTTATGTTGTTTGAGATGGGTAATTTCCTTTATTGGTATTGTTGGACAAGTCTTCTTGGTGTAGATCTGGGTCCATCCAATAACATCCCTGAAGGGCATCAATGCATTCCCTAAGCAACAAGTATATGCCACCTATTGGTCCCTGTAGGTTGTGTGATAAGTCATTTTGCCTCTATGGGACTTACTTTCTTCAGCTGCAAAATGAGGTGGGTTAGTGTTAGCTGACCTTTTAGGTTCCTTGTAGTTCTGCAAAACTAGATTCAATTCAATTAATATTTACTAAGGGCCAACTACAGTATAAAGCACTGTACTAGGCACTAGGGATACTTCAAAACTCTAATGAATTTGTGCTCTCGTTGATATAGCGACCCCACTATTGATGCAGCCCACCATCAGCCATGCCTGCCTATTCTATGTGATTCTTGAACATGTCCTTTCATAAATTGACCAAAGGGGAGCAATCTAAAGTGTAGGGATCCTTCTTTTTATTCTCTCAAAATCAAGAAAATACCCCCAATGGAGTGTAAAATCTGTCCATAGAATATTTCCTTCTTTCACTACATAATAACAGAAGCAATGATGATAATAATATCTAACATTTATATAGCACTTACCACGTGCCAAGCACTGTGCTAAGTGGTTTACAATCATTATCAATTGCATCCTCACACTATATGACCTGCCCATCTTCTTATTTGCTCATACATTCATTTGATGGCATCCTTTACACCAATTCTCCTGGGTAACTCCTTGTTTTTAGTAGGTTATAGACTGCTCATCCCTATCCTGTCCCATCACTATTGCCCTCAACTTCAGTTCTTCAGATTGTACTGTCTTGTGACTCGGCTATACAATATCCCTGGGAAAACAATGGCATCCAAAAGATGGGCCTGCAAGGGACTTGCATTCTACTGGAAGGATATAATGCATATCCAAATAAGTAAACTCAAAGGAAGACTAAGTAATATTAAGAGGGAGAGAATGTGGACCAAAAAATATTAAAACTGAACCCCTGTTCTAGGTTCTAGGTGCTTTGATGAACACAGAGAAGTATAAGATATGTTCCTTGGTCTTGAGAACTTTACAATTTAGTTGGAGAGGTAAGATGTAGAAAAAATAACCAAAACAGTGAGCAATTGCCAAATGTGTGGGACAAACACTCTCTTTCTCCTAAAAGTCTTCTTTGATTAATTCCAGATGGTTCTAATTACCACCACCACCCCCAAGCTCCCTCTAAGAGCTGAGACACCATGGAAGGATCCACATAGTTTTTGTCATTGTGGTTGGTTGTTTTTAGTTGGCAGTTGTTTTTAGGCTCTTTAGAGATGTCATTGTCATTTAATGTGTTCTAATAGTGTCCCTCCCCAAATCTAGGCCCTCCTTCAATACTATACTGCAACCTTTTCAGAGAAAGACTTCCCCCCCACTCCTCTTGTATTTCTCTATAGAACTTTCAATAGTGTTCTTTTGAACAACATTGTGTTCAGTAAATGGCCATTTCAAATGATTTTTAATGGTAAAGAGGAGGCTAGATGGTATAGTGGATAGAGTGCTGGACCTCATGATAGGAAGATATGAATTTAAAATCTAGCCTCAGACACAAGGTGTATGGGGACTCCTTTCATATGTGGGTTGAACTAGAACCCACTAGAGCCTTCCAACTCTTGCATTCTGTCATTATGTGATCTCATTTGAGCCTTGCAATAACTATAAGGTAGGTCCTATGTGTATTATCCTTATTTTGTAGGCAAGAAAACTGAGACTTAGGTGAAGTGACTTGCCTATGACCATGCACTTAGTGAATAGCAGAACTGAAATTTGAATTCTGATCTTCCAACTCCAGCACTCTCTTACTTCAAAATAGAAAGCACTAATGTTAATGTCAGTTATTTTTATTCCAACACTGCTACTTTCTAGTTCTGTGACTTATATAGTTAATTAACTACTCTGAACATCTTCAATCTTCTTAGCTACAAAATAGGGATTATTCCATCTCTTGATGATGATGGAGAAGAAGAAGAAGAAAAGGGTTTACTCCTCTGAGTAACATCACAGAAATGAAGAAGAAATATCTACTGCTACATAATGCATTGGCTATTTCACAAAATCATGGAGTCTCAGAGTTGGAAGAGGTTTCAGAGATCTATCTAATCCAATCTCTACCTGAACAGGAATACCCAATACAGTATACCTGATGTAAGGGTGGTTTTGGTGGCGAGTACCTGATCAAATTGAAGACTACTCCAGTCAAACTGATAAAGTTACATTGCAGGAGCCATTGTTAGTCCATGAGAAAATTGACAAGTCTCCCAATCAAACTGATGAGACACAGAGAAGGCCAAATTCAATTCATTAATTTAAAGAAAAAGTAGCCATAACCAGTTTTACCCATAAAAGTAAACAGATCATATTCTTTGGGCATCTCAGTTCTTTAGGACTTACTCTAAAACTTTTCCATTACAAATATGGGAAGGAGTTTCTCTTTCCCTCTGTCCTGAACCACCACCAGAAGCAATAATGGCAGGAAAAGTACATGGCAATAGAAGGCATGAGCTTGCAAATGGACTGAGATGGGGAGTTCAAGCACTCTGTTCCAACCTTTACTTGAAGACCTCCAATGAGGGGGAATCCATTACTTCTGAAGCTCACTCTGCTTTAGAACACCTCTAATTGCTAAGAACTTTTTATTTATGTTTAATCTAAAACTGTCTCTTTAAAACTTTCATCCATTGTTTCTAGTTTTTCCCTCTGCAATCAAATAGAACAAGCCTAATCCCTATTCCATGTTACAATCCTTTAAATACTTGAAAATACCTCTCATTCCCCCCTCTCAGTCTTCTCCATATGAAGGCTTTTACCACATATCTAAAAGAAAAACCTTGAAGTGGGGAGGGGAAGAGGAAAGCAATGTTGTCACTTTTTAAAGACAAAGACAATATGAATTTATGTAGCTGACTGACACACCGAAGACATGATGGGAGAGCTGTAGGAGAATGAATTCTACACAGGCTGAGAAAGTCATTGCTTCCAAATCAACTAAGCAATTAATTTTTGTTAGCAAGGGTCATTGGTACTAAATAGTTATCATTGAATTTTTTCAACTCTAGATTTCTAAGTATCTTTAGATACTTTAGATATGTGACTGATTTGGTACTTCTGACTTCTTTATTTAAGTTTATGCCTTTTACTTTCAGCTTTCTCTCCTGTGTTTATAAGGAATGTAGAACACAAAGAGATATAAGAACTTCTGATTTATGTGTGTGTTTAGTTTTATTTTAATATTGGTCCTTCTCTCCCTGTTGACATTCTATAAATGTCAAGACTCTTCTAAGGAACAAGGTAGCTCCTTTAACCTCACAGGTCTCACAGGAATAAAGTTTTCTCTACCGTCTTCCATCTTCCCATTTTGAAACAGAGTAGCATCTTACACAAAGAACAACTTTTAGGGGACACTTTTAGAATTTCCTACAAAAAAGGTTTTAATTTAGTTATCTCTTAACACTTTGTCTTGCTTGTTGTTTGTTCAGCTGTATCTGACTCTTCCTCACCCCACTTGGCTTTTTCTTGGCAAAGATACTGGAGGGGTTTGCCATTTCCTTCTCCAGCTCATTTTACAGATGAGAAAAATGAGGCAAACAGCGTTAAGTGACTTGCTCAAGGTCACACAGTTAATAAGTGACTGAGGCTGGATTTGAACTCAGGTACTCCTGAATCCAGGGCTGGTGCTCTATCCACTGCGCCACCTAGCTGCCCCCTCCCTGTGTTTTCAATGCCCTTTCTCCCCCTTTTTTCTTGTTGAATCAAAAGTGACGATTCCTCCATCAAGCCTTATTGCATTCCCATGTCAGTAATAGATAAATATAGCACTTTGTTTCAAAAATATTGTGCTTATCATGTAATTTTGTGTATTCTGGTTGTCAATGTTATGTCTTATCCTTGTAGTATTTTTTAAGTTCTCTGAGGGCAGTCCCTATGTCTTACCTGGACTTTGTATTTATTCTGGCATTTAGCACAGTGTTCTCTCCATATGTTTTGCCACCAAGCTTATATTCTATGATGGTACTGATTGCTGTGAATTACAGTGTCTGTCTGCCAAGAGTTTAAGTGTTGTTGGCAAGGGAAAGGTTCCAGGCTCCTTCAATTTCATCCTTGTGGCAACTTTTCTTCATAAGTTAAATTTCTCTAAAATGACAATAATCAGTCACTTTCCTGATTTTTGTTCATTTCCCTTTTATAGGCACTAACAGCTTACTTAAATTGTTTGCAGCAGATCTTGTATGATTGCAAGGAGTGCCTTGGAATTTTTATCCTTTCTCCTATATCAAGAATGATCAGGAGAATCCCTAATTATTTGGTTCCTCCAGTCAACTTGGTGATCTTACATGGAATGGACCTATTTTGGAAGGGAGCACCTCCCATGGAGCTAGACGTGAAGTCTAGCCCTTTACTGATAGGCATGGTGATTTCTCCTGATTGGTCCCTAGAGAACAGAGCTGTGTCCTGATGATTGTAAGATTGAAGTCCAGAAGGAGACACTTGGAAAAACACTTCTTCCTTGGGTCCTTAATAAATGCTCTATTATCTATCTATCTATCTATCCATCTATCTATCCATCTATCTATCCATCTATCTATCCATCTATCTATCCATCTATCTATCTATCTATCTATCTATCTATCTATCTATCTATCTATCTATCTATCTATCTATCATCTATCTATCATCTATCTATCTATCTATCTATCTATCTATCTATCTATCTATCTATCTATCTATCTATCTATCTATCTATCCATCCATCCATCCATCCATCTCTATCTCTATCTTTTATCATCTATGATCTATCTATCAACCTACCTATCTATCCAATCTCTTTTCCTTGAAAATGCAGCTCAAACACCACACATGAATCCTTTCCTGATCCTCCTTTCCCCAGTTTCTAGTGCTCTCCCTCCAAAACTACCTTGTATTTAAGTACTTTGTATCTATTCTCTTTATATTTATTTTGCACATATTTATGTAGCATGCCTTTCCCCAACTATTTCTTCAATCCCCTCTAGCCTAGTAGACTGGGTTGCAAAAGAATGACTAACTACTCCCCTCAGGGTTCTAGGGGTAACCCTGAGGTTTTGGCATTTTCTACTACTATTGTTCATGATCTCCCACAAGAGTTCTCTCCATTGATTACCCAGTTGATACCAATTAGTCAACAAGAGGAGATTTTGGGTTGGTAGTATTTACTAAGATGGTGCAGTAGAAATGGTTGGGACAAAACTCTCAAACCTGGGGTATATTCCCCCACAAATATAAACAGAGGCCAAGGGAAAGTGGGTTTTAGATTAAAGATATGATGTGTAAACGGGATGAACTCATAGCTCCTTATTATTGGAAGTCCTTTTCTATCTCTGTGGAATCCTTTTGAAGCTCTCCTTAAGGGCAAGTTTCAACATATCTCTCAGCTCCTAATACATATTCTGCCATCAGTCAGTGCTGCTGAAAGACACAGCTACCATGCTGTGGATGGCCAATGGAAACTCCGGATCTCCTGACTTTTCAAAGTACACAAATGCTCTTATAAGTATATATCAAAAATGTGATATTCCCTCTAACTAACTCCCTCAACATCTTTGCTACAGGTGCAAGTGGTCTGCAATCACAAGGCACTCTAAAAGCATGGTTGTCAAAACCTATCTTGCTAGAATACCCATATGTTATGTATGTTACACGCACATATGTATGTATGCCCCAAAATGTATTTAATTTTTTTCAGTCAATATCATTTTTTCATGAATTTGCATGTCATCCTTGAGCCAGGGCCATGCTAATCTTCTCTGTATCATTCCAATTTTAGTATATGTGCTGCCAAAGTGAGCATAGCCAATATCATTTTAATAGAGATGTCTAGATCTTGCCAGGTGCAAACACCTAGTTTATTCACACATTAAGTCTAAAACCCAACTGAGGAGATATTCTCACCTGATGAAGCTATCAACACAGAGAGCATCTGATTAGTTACATTAAATGGGGATGAGGAGATATTGAATACCTTCCTCATCTTCATTCATTCATTCATTCATTGTATTCATATCTCTAGCACAATGCCTGGCACATAGTGGGTACTTGATAAGTAATTGTTGGTTGATTGGTTTGCTTCTCTGAAAAATAACCTCAAATTCATTCTTCCACTTAGTGGTACCTTCTTCGCTTCTAGTCTTCTAGTAGGGTGCAAAGTTACTAGTCATTTCACAAAGACAGCACACTAAAGTTCACAATTAAATATGACATTAATGACTATGTTTAATATCAGGTTTGGCTTCTGTGATTGTTGCTTAGTGATTGTTTTGCTGAATTTTTCCTGGAAGAGGACATATTGAAAAATGAAGTTAGTATAGAAGCAGAAGATATCAATAAATTTTTACAATAAATTATTCTTTGTGAATAGCTTAAGTACTGTGTGATTCTTAGCACCTATTTTCCACTTTCTTCCACCCTGCAAATCACTGTGGAAGTAGAAGACAACTCCACAGGATTGAGGGACCATTTTCTATTTTTGTCTCTTTCATAGGTCATGATAGCCAGAATTATCACATTTAATGATGGTAAGATACCCCAAATGTGCTTATTTGCAGGTGGTATTGTCCTAATTTTCTTTTTGTTTCACCAGGAGGAGGAAGAGGAGGGTGGACAGTATTGTCTTTGGGCAACTGCAAAGCTCCTATAAAGACTCCAAACTTCTTCCTGAAACAAAGACCCATCTTTTCAATACTAGTATAGTTGTGAGTCATGGAACAGTACAATCTCTGAATATGAAATAAAAATAAGCATTCCTTCAAGGACAATGGATAGGCCCATGGTAGATATGAGTGGGATACAACATACACTGAATGAACCAGAACTATGAAGAACTACAGTTAAAGAATATCATTAAAAATGAATGAATAAAAAAAAGATGGGCTAGCCATAAGGAAAAAGTAAGAGATAAGAGATAGAAGACATGTCTATTCCACTGATGCCGTCTTCATGTCAATATAAAGTAAGGAAGGTACCCATTATGTTGGTTGGATACTCTAGTGAATCATCAGCAAGAGCTTCACAGGATAGGTAGGCATTGACAAATTTTGAACTGCACTGGAACATCCACATTGATGAGGTCATAGATCCATCCGAGTGTTACACAAATTGCATTGAATTCTAGAACACTACAAAACCTCATTCCTGAAATCTGTAACACTGAAAATGGATGAAAAATGGGTGAAAAATACATGCCAGTCTATGGCCTGCCACCAAATGAGCTGAAATAGTGTGTAAGCATGTGTGTATATGAGTGCATTTATATGTGTGTGGCATATGTATTTATTTTGAACAGGCAATGAAGATTGACAGAGTGAGAAGTAGAAGGAAATAAGGCTGGATATTTAGGATATTATACAATTGTTATAATGATCCCAAATGGTTCATTGCCCAAAACACCCATTTTTAACACCAATATCCTTCTATTTATACTATGTATCTACTAATCATAGAACATAATGATCTCAAAAGAATCAAATTTTAATTAAGTCAAAGGACAATGAAAAGATATTCTGGGAGTGATCAGTATAATATCATATGTTAGCAGTTCAACTCTGTTGACTGCCTACTGTGACACTATACTAGGCACTAGTACTACAAAACTAAAAATGAAAGAAAACACAAAATAATTTGACAAGGAAGAAAATACTAATATCTTAATGCTAATGTCTTCCCTCTATTGCATATCTTCACTTTATGCTATACATATCTTATTTTATATAGTTATTTGCCTGTTGTCTCCCCCATTAGACTGTGAGTCCCTTGAGCCCAGGATTTTTGTTTGTTTTTGTTTTATCTTTCTCTGTGTGCCTAGCACTTACTATAGTTCCTGGCACAGGACAGGTGCTTAATTTATTGACTTGTACCAAGTAACACTGGAATTGAACCCTGAAGCAAGTTAGATTTATGAAACAGAGCTGAGGAGGACATGCACCCCATGCATAGGGATTGGTGTGAGAAGGTAGGAACACTGGAGATGGAATGTCAGGTTTAGAAATAGCTAGTAGCCTAGTTTGACTGAACAACAGAGTACATAATATGTAGTGGTGTTGGATAAGTCAGGACAGGTAGACTAGAATCAGATTGTGAAGGGCTTTAAATGCCAGGCTGATGATTTTGTATTTTATCCTAGAGGCAATAGATAGCCACTTAAGATATTTGATCAGGAAGTGATATGGTCAGATTCCTCCACTAGTAAAGTAGTCTGTGCAGCAATATAGAAAATTAAGTGAATGAGGAGACAGAAAAACGGGGAAATAAATTAGCAAGTTGATGTTTTAATTCTATCTAGAGGTAATCAGGGCCTGAATTTTAGAATATTGGTTGTGTAAGTACAGAGAAGACAGGGATTGATGGAGAGATTTTGAAGAGAGAAAATTGACAAGATCTGCCAGTCTAGTAGATATGGAGGGAATGTGTTCATGGAGAGAGAAGAGTCAAGACTGATTCAGGCAAAGGACTTGGGTTTCTAAAAGGATGTTGGTGACTTGTTTATGAAAATTAGCCTAAAAGATATCATCAAGGATATGTATGACCAGAAAATGATGGGCTGGTCATAAAGTGAGGATGAGAAATAACAGATGGACAGCCCAAGTGCTACAGTGGTACTTCCAAGGTATTAAAAGAATGCAAGGAAGTCCTCCAGAACACTGGATGGATCCTCCATGGAGAATTTATGGAAAAACACGGATAAGAATCACACAACATGAGAAGTCATGCAGGGAATACCCACACCCATGTGGATGAAGTCACTGATCCAGCAAAGTGTAAATGTCTACAGTTAACCCTCTTATAGTTTAATCTATGCAAATGTTATTAAGTCCAAGTTGCTGAATTTTTTTAAGTAAATGTCATTTCCTGACATTGCTCAACAAAAGTTAGTAACAGATTATATAGAATCCAGATCCCCAAACATTGCTGGTTATCATTATGATTATTATCGTGATTGGATGCATGGTACTTCATGTTACAGAACAGATGCATTCTTGAAAGGCTGCTTTTATCCATTTTTTTAATTCAGTCACACATTTCCCTAATGACTTACCAATAATTACAAAGATTTTTCATCTGAAGCTCTAACTGATCTTCCATTGTTAGGGGTACATAGTACACAATCTTAAATTTCTTTGTCTCTCCCTCTTCCTCCTCTAACCCCTCCCCTCCCCATAGTTGCTAGGGCATAAACAAACAATGAAATGCTAGGGAAGTTCCCATTCAAAGGAGCCTATGATTAATCTTTTGTGAAGCAAAAAATATTTTCTTAGCCCCCAACTTATCCATTGAGCTTCGCTTAAAATTAGTCAAGCCTTTTATTCACTATTATCAGTAGTAGTAGTAGTAGTTGTAGTAGTAGTATTACTACTACTATCACTATTATTTGAAATGGTATAGTGGCTTTGAGTTTCTACAAATTACTTATCCTAATGGTTCCTTAGGGAAAAACCTCAAGGCAAAATTACTCAAAATGCTATAGTTGTGGTTTTACAGTTTTTATCTTGTATTTTGTTAGTCCTGGATTCTAGTCCCAGCTCTATCATAACTATGATGGTAAGCAAGTTATATTAACCCTTTTGAGTCTTCATTAACTTCTATGTTAAATGAGGAAGTTGAACTAAATGATGGCTAATCTTAGAAGATTAGTCTAAGAGAAGAATTACACCTGCTTTTTAATGGAGAAATAAGCTATGTATGAGTAAGTGGGCACGGTTAGTATTAGCAGTAGATGTGGAATTTACAGTTACTACAGATGTCTGTGGTCTCTTAAGCGAGGGGATGGTGTGTATTTGGGGGAATAATCTTCCACATGTGACTGAATTAATAAATGAAAAAAAAAGGGAACATTTTAATCTAAGCACTGTAATTGGTATAGGTTTTCAGCAGATAGCTAGCTCTGTAAAAACCATTGGAATCTGGGTCTGTGTGAGCCATTCAGGCAGTCACTCCAGCCATTAAACCCTGCATTTCTCCTCTAGAATTAGCTTAGTCACTGAGGCAACATCTGAAAAAAAAAAAAAAAGGACACCACCCAAAAATAAGAGGATAAAAATGTTAACAGCTAATTTCTAATCATTATGAAAGATTGTTTTTATTCCCACCCTTAACAGGTTAAAAGCTCTGTACAGGAATTTTAATCGAAGAAAAAGTAGATTAGCTGACACTTTATTTAAATAATTAGCTCATTCAAGCCTGGAACAGATAAGGCAGCATGGAATAATGGATAGAAGGCTAGATCAAGAAGACTTCATTTCAAATCCCTACTCCCATGAGCTGTGTGACCCTGGGCAAGTCACTTAACCTCTTTAATCTTCAGGTATCTCTATAAGATTCCTTCTAAATTATAGCTGGGTTATGATCTGCTTTTGTCTAGCCTTCTGATATATACAATAGATAGGCTTTCTGTTTAGTTAAATTACACTTCCTCTCCAGAAACCTTGAAAATATAGATTAAAGGAAAGTTTTTCCCAAGATAATGCTAGAACAAAAACATCCTTTCATTAACTCTAGCTCTAGAATCACACAGAGATAGCATAATTTCATTGGAAATTGTATTTAGTTTTGCCCTATACTAGAAGTGTGAACTGGGGAAAGTCAGTTTCTATCTCTGGGCCTCAGTGGTCTCACCTGTAAAATAGGATAGACCAAGGGATCTCCTAGATATCATTTCTGTTCTGATACCCAGTGACAAAAACAAAACTAAACTATGGGAATTTAAGGGTATTATCCATAGACTCATTAACTACCTTGGTCTTACAATTTCTACTGAAAATTTTTCTAGAGAAAATTCTCTTGCACCTAACAAATGCCACTTAAACATTCTAAAAGCATTTATAGTGTTTACTTGATCACTTCCCTTCCTCTTCCTTCCAACATCTACAACCACCAGAAATGTCCTTAGAGAATAGTAAATGTGGGCGATGAGTCCCCTGAATCTAATTCTTGGGGGTTTTGGGTGGGGAGGGTAGTTGTTACCAAGTTATTACAGGAACCAGGTGCCTAGAACACAAGTAAACTGAAAAATGTGAGTTGGGGGTAAGAGAGGGGAAGGGGGTTGTGAGGAATTGAAGGAAATGACTCAGCTTGTGCTACAAAAAAAATTAATTAAAAGAGAAATAAAGAGGCAGTGGGATATGATAGAAAGAACACTGAATTTGAACCCAAAGGAACTGAATTCTAATCTCAGCTCTGCTACTTACTACCTGTGTGAATTTGAGCATATCACTTAAACTCACTAGCTTTAATTTTCCTCATCTGTAAAATAAGAGGGGTTGGATAGCATGATGAATAAGCTTTCTTCCAAGCTTTAAATCCTATAACCTGGACCTCACCATCAGCCAATAAGGAAAAATGGGAGGACTTCACTTCGTATAATTTTATCTGCATACTTCCAGCTTTCTTTGATATTTGTGTGGGTTTTTTTGGTGAGGCAATTGGGGTTAAGTGACTTTCCCAGGGTCATACAACTAGTAAGTATTAAGTGTTAAGTGTCTGAGGCTGAATTTGAACTGAGGTCCTCCTGAATCCAGGGCCGGTGCTCTATCCACTGCACCACCTAGCTGCCCCCTGATATTCCTTTTAACCTTATTTCACTTGTATGGAATTGTTAGTTAAGATGAACACAAGCAGGAGGAGAAATTGCCTGGGGGGTCTTCACCTCAACTGGTAGCCAGTAAGATCTGGGATTTGAACTCAAGTTCACTTACCAAAAACCTGCTTCTATTTCCACAACATTATTCTGCTGAATTTTTTTTAAAGGTTTATTGATGGCTTTTGATTTTATATCGCAGTCACTTTAAAATATGCCCAGTGGACCTTCCCTCCTAATGAAGGACAGCAAGAATCCATTCTGGTCATCTCCTCTGCAGATTTTTACCTGTTATTTGATGACAGTGACAAGGAATAACTAAGCTCTTGGGCCCCAATCAAATACACATAGGATGCAGAGGAATATACACAGTCTCGCCTTGTATTGTGGGGCAAAATCATGGACTTAGGCCAATTTAAATACTTCTAACACTACAGCTTGAACTCAGCAGACTCAGTGGGGACTCTTTTACATGCTGTGGTGGTGGTAGTAGGGAGTCAAAACAATCTGAATTCTGTAGACACAGTGGGAACATTCCTTCTATTGTGTGCACTCCATCCAGTATTCAGCCTGCCTGAGCATAAAGCAAGCAACCATATTGAAAGGGGGGGACTTTCTAGAACAGCATATAAAAAATAGATTAATGATTCGTGGTTTTGTGATTTTATGCTGTCTCTCCAATAAAATCACAGAATTTAAGGACCAAATCCTTCCTCCAATTTTGTAGATGAGAAAACTGAGACCTAGAAGTAAGGAGTGACTTGCTCAAATTTATACAGCTAGTTAATTGCTGAGCTGAGATTCAGAACTTGGGTCATCTGACTCAGAGCATCATTAATATCATAGATTGAAAACTGGAAAGTAACTTAGAAATAATTTACTATATGTTCCTTGTTTTACAAATATAGGTAGTGAGGCCCAGAAATGTTAAGTGATCTCCTAAGACCACACAGAGAATTAGTGACTCATCTGAACCTGTGGCTCATGTGTAATGACCCCAGGAGTATGCTGGTAAATGTTTAACAACCAGCTCTCGGGGAAAAAAATGTGTGCACGACACATTTTTAAGTTTAATTTGCATTATTAACATTTTCTTCATCACTTTCTTTTTTTTAGATAAAAAACATTTCTGTTTAAGGTTTTGATTTCCAAATTCTATTCCTCCTTTCCTTCTTGTCCTCCCCCCTCCCTGAAGTGGTAAGCAATCAGATATAGGTTATACATGTGTAATTATGTAAAACCTCACCATATTAGTCATTTTGTATAAGAAAATTTGAATAAAAGAAAAAAGTGAAAAATAACATGCTTCAGTCTGTGTTCAATCAATATCAGTTCTTTCTTTTGGAGGTGGATATTATGTGTCATCATTAGTCCTTTGGGATTGTTTTGGATTATTGTATTGCTGAGAATAGTTAATTCATTCATAGTTCTTCATTGAACAATATTGCTGTCACTGTGCATAACATTCTCCTGGGTCTGCTCATTTCATTATATATCAGTTCATACAAGTCTTTCCAGGTCATTTCTTATGGCACAATAATATTCCATCACAATCATATTCCACAGCTTGTTTAGCCATTCCCCAATTGATGGGCATTCCCTTGATTTCCAATTCATAGCCAGCACAAAAAGGGCTGCTATAAATATTTTCATACAAATAGGTCTTTTTTCTCTTTTGGGGGTTCTTCATCACTTTCTTAAGTTTAGACCATCAACAAAATAAACCAAGCCCTGATTTGTAGTGTTTTCTGGTTTCTGAGGTATAAATACTCACACTAAAAATTTAACAATTGGCTCAGAGCCTGTTTGATCTGGCTCCAGCACACTCCTGCCTGATTCCTAGAACAGTGAGTGTACACATGTCCCAACACAGCACACTGCCTCTATGATATGCCTATCTTGAAGAGATGTTTGTAATTCAGTTAAGCCTTGCCCAACCCCAAACTTGTTACTCAAGCATTTGATGATGAATTTTTTTAAATGCTTAAAAGCATCTGTTTAACAGTGACCAAGTGTCTTATTTGTTATGCTTCTATGCTATTATTCAAACTATTATCACTGGCTTCAAGTTCAAGAATTCCAGTTTTACTTACTAGGAAGAGCTCTGCAAATGGAAGTGGAGTAAGGAAGGGGAAGTAGTGAACACAGTTCTATAACTTCACTCTTACCTCCGTTGTATGCAAGTGATATACAATGGACAAATATTTAATAGCAGGACAGTCAGGGTTCCCTGAGTGTATAATTTCTACATGGCATATATACTTATTAAAACAAATTTTTTTAAGTGAGGCAATTGGGGTTAAGTGACCCACCCAGGGTCACACAGCTAGTAAGTGTTAAGTGTCTGAGGCCGGATTTGAACTCAGGTCCTCCTGACTCCAGGGCTGGTGCTCTATTCACTGCACCACCTAGTTGCCCCTATTAAAACAAATTTAATTGAATTCTCAACACTTTAGGAAAATATCACTCTTTTGTGAAGGAGTGGAAAGGGAGAGAATGAAGAAGGAATTGGTTTTTAAATAAAACCCCTTAAAATATGCATACACATACTTGTATATTTCTCTAATGTCTTCTTTGTAAATGGAGGAAGACAAAGTTTCTCTCTAAGACAGAAATGTTAAATAAAGACTTGGTATTTTGTTGCTGGAAGGTAAAACAACAAACATTCAACAAGCATTTATTAAGTACCTACTATGTACTGTAGTATGTGATATGCTCTAGAGATACAAAGAATTTTTTAAAAATCCTTTAAAAAAATCCAAAGAGCTTACAAAATAATGGGGGAGATAACAAATAATTATGTGCAAACAAGGCACAGAATGAATTGGAGATAATGACAGACTTTATCTAGCACTTTTTGGTTCTTGCCCCCAGTTCCATCCATATACCAATCAGGAACAATATAGGAACTGAGTGGAAAAGGGACAGCCATCAACTCCACCCCCATCCCCACACCTGCCCCCCCTCCCAGTTTCTCTGGAGGGGTTTTGTTTGATAGAACAAATTTGAGGAGCATGCAGACTGACAATCAAGGATCTGACAGGAGTTAAAAGGAATGTTTGAACCCTAAATCACATAGTGAACATTCAAGCAACCATGTACAATCAAGATATGTATATAAGTATGTGTGTATATATATGTAATATATAATGTATATATGTCTATCTATTGAGCTATCTATTTGGAGATATTCAAAGGCTTCACTTAGACCTTTTACCTTTCCCCCAGGTTCATCTGCAAACCCACCAGAAACTATGGGAACTAAGGGAAAAGGAAGAGACATCACTCATACAGTTCCTATGGGATTTGGGGGAATAGAATTCCTAAACTTTGGGGGGTTGTGTCAGACTCCCAAGTAGGCATTTGACAGGAGTTAAAAGGAATGTTCTAACCCTAAGTCAGATAACTTGGCTTGGCCAAAGGACCTTAAAGGAAAGCTTCAAGGGACAATCTCAGAGTCATCCTCAACTCAATCTCCCCTACTTCACATATCCAACCCCTTGCCAAGTGTAGTCAATTCCACCTCCACAACAACTCCCAATATCCCTTTTCTCTCCAGTCAAATGGGCAACACCTTATTTCAGGCTCTCACAAACTCTCAACACTATTGCACTAGATTTCTAATTGGTTTCCCAGTCTCAAGTTTTCCTCCTCTCCATTCTATTCTCCTTATAATGGCCAGAGAATAATTCCTAAAACATGGTTTCCACCATGTAATTCCCCTGCTCAATAAACTTAAGAGACACCCAATTAACACTAGGCTCAAAACCAACATCCTATGTTTGACCTTTAAAGTCTTTCACAATTGTCCTCCGAACTACTTTTCCAGACTTATTATATATTATTCCCTTTCACTGAGCAGCGAGGTGGCTTAATGAATAGTACACCGGTCCTAGAGTTCAAATCTGGTCTTATTTACTAGCTGTATGACCATGGTTGAGTCACTTAACCTCTGGCTACCTCAGTTTCTTCAACTGTAAAATGAGGGTAATAACAGCACCTACTTCCCAGGGTTGTTGTGAGGATCAAATGAGACATTTGTAAAGACCTTAGCCCAGTGCATGGAACATAGTAGGTGTTATAATAATATTTATTCCCTTCCCCTTCTTCTTCCTTTCATGAACCCTATGGTCTGGTCAAACTGTCCTTCTTGCTGTTCCTCATACACAACATTACAGCTACTATTTCCAAACCTTTGCAAAGCTCTTCCCCTTGCCTGCAAGGCACTGTTTCTTGGCTGTTACTTCTTAGAATCCCTAGTTTCCTTTAAAGGTCAGTTCCCAATGAGACCTTTCCTGATCCCTGCTCTCCTACTGTGCCTTCCCACCCCCATATTGCCTTGTACATATTTTGCATAAGTTTATATGTGTAATGTGTTGTCTCCTCTTATAGAATGTAAGGTCCTTAAGGCTAGGGATTATTTCATTTTTGTATCCCCATCCCTAGAACATTGTCTGGCACATAATAGATACTTAATAAATGCTTGTTTGATCTTAGTTGGGACTTCTACTGTCTTCTACTGGATGCCTGAATGGATATGACTGCATAGTCTTGCATACTTTTCCATGTTAGTTGAAAGAAGATAGTAACTGAGCACCAGTTGGCCATTATGAGACTATATAGTTGAAAACCAGCAAATGGCAGCAGAGAACAGCTTGACCAATACTCAGCTAGAGACCAGAAGAGATGCCCTATAGAAACCAGTGAAAAGTTTGGTGGAGATAGGTGAGATGTACAGCAGACAGTGACATGATGACATTTCAAGAAGACATTAGCCATTCTATAGCCCTACAGCAGTGAGTTGCCCCAAACATTAGAATTAGCATCACATTTCTCCTCTGAGGGAAGAGGAGATTCAACCTTACCCATTTTAAAGAATCTCAGGTCATATTCAAAACTGCAAGCCTCCAGAGACTAAGAGAGAAGAGGTTATTTTGTACCTTTGGGGAAAACAGGTAGCTGGGTACCTGGTGTGACTTCTAGAATGAAAAAGCTTCCACCACACCATCAAAAATATATCCCCTAACATATTGTCACTGTGCACCAAATTCTCAGGTTAACATGATTCTTGAACCAGAGGTACTTAGTCTTCATTAAGTATTTCACTTTTTATCATGAATACCTTTGGTGGTCTGCTAAAGCCTACAAACTAATTCTCAGAATATTTTTAAAAGAATTATATCAAAATAAAATGATCAACATACATCCCAGGTTAAAAAGCCTTGTCTTGGGTCTATTTTTATGCATTTCATGTATAAAAAAACAGTACTCTAAGAGAATTGAATGTTGTCATTAGATAGTACTGGAGTTGGAAGAAGAGCATTATCTCCAAGCCTAGAGAAGGGGATATTTGGGGAGGAGAGTCATTAGGAAAGAATAGAAAGCAAACCCCAGACAAAATCCTTCTTTTGTTTTCCTCAATTTAATTTTATCTTCAGTTCCAGATTCTCTCTCTCTCTCTACCCTTCTCCCCTCCCACACCCATTGAGAAGGCAAGAAATAATCAACTTTGAAAGACTTAGTAACTCTGATGACCACAATGACCCACAACAATTTCAAAGTACTGTTAAAGAATGTTATCTACCTCCAGATAGAGAAAGGCTGGACTCAGAGTACAGATCTAAACATAAGCCTTCTGGATTATAGTTTATGACCTTTCATTGCTGCATCCCTGGAAAACCTTCTTCCAACAACCATCTATCTTAAAGCCCTTCATGCCCCATCAAATCTTGGTCCTTTCCATACACTCTATAATCCAGTGACACTGGTCTCCTTGGTGTTCCTCACACACGATACTCCATCTCCAAGCATTTTCTTTTTGTTGTTGTTGTTGTTGTTGTTGTTGTTGTTGTTGTTTTGTGTTTGGTTTTTTTTGCAGAGGATTTTTTGGGGGAGAGTGGGGCAATGAGGGTTAAGTGACTTGCCCAGGGTCATACAGCTAGTAAGTATCAAGTGTCTGAGGCCGGATTCGAATTCAGGTCCTCCTGAATGCAGGGCCAGTGCTTTGTCCACTGCGCCACCTAGCTGCTCCCATCCTGGCATTTTCACTAGTTGTGACCCATGCCTGAAATTCCCTCCATCCTCGTCTCCATCTCCTGATTTCTCTGGCTTCCTTCAAGCCTCAGCTAAAATCCTACCTTCCTCAAGAAGCTTTTTCAGTTCTCCTTTAGTGAAAGTATCTTCCCTCTGAGGTTATCACTTAAGAGTCTATATTCTGTGTTTATCTAGCCCTGGTCTCATCCCCAGATTTCTTTAGAATCTAAGTCACACAGAATTTTTCCATTGGAATTAATCTCCTGAGTCCATAGCCAGTAAAAGAAACTCTGACTTCATGCCCACTAAGCATCAAAAATTCCTCCAGCAGTTTGTCCCAGAATTCTAATTTACTATATTTCTCTATCTTAAATACAACAAATAATTCTCATGCTTAAGCATGAGAAGCAGCTAGATGGTTCAGTGGATAGAGCTCTGGGCCTAGAGTCAGAAAGACCTGAGTTCAAATCCAGTTTCAGACACTTACTAGCTGTGTGACCCTGAACAACTCACTTAATTTTTGTCTACCTTGATCCACTAGAGAAGGAAATGGCAAACTACTCTAGGATCTTTGCCAAGAAAACTCCATGGACAGTATTGGCAAGCTAAGGTACGCGGAGTCACAAAGAGTAGGACATGACTGAATGACAACAACATCTTGTTTGTTTGTAGTTGTTTGCATGCTCTCTCCCATTAGGCTGTAAACTTCTTGAGCAGGGACTGTTTTTTGCCTTTCTTTGTATCTTTAGATGTTAGCACAACATCTGGCACACAGTATGTGTTTAACCAATGTTAATGTGACTGTGCTTAAGACAACACTACCTAGAGTAGGACTAGTAACTAATACAGGTAACTGACCGCTTTGGATTATTTGAATAATCCTGGTGCTTAGGGAGAGTAAATTGGGAGAGAGATGGTAACTAAGGTGCCCTGGACCAGTATAGTTCAGAAACCTTTGCAAAAAACAAAAAACAAACAAAAAAAAAAATGGAGGCAACTAGGTGGCGCAGTGGATGAAGCACTGGTCCTGGATTCAGGAGTACCTGAGTTCAAATTGGGCCTCAGACACTTGACACTTACTAGCAGTGTGACCCTGGGCAAGTCACTTAACCCCCATTGCCCACCAAAAACAAAAAACAAAACAGAAACCTTTGGAAAAGGAGTATCCCAACAGTAATGTTAAGTGATAGGAAGGGCATCAGATTCACTGTGTATCAGCAGGAGGGGTGGGGGTGTCATTCCTCACATGCTCTGCATTCCAACCAGACTAACTTGATCTTCTCTGTATATAAAATGACATTTACCATCTCTGTGCCTTTGCATAGGCTTTCCCCTATGAAAGGAATACTCTCCCTCCTCACCTCCTCCTCAGAGAACCAGTAGCTTCCCTCAAAGCTAAGGTCAAATGCTACCTCCTATAGGGGGCCTATCCAAATCCAATCATTGTTAGTGTCTTCCTCTCTTGGACTTTGAATATGTTTTGCATATACTTACTTATGTACATTTTGTTTCCTCTAATAGAATGTAAGCTCTTTGAGGGCAGGGAATTTTTTTTCTTTTTGTCACTAGCACCTAACAGTACCTGCCACACACTCTGTAGGTGCTTAATAAATGCTTGCTGAGTTCATTTGAATTGAACCAGGGTTGGAGAGAGCTTTCAATTTAACTTTTAATAAACAGGGTCTGTCCCACTGGGTATCATTTAGTTTGGGGAGAATTGGTGACTTAAGTTCCATAGGACAGAGGATTTGCTGTGCAAAGGTGACATGAGACCATGTTGAATGAATACATGGACCATGAAAAGGCCAATAGATGTAAAGAATTGGGATGAGTCTCAAAAAAGGGAAATAACTTATTTGGCCGACTTCACAAAATATAGCCACAGATTCCCTTCTTAAAAGGGTTACATAATTAGGTAAACTTTCCTTTAGCCCCATCATTGTCCACCTTGCCTTATATTTCTTTCTGTGTTTCTATTTCTGCTCTCAGAAATACAAGCTCCTTGAAGGGAGGAATTGCATTGTTTTTCATCTTTATAATCCAAATGCTTTAGTGTAGTGTCTGACATAATGGAAGCTTGATAAATGTTTTCAATTAAGTGGAATTGAGTCAAATTACAGACAGTCTCATGTTCTTTGGTTAGCTTAGGATGTTTTTTTAAAGCATTAAAGCTATTTTTCATTTTCTTTCTGGTCAACTGGCTTTTCTTGTCCAGACTCCCAGGGTTACTGTCCTGCCTTTCTAGGTCATCCCTATGTTCAAACCAAGTTCGGGTTATGTCTTTGTTTCCTTGGTCCCTGAAGATACAGATCACTGTGAAGTAAGAGCAGCATCAATGTGTCTTTTAA
Organism: Dromiciops gliroides; assembly: GCF_019393635.1. NCBI lineage: Eukaryota > Metazoa > Chordata > Mammalia > Microbiotheria > Microbiotheriidae > Dromiciops > Dromiciops gliroides. The sequence goes on along the minus strand of NC_057861.1, from coordinate 168,354,687 downwards.
TACAAGTTTAGAGATTCTTCTAAAAAAAAAAGCTGGTACAAAAGTGAAGTGAGCATAAGCAGGAGAACATTGTATGCAGTAACAGCAATTCTATATGATGACCAACTGTGAGTGACTTAGGTATTCTCAGCAATACAATGATCCAAGAAAATCCCAAAGGATTCATGATAAAAAATGCTGTCCACCTCCAGAATAAAAACTGATGCAGACCGAAGCATACTATTTTTCACTTTCTGTTTTTTTTCCATGTTTTTTCCCCCTTTGGGTTTGTGTCTTCTTTCATAATATGACTAATATGGTAATATGTTTTGCATGATTGAACATGTATTACCTATATCAAATTGCTTACCATCTCAGAGAGAAGGGAGGTAAGGAAGAGAAAGAGAAAATTTGGAACCCCCCAAAATTGTAAATGAATGTTAAACAGTATCTTTACATGGGGGGACACAAGATAAAATATTATTTTGAAATATTTTTAAATGGGGGAAAACATGTACAGAAATTAAGATCAAAAGTCATATCCTGGATTGAAAACACAGGTTAAGTACCAAACAATGTATTTAGCTGCTTCTGAGAAATTTGCATATGCCTGGTTCATTCTGGTCCAATTTCAGAAAATGCTTGTTTTAGAATCATCTAGAAATTTAATCTCAAAAATATATATATATATATATATATATGTCAATCCAACTACTGCTACAATCTTGCCTGTTTACCTAATTCTTTCATACTCTTTGGCCTTAGAATTTTTTTAAACCTGACCATTAATTGAGGCATGTCTCAAAATTTATATTTTGATTAATGATGTCAATTATATATATATATGTATATATATATATATACACACATACACACACTGATATATGCACACACATCCATATATACATATATATTCAATTTTCATACATATACCTTTTATGTTCACTTTAAATCTATGCTTATTGCAGAGGATTATGGAAAAGTTAGGTTTACCTATGATTTTTCTTTTCCTTATCCAATCTGAAGGACCCTCCCTACAGTGACCTCTGCTTTCTTGGGTGGGGACTAGAACTTCTGAGCTGTTACTCCCTAGAACACTGCCCAACAACATCCACTGGGGAAATTTATTGTGATGAATGGACCCTATTAATACCAGATGTTCCATACTCTCCCTTTCCCTCCCTAACCCCCTGTGGAATATGGAAACTAAATGGGAACTCTTCAGGCTTTGCCTAAGATGCCATAAGGAGAAACAAATCCTCTTAGTTATATTGGGTTATGCCCCTGAGTGTAAATAAATAGAGAAGAAAAGATAGCACCAGTATTGGATATGAACCATTTGGCAGAGTTGAAAAAATGTCAGACTTTGAAAAAAGTATCACATGATAAATGGGTAATATTCTATGAATGAAAGTCTTAATCTTATTCTTAGCTACATTGTACCAATTGTTTTTCAAGTTACATTCATCAAAATATAAGATGAACATCAAAAAATGGATATTTTCCACACATACACATATGTATACATATATATACAGGGGGGCCTGCAGGATAAAATATTATTTTTAAATAGGGGAAAATGGGGAGCAACTAAATATAGATATAGCTATAGATAGATATAGATATTCTGAGTCTGACCTTTCCTACATTTAGCTACTTAGGCGGTGATTATCAACCTTGGTTTTGCAGCTATTGGATGTCTTCTATTATGTCAAAGGAATCGCTAGTTTCTCTCCCTAAAAAGTAATTTTAATTTACTATTACACAACAAACATGTGCCACTTTTAAGGAGTAATATCCTGATATTCCAAAACCAACCAATAATATGATATCAAAATTTTTAAAAAACCTTGGGAATCACTATTTTAGGTGTGACCTTTTTATTCTGTTGGGATCTTGTGCCAACACTAAGCATACCGTTAAGATGTAAATAACAATGAAGTAAGTAACACATGCCCTTCTGTCTCCAGAAATACACTCTCAATAAGTATTCCAAAAAGTCTGGAGAGGGCACACCCAATTGGAATTTGTGGTTTCCATGAATACTCAAGATCATTCTTGCTTTATTCTTGTTTTTGTTGGTATTAGAAATAAGAGAAACAGAAAAGAGCATCTAATAATTATGTAACAAATACATGTTTTAGTCTTGGAGTAAAATTGGGGGGGGGGCGGGGCAATGAGGATTAAGTGATTTGCCCAGGGTCACACAGCTAGTAAGTGTCAAGTGTCTGAGGCTGTATTTGAACTCAGGGCCTCCTGAATCCAGGGCCAGTGCTCTATCCACTGTGCCACCTAACTGGCCAGGAGTAAATTCTTAAATGCTGAGATTATTAAAAGTAGATTCAGTTTTTTCAAAAATGGGTTTATAATTGATGATGAAACACACTTCATTCATCTTGGTAAAGAGGTGGTAGACTATAGGGGCAGATTTCTATAGCTGATTTTGCTGTTTTTCTTTGTTAACATATAAGGGTTGCGGAGGGGAGTGTTGATGAGAAATAACATGGCATAAGCAACAAAAATTAGTAATAAAACTTAAAAAAATAAAATATATAGTTCTTTGTGTGTTCAGTCATATCCTATTCTTCATGACCCTTTTGGGATTTTCTTGCCAAAGATACTGGAATAATTTACCATTTCCTTCTCTAGCTCATTTTTCAGATGAGGAAAGTGGGCAAACATGGGTAGGGTACTTGCCCAGGATCACACAGCTAGTAAGTGTCTGAGGCCAGATTTGAACTCAGGAAAATGAATCTTTCTGACTCCAGGCCTAGCACTCTACCCACTGTGCCATCCTATTGTTGGTGGTGTTTAAGTTAATTCAATCTATATAGTCCTAATTCAATAAACAGTGAATTACAGAAGTGGCAGGACTATGGTTGTCATGTGTTGCATGTGCTATTAGACATAGGCACTATATCGGTGGGGCAGCTAGGTGGCGCAGTGGATAGAGCACTGAGCCTAGAATGAAGAAGACTCATCTTCCTTAGTTCAAATCTGGCCTCAGACACTTACTAGCTATGTGACCCTGGGCAAGTCACTTAACCCTGTTTGCCTCAGTTTTCTCATCTGTAAAATGAGCTGCAGAAGGAAATGGCCAACCACTCCAGTATCTTTGCCAAGAAATCTTGAAATGGGGTCATGAAGAGTCAAGATGACTGAACAACAAAAACCATATTGGTTGCTGGGGGTGGGGGGGTGGGGGGGTGGGGAGGGGAAGAGCAACTTTAAAAGACAGGAATTACTATGATTAACAAATAAAAAATCATTGGTAAATTTAAAAAAATAAATAGCCAGGTGATGCCAGTCCAGTATAGCAGGAAAATTAATGGTTCCGGAGGCAAAGGAACTGGATATAAATCTCAACTCTGTTACCCATGTAACCCCATACAATTCATTTAGTCTCTTTGGACCTCAGTTTCCTCATCTGTAAAGTGAAGGAGTTGGACTAGATAACCTCTAGACTAGAGCTTCATCTCTAAATCTTTTTATTCTATGAAGGTGGAAAAATAGGTTTCTCATAAGAAAATATGGTTTTGTATACAGCTCTCTTTTTTGTTTTTGTTTATTGAAACGCTTCTGTTTGTTGGTTATTATTGAGTTAAAAAGAAAAAAAAATTTTGAAAGAAGTTTAGAAACAGGACGTAATGAGGAGGAATTGAGTTATCTTTTTAAAAAAATAAATGTTAATGCAATGCCAAGGCACTTTATAGGAAATACTGCAAGTGTTTCCTCATGCTTGATTTATACCAGGTGTCTGGACCAGATAAGTCTTTGGGATTTAACTCCAGAGGTCAGAAAACAAAACAAAAATTTTAAATCCTTACAAATGCAATGTTAATGGGGGCATAAAAATTGAACACACCTGTGCTTAACATGACCGCGGCTCAATAAATTTTAGATTGAAGATACTCTCAGTTTATGCCTCATTTTGGCACCCATAGAGTTAAGGAGAATTCGTGGAACATGGGCTCACCTGTCCTTCCCATTGTCTGGACTCCTTTGCAGTCCAGGAATTATATGGTCTATTTGAGTGGATTTTTTTTTTTTTTGCTTTGCTTTGTGTATATTTTCTCCTATCCTTCATTGCTATACTAATTTATTTCATTAGGCAGCTAGGTGGCACAGTTGATAGAGCAAAGATACTGCAGTTGGGAGGACCTGAGTTCAAATCTCACCTCAGACCCTTACTAGCTCTGTGATCCTGGGCAAGTTATTTAACCCCAATTGCCTTAAACATCCAGGGCCATCTCCAGTCATCCTGATCTATATCTTGCCACCGGACCCAGATGGCTCTGGAGGAGAGAGTAAGGTTGGTGACCTTGCATAGCCTTCCCTCACTTAAATCCAATTCACTGAAAGTCATGACTTCACCTCAATGTCATGGTCCTCTTTGAGAATGAAGGACAAATAACAACAATTTAATTCATTATACATTTCCTGAATAAATTTAGTAAAAAATTGACAATATTCTCTTTAGAACATGTCATATAAGTTATGTAAATAGTAAGAACAAGCACTAAATTGTTGTCCAATCCATTCACTGGATTCAGAATCAGAAGGGATCTTAGAAAACATCTAGTTCAGGGGTTCCTGAACTGGGGTGTGTGTGTGTGTATGTGTGTGTGTGTGTGTGGTTGTGGATGAGAGAAAGAGAGAGAGAGGCGGGGGCAGTCCCCTTTGGTAGTCTACTGAAGCCTATAGAACCCTCAAAATAATGGTTTTAACTCTTTAAATAGGTAATGTTTATATAGCACTTAAAAGTTTGCAACGTGGGGCAGTGAGGTGGCACAGTAGATAGAGCACTGGCCCTGGATTCAGGAGTACCTGAGTTCAAATCCGGCTTCAGACACTGGACACTTACTAGCTATGTGACCCTGGGCAAGTCACTTAACCCCAATTGCCTCGCAAAAAAAAAGAAAAAAAAAAGTTTGCAATGTACTGTACACATATCTCATTTTATCCTCCCAACAACCCTGGAAAGTAGGTGCTATTGTCTCCATTTTAAAAATTAGGAAACAGGCAAAAAGTTAAGTGACTTGCTGAGGGCTAAACAAGTAGTAAGTGTCTGAGGCTGAATTTGAACTCAGATCTCCCTGATTCCAGGACTAGCATTTTATTTTCTGTGCTACCTAGTTGTCTCTAAAATTACAAAGGAAACCAAATGAAATATTTAGCCAAAAAAAAAAATTAAGTTCATGATCCCTAGAGAAAGAATCTCTGATCTAGTCCAACTTTTTCATTTTTTACAGGTGAGGAAACTAAGGTTCAATTCAATTCAACAAACACAAAGGACCCACTATGGACAAGCTATCATACAGGGCAAAACCAAAATAAAACAGTTCCAGCCCTCAAGAAGTTACATCTTCTAGGTGGCATGTTTTGTACATGTAAAAAGGGGATGGGGGCTGGCCAATGAGCAACCAGTATGCAGGGCACTTCTGGAGAAATAATCAACTGTCCTCCCAGGACCCAACTATCAGTGCTAGTAGGAATTGTGGAAGTGGCCCAAAGGGAATGTTGCATATACATGGATTATGAACACAAAGCATAAACAAAGTAATTTCAAGGGATAAAGAGAGTGCTAATCACAGAGAATCAGGAAAGATCTCTTCCAGGAGGTGATATGTAAACTGTGCTTTAAAGAAAGTTAGGGATTCTACTAGACACTTGTTGCCATTCCATGCCATGTACCTAATTTGTTGCACTGATTGAGCTTTTTTTAACCAAATTGTTTTGAGTACAGTTTGAAATCTGGCCCCACTTGGCCCCTTCATTCCCAACTTCATATTTTTGACTTTTTTGCCTCCATATGATTTTGTTGTACAATTTTTCTAATTTATTAAAGTTATCCTTTAGTAGCTTGATTAGTATGGCATGGAATATGTAAATTAATTTAGGTAATATTGTTCTACCCATGAGAAATTAATATTTTTCTAATTATTTAGGTTTGTTTTCATTTCTTTAAATTGGCTTATAGTTGTGTTTGTACAGTTTTTGTGTTTAGATGGATTTCCAAGCATTTTAAATACTCCATAGTTATTTTAAAGAAAATTTTTCTTTCTATTTCTTCCTACTGTGTTTAATTGGTATTATATAGAAATGCTGATGATTTTTGTGGAATTATCTTATATCCTGTAAGTTTACCTGAAGATATTGTTTTAATTCATTTTTAGTTGGCTCTTTAGGGTTATTTATAAGTATATCATCATATCACCTGCATAAAATGATAATTTTGTTTCTTCTTTAGCTATACTCATTTCCTCAATCTCTTTTTCTTGTCATTCCTACAGCCAATGTTTCTAGTACTATGTCAAATAGAAGTTTTAACAATGGACGACCTTTTCTCACCCTTAATTTTATTAGAAAGGAATCTAATTTATTTCTGCTCCATATATGTATGTATGCATTTTTGTATGTTTTTATGTATGTATATTATCTATCAGTTTATGGAATGAACCACTTATTCCTATGCTTGATAATGTTTTTTTAACAGAAAGAAGGATTATATTTTATCAAAAGCTTTTTCTGATATATATTGATATAATAACAACTTATGATGATATTGTTTGTAATACGATTACATTTATTGTTTTCCTAATATTAAACAATCCTACATTCCCAGTAGAAATCAAACTTGGTCTCAGTGTATAATAAATAATGTGATATGCTGTTTTAGTCTCTTTTCTAATATTTTATTTAAAATTTTTGCATCAATATTCATTGGACACAATGGCTTATAGCTTTCTCTTTCTGTTTTGACTCTCCCTGGTTTATGTATGAAGACAACACCATTTGTTAAGATCTCTTCATTTGCTATTTTTGTAAAGTTTATGTAATATTGAAATTAACTGTTCTTTGAATATTTCTTAGGATTCACTTGTGAATCATCCATCTGGTCCTGAAAGTTTTTCTTTAGAAACTATTACCTTTTTGGTTTTGTCCTTTGAAATTTGCTTGTTTAAATTATCTGTTATTATCTATTCTGTTATTCTGAGCATTTTATATTTTGTAAATTTTCATTTATTTCACTTAAGTTGGTATTATTGGCATATAATTGGGCAAAATAGTTTCTAATGATATCCTTTACTTCATTATTTGTTGTGAATTTTCCTTTTTTACTTTTGATACTGGTAATTTGGTTTTCTTCTTTCTTCTTTTTAATCAAAATAGCAACTTATTTATCTCTATCATTTTTAAACCAGCTCCTTGTTTTATTTATTAATTCAATAGTTGAAAAACTCATTTTCCAACTTTTTATTTCTTGATTTTTTTAGGATTTCAGTTTTGGTGTTTAATTGGGGTTTTTTAACTTGTTGGTTTTCTAATATTTTTAGTTGCATATCCAATTCATTGATCTGTTCTTTTTCTTTTTTATAACAATAAAATTCAGAGTTACAAATTTTCTCCTAGGAACTGCTTTGGCTGCATCCCCCAAATTTTAGCATGCTGTATCATTGTTGTAATTTTCTTTAATAAAATTATCTATCATTTCTATTCTTTGTTCTTCAACCACTGATTCTTTATGATTAAGTTATGTAGTCTCCAGTTGATTTTAAAACATTTTCCATGGCTGTTTTTTTATTATTTCTTATATTGTAGTCAGTAAAGGGTATATAATATTTCTACTGTTGTGTATTTATTTATGAAGTTTTCTATCCTAATATAGGATCAATCTTGCACATAGGATCAGTTCTGCAAAGATGCCTTGCCAGATGAGAAATATGTATGGTCCTTTCTATTTCCATTTAATAATTACCAGAAGTCTACTATATCTGATGTTACTAAAATTCTATTCAGGCCTTAAGCTTTTTCTTGTTTATTTTTTGGTTAAAGTTATCCAGGGATGATGGGGATAAATTGAATTCCCCCTAAAACATTTTTACAATTTCTCTTTTTAAAATCATATAAGTTTTCCTTTAAATATTGATAAGCTGTGCCATAAAAAACACACACAGAGTATTGAAATCAATCATCTATCTTACTTTTAGTAAAATATGGTCCTCCCCTTATCTCTTTTAATTAAGTATATTTCTGTTATTTCCTTGACTGAAATAATAATTGAGACTCCCTACTTTTTTGTTGTCCAACTGATGAATCTTGATCTAACCCCTTATTTTTATTTTCTATGAATTTTTATGCTAGGCATGTTGGCGGTACAGTGAATAGAGTACTGAGTCTGGAATTAGGATGACCTGAGTCCAAATCCAGCATCGGACATTTACTATCTCTGTGATAATAGGCAAGTCACTTAACCCCTACATGCCTCAATTTCCTCTAGTGTAAAACGGGGATAATAGTAGCATTTGTAAATATTTGTAAAACACTTAGCACAATGCCTGGCACATACATATTAAGCTCTGAGTAAATGTTTGTTCACTTTATGTTTTAAGCATAAATCTTGTCAACAACAGATTGTTGGGTGTTGCATTCCACTCCATTCTGCAAACCTCTTTGATTTTTCTAGGTGACTTCATCTTATTCATGTTCACAGTTAACAACAGTTGATTGTTTATGTCCATCCATCCTATTGTCTTACACTTTTTATTCTCTGTATTCTTCTCTTCCACACCCATTTTCTTATGCTTTTAATGTTTCAAGCTTCAGGCTTATCTTGTTTATGTCTAATCCTTCCCTGAATCTACCTTCCCCCTCATACATCCTTTCCCCTCTTATCTCTATCTGTATCCCCTGTTCATTTGAATGTATTTCTATGCCAAATTGTGTGTGTGTGTGTGTGTGTGTGTGTGTGTGTGTGTTCTGCCTTTTTGGAACAGTTTAAATAACAGTGAAGTTTAAATGAGGCCTGCCCCTCCAATCCTTCCGTTTTTATGTATGATTCTATTTGCATACCCTCTTTGTGTTTGTTAACAAGTTTCCCATCTTTCCTCCCATTTCCCCTAATATACTCTTTCCAATCCTTCCTTGTCTTTTTTTGTACATTTTTCAAAACATAACAAAACAATGGATTTTCTATCTCAATTAACTACCTCTAGAAGCCCTTGAAAGGCCTTAACTCATTAGAATGTAAATACTCCATCCTTATAAAGTCCCTCCTTATTGTTCACTTGAATTTCACTTTTTTCTTTTTCTCTTAACTGCTGTATTTGTATTTCAAAGCTGCTTTTCAACTCTGTCTTTTTTTAAAAATTAAGAATGTTTAAGTCTTCCATTTCATTGAAAATCCATTTTTTTTCCTTGCAGAATTATACTCCATTTTCTAAGTGAATTATTCTTGTGTAGACATTTATCTTTTTTCTTTTAGAATATATTCTATATTCTCTGTTCCTTTGTACTCATAGCTTTTAAACATTATGTAATGATAATTTTATTTAATAATCCTGATTGAGGTTCCTTGATATTTGAATTATTTCCTTCTGGCTGCTTCCAGCATATTTTTCTTTTAACTCATAGCTCTAGATTTTGGCAGTGACATTACTAGGAGTTTTTATTTTGTTTTGTTTTCTTGGTTTTTCAGGAGATGACAGGTGGGTTTTTTTTCTATTTTTATATCACCCTCTTTTTCTAATATGTCTGGACAGTTTTTAATAATTTTCTTAAAATTGATATGCAGGTTCTTTGAGGGGGGTCATGAATTTCAGTTATTTATAATTCTTAAGTTCTCTCTTGATCTATTTTTAAAGGTCAGTTGTTTTTCAATGAGCTATTTTCTTATTATTTTGGCTTGTTTCAAGAAGTCTTGTTGTCTCTTGAGTCATTAATTTCTTTTTTATCCATTCTGATTTTTGAAATGTTTGTTACTAGGGTAGGGTACTGTACCTTTTCTGTTAGGTTGTTGATTTTTCTTCAGTTTGTATTGCATAGCTCTCATTTCTTTTATACTATCTTTCTAAAAGTCTTATTTTATTTCTTCAAAGAATTCTAAAATGCATTACTTTCCTCTTCTGAGTTAGTGCCTTGGTCATTCCTGACAGCATAATAGTCTTTTTTGTTCTTTTTATTTGTTTGTTTATTCTTTGTTGCTGAAAACTCAGCAGTAACATATAGGTCTCCCCTTACTCCAGGAATCAAATCACCTTCCCCTTTGCCCCCAGCATCTTTCTTTAGGTAAGACTCACCCTTTACTCTGGTTAGAGTTTTGACCTATGCTTTTTCCTTCACCACAAACACTGAAGTTCTACTCTCCTTTGATCTGCCTTAGTTAAGAGCCTTTTCCCTTGGATGTTGTTGTTGTTTGTCCTTCATTCTCAAAGAGGACCATTATATAGGGGTGATGTCATGACTTGCACTGAATTAGATTTAAGTGAGGGAGGGCTGTGCAAGGTCACTAACCTCACTCTCTCTTCCAGAGCCATCTGGTCCAATGGCAAGATATGTATCAGGAGGACTAGAGTTGGCCGGGGATTTGAGACAATTGGGGTTAAGTAACTTGCCAAGGGTCACACAGCTAGTAAGTGTCTGAGGTGAGATTTGAATTCAGTTCTTCCTGACTTTAGGGCCAGTGCTGTATCCACTATGCCACCTAGCTGCCCCTTTCCTTGGATGAGGAGAAAGAGGAAACAAGGGTTTTAAAAATAATACTTGCTCAAATTCAAGGTTACCTTTCTCTACTGGAAGAGAACTAGTTGAGGCCTTTTCTTTGAGGGGCAGGGGGTAAGAGGAGGGACTTTCTATTTTTATTTACTTTACTATGTTAATGTCTTTGTTTCCACAATCACCCACAACCACCCACTCCTTCTCCTCATTTTTTTCCCTTTAAAAACAAAGGGCAGCCTTCTGGGAGGTTTTTTTTCTTTATGCTGCCTTTCTTTCTTTTTTTTTTTTTTTTTTTTTTTTTTTTTTTTTTTGGTGAGGCAATTGGGGTTAAGTGACTTGCCCAGGGTCACACAGCTAGTGTTAGGTGTCTGAGGCTGGATTTGAACTCAGGTCCTCCTGAATCCAGGGCCCATGCTTTATCCACTGCTCCATCTAGCTGCCCCACTGCCTTTCTTTCTACTATTGCCTTCTGCTCTTCCATCTTGGTCTGACATATTGCCTCTTAAAACTTGTGCCTCATGGGATGTAGGTGCTTAGTAAATATTTGTTAATTTTGTTGCCCTTTGCATATGAATGTGAGCTTTTTGTTATGCTTTTCAATAATGGCAACAGGTGATATTATTCAGTTTGCACCTTATCTCTCCTATGACTAAGGCATGCACTTGTGACACAGCTGCTCTGGGTTGATGGTATATAGCATGGCTTTTTTCTCTAGAGGAAGATAAACGGGCCCATTCAGGGATTAGATCCACAGCTTTGGCTTCATTAAAATCATCTGCTAACTGATCCTAATGAACCAAGTAGGCTCCAGGGAATAAAAGTAAAACCCTCAAAAATACTTGGCAAGTCTCAATTAAGATGGGTGCAGCAGATTTGGAGTACATAGACATTGGTTCAGAATTCAACCCTCTCACTAATCCCTGTGTGTCCTTCGACAAATACTTTCCCTAGTCCTGAATTTCCTTTTTTATAAAATGGGGTAGGGATTGCTAGATGGCCCCTAAGGTCCCTTCCGACTATGATCCGTACATATAGAATTTTCTCATGATGTATTTTGTTATAGACTTTTTGGTAGGAGAGGAGAAATGAGGCCTTTTATGTCAAAAGAGAATGGGATGCATCCCACTGACATTTGAATAGCACATTTTATGTGTATGAGACAGAAGTCGTCTTTTTTTTTTTTTTTGTGGGGCAATGAGGGTTAAGTAGACTTGCCCAGGGTCACACAGTTGGTAAGTGTCGAGTGTCTGAGGTCACATTTGAATCAGATCCTCCCTGAATCCAGGGTCGGTGCTTTATCCACTGTGCCACTAGCTGCCCCCGGAAGTCTTTAAGGATGGTAGAAAAACCAGGTGAGAGATATTAACCATTGTGGTGAAGTAAGTCATCCATTAGTCCTCAAAACACACAACAGCCCCAATTTTTAACTTGGTGAGACAGAATGGGTGTTAGGTCTCCTTGGTCAATTTTATCATTGGTGTGTGTTTTCAGCTGTCCGCTTTAGCAAAAACAACTTTAGCCACACAAAACCATCCAGTCAGACTAAGAGACTTTCTTCACTATGGTGAACAATTTAAAAGTGAGATTAGATTTAATCCTTGAAGTGAATCACCTGATTTATACAAGTTATCCAAGTTCTGCAAGCCTAGACTGTAACCTGTATTCAAAACCAGGAACAGAGAACATGTATGTGCAGTAGAAGAGAGAGAGAGAAGCCTAGAATAAGTCTTAGGGACTAATCCACAGGCAACAAATCTTGGGACCTTGTTAGTGACCAGTCACCATAGTGCCAATATCTCCATATCAAGGATGGAATCCTTAGTCACCCTCTCAAAGTCTTCCAACAATCATTTAAATTCATAGCCATCTGACAAGTTGAGTTCCCTGAGGCCACCTGTTCCCATAGTCCTTTCCTCCTTGTCTCTGGGTTAAGCAAGCAGCTGACTGCAAGCACCAGGAGTTGTGGGGGAGGTAAAAGTTGGCAGATCACCTTGATGGTGAAATCTGGCCACTAAGTAGTGAAAGGAAACGATTGACATGGTTTTAAAAAAAGTTTGTCACATCAGGTGACAGGTTCTCTGTAATGGAAAACATCTTTAGCCCTTTCAAGTCAATTGGCAGAAGATATCATAACACAAATCTCAGTTACAGGGAGGGAGAGGGGGAGTCCAAGGACTTACAGCATTTGCCAGAAAATCTAGGATACTTGGCCCGTGGATAACTAATGTGTTTTGCTCAAAGTCATGCACCACTGAGACAAAAAGCCTAAGGTGACATGATAGACAAAAGTTTGCACCTCCTGCCATATCCAAAAGCCAGTTAAGTACCTATTTGGGAAATAATGGTTAAGTCTGGTAAAACAGCAGATGAAATTTCACATTTCTTTTCTTCCCCCCCAAAATTTCCCATACTGATCATTCTGAACACTCAACTGTATTAGCTGAAAACATAAAGAGTTCACTCTGCTCACACCCAAGTTATCTTGGAATACACAGATGAAGATATACAGTCCAAACCCAGCTGAGGACAGCCCTCTCCTCCTGGAGCCTTATAACGTAACTTTTTTCCCCCTGCTGTGATCTCACTCCCAATGCATCACTGTTTTTTCACCACATCTGAGCAATGATCACTCAACAGCTGTGTTTGTTTACAGGGCTAGAAATGAACACAGGACAAATGGACTTCATCCAGCAGATTTTTTCTTTTGGCATTTCCCACTACAGTCGACAATATATTAGTCCTTGTAGTCCAATTATACATTTGCCATCAGCATGAGCCAAGAGGGTGGGTGAAAAGCCCACTGGTCACCATCACCATGCAGGGAAACCTTTTTTATTAGTTGCTAAAAATTCAGAACTATAGAAAAGCAGGTCCAGTTCCTCCCTGTCAACAGGGCAAGGAGGTCACACCTGTACATCTGCCCGTACCTGACATTTTTTCCACAACACAGGAAATGTGTCCCCACCTCTTCATTCCCTCAGTGACAAGCCCCAGTAAAAAGAATGATGAACTCCAGCAGTACTTTTGCAGTTGCAGAATCTGCCAGAGCTCTGCACAAATAGAGTTCAGCTTTCAAAATCCAATCTGTAACACTATAAACTAAACTTTATATCTGGCAATTCACCCTCCATAGCAAACCATTCTTTGTGTGAATTCCACCAGATTCTTTTTCATCATGGCTATGTTTTTCAAAGAGAAAAGCACTGGTAGGGGATGGTGGGGTGGTAATCTACAGAGGGGCAAAGAGGTAAAAGTTTGTGGAGAACTTTTATGTTTTGAAAAATACTATTTTACATTCAAGGCAAAAAAGCATTTTTGGTGCTTTTATTTATTCGAAAACTTTTAAAATATCCTTCTTGGAGAAGCTAGAACATTAGAAATGAATTGCTGAGTTCTAAATTTGTTTCTGAAATGTACATATGGTTGTATGTAGTTGCACCTCAGAAACACATATTGCTAAAATATCCCCTTTACCAAGGACTTACAAATCTATTTATATGTGCAAATCAGAGCTTGGGGATATAAACACACATGCAGGTTTCGAGGTCACTTACAAAACTTGGCCTATAGTACACTGTCACATTTTACGGGCTGTCTCTACATCTTGCCAGTTGTTAGAAGGTTTCTGGTTCCTGACTCTACACTCTCAGTGTACAGTAATTACAAAACTGACTTCAGCACAGCTGGACGTCCCCATCGTCAGGCAGCTTTTACATCAAAAAATATTACTAAGATTCCCTGTGTCAGCTTATTGCTTAAACCCTGAAGAAGAAATATGAGAATATGGATCCATGAACAATGTTTTGCTACAAGATATTCTAAACCTAATGGGAACCATTTAAAACGTGCGGCACTACATTTATGTAACTATTTTGTAAAGTGAGTGGTACATTATCCCATATCAGGATGTCAGCATTGTTATTTAGACAACAATGGCAAAAATCTACAGCAAGATGTGACAGCAAATTTGTGGATTAGGATTCTGCTTGTGTGCTATAGCATATATTGCCTATAGCACTTATATAGCACTTAACATGTATTTCCTGGTATCTCATACCACTACCCTTAACATGATCAGCCAAGCTGACCTATTCCAATGCACTAAACTTGTTCTGCTCTTTCCCATTTCCACACACATTTTCTCTCCATGGTTCTTTAAGACCTAATTCCATATGTCACTTACTCTATGAACTCTTCCTTGATGCATGCCCCTGATGTCCCACTAACAATCTCTTATAGCACTCTATACTATTCATGTTATACCTTACTCAATTGTGTATTAGTTATTTGAGTATGTCCTTATCTTCCTACTCGATTATAACTCTTTAAGAGGACTATGGCATCTTCAGCTTAGTATCCTCCAGACCTAGCACATTGTCTCATTCATATACATATGTGGTTGTATGTATATGTATATATACACATGCACATGTGTGTATACACATGTGTATACATATACATATATACATATTATATATATTTTCCTCATTATATCTAAATCTGGGGGAGGAAACCAAACCCGTGACTTCATTGGTATAGGGAAGAGCTTAAACTTTTCCACCCTCTACCCCTTTTTACCCAAAGAATTTTTACCCAGCCCTGGATATTAGGTATATAATAAGTATACATAACCTTTTACTACAGCGAAATTTTTCATGACCCACACATTCAGTTATGCAACCCCAAATGAGGTTAAAACCCACAGTTTAAGGGGGCAGCTAGATGATGGCATGGATAGAGCACTGGCCCTAGAGTCAGAGGACCTGAGTTCAAATCCAGCCTTAGACATTTAACACTTACTAGCTGTGTGACCCTGGGCAAGTCACTTAACCCCAATTGCCTTGCTAAAAAAAATACAAACCCCCCCCCCCCACAGTTTAAGAAGCTTTGGGGGGGGGCGCGGCCTAGGTGGCGCAGTAGATAAAGCACTGGCCCTGGATTCAGGAGGACCTGAGTTCAAATACAGCCTCAGACACTTGACACTTACTAGCTGTGTGACCCTGGGCAATTCACTTAAACCCTCACTGCCCTATAAAAAAAAAAGAAGAAGAAGAAGAAGAAGAAGAAGCTTTGATACAGGGAACTATCAGTATAGGAATTCTCTTGAATGAGGCAAATAGGGAAGCCATGTTTTAAATAGCTTTGTACAATATCACATAGTATCTTGCACTACCAGGATTGAAACTGGAAGGGATTTTGGAAGTCATTTAGTTCAATTGTTTTATTTTGCAGATGAGGAATTGAGGCTGAGAGGTTCATTGGTGCCTGAAGCCCTATAGGTAGAAGAAAGTGATGGGAGTCAGGATTCCACTAGTCAATAAAACACTCAAGGGGGGCAGCTAGGTGGTGCAGTGGATGAAGCACCAGCCCTGGATTCAGGAGTACCTGAGTTCAAATCCGACCTCAGACACTTTACACTTACTAGCTGTGTGACCCTGGGCAAGTCACTTAAACTCCCATGGCCCCTCAAAAAAAAACAAAACAAAAATAAAAGAATAATAAAACAACTCAGGTCAAAGCCTTGCTTGAAATGGGGGAAAGGGGTGAAGGGAGGGTGGATTCCTTTTGTTCAGAAGCAAACAGCAAACAGCATAACCATTGCACTATGGAAACTGCTTGACATTAAATATTTGTTGCATGATCAAATGTTGTGAAGGATAATCATTTGTCAAATTCTGTCCCTTTTGCTTTAATGGCGGGGTGCTGATACATGAAAGTGTTGATAAGCCTAGAACACTGCTCGGGAATACAAACTATACTTTGAGTCTATGAAACATTTCCTTTACTCGGGGCTATTTATATCCCAATTAATAAAGGGACACTTAAATCCTAAAGGAAGAAGAAGAAGAAGAAGAAGAAGAAGAAGAAGAAGAAGAAGAAGAAGAAGAGAAGAAGAAGAAGAAGAAAGGTTTACAACCACAACCAAAAATTTTTGTTTAATAATAAATATAAGTATACTCTAATGATGATCTCTTAGTGTTTGGAGCTTATCAGAAACATCTATATCACAAGCTAATCCTTTCCCACTCCAGAGTATAGTTGTTGTTTTCTTTCTCTTGTCACTAGACTGCAGGGATAATAAGAGCAAAGCTTAATAGTAGAATAATGAATATTTTACCTGAGGGAAGCAACTGATGTAATGGAAATACTGTTTTACTGGGAGTTAAGTATTCTAGTCCTGGCTCAATAAGATATGTGGCCTCACTCAGAAACTCTTACTTCTTTAAGCCTCCAACATCTATTAAACAACCAATGAGGAACATCCATCCTAAGGTAAAGAGCAATGAAAGAAGGGAAAAGAGAATCAAAAACCAATACACAGTAGATCTTGGAGTCTTCACTTGTTAAAACTCAGAAGGGGATGGAAAGAAGAGAAAACTGAAGGTGTGACAGGAGAGAGGAGAAGGGTGTGAGGTAGAGGGGTAAGGACAAGATGAATAATTTGTGTGTCAGACAGACAGACAGGCAGGACAGGCATACAGACAGACTTGGGAGTAGAGAGAAAGCACAGAATCAGTAGTCAAGAAAACCAAGGTTCTAATTCCAGCTCTGCCAAAAACTGTGTAACCTTTAGCAAGTCACTTAAACACTTGGGCCTTAGTTTCCTCCTCTATTCAAAGGGGAAAAAGGGGTTGAACTCGATCTCTCTCTTGTGTTTCAACGTTCTATGAAAGACAGATAAAATCAGGCCTAGTATTAATGCACACATATAGGATTGTCTCAAGTAGTACCTGATCGTGGTTTAGTTTCTGTGTGCTATTTTCACTCCTTTCCAGTACTATTTCCATCAGCAATGGAACTGTCAAAGAGCAGCCCAGTATCTCTAGGCTTGAATTCCCTTTCCATGTGTCCCCTGTCCCAAGCTGTACCGTTCCACCAAATATGTTAGAAAGTTCCTCACATTTAAACACATTGGTCATTGAGTGAATCCAGTGCAGAATAGTACTGTATCTCTCAATTTATAAAAAGAGCTTCAGATTGAAATACTATCAGTTTAGACACATGGAATTCTATACTAAAGTGATATACTGTTTTTTTTTCTGTCTACTTACTACCCAATTATGTTAAGTTGGAGCACACTCCTGGAAAAATTTACTATAATTACTAGCTAAGTGCTGAAGGCCATAATGTTTTGATTGTCAAACAGGTTGTACATGATGCAAATATATGACCTTAAGAAGTGATTTCAAAACATTTTTGGTAACAGTAATCTGACTCATAAAATCCAGCATAATCTCATAGCACACAGCTGTGTGCTATAAGCAATTTGAAGATCATCCTTAAGCAATATCAAATAGCAAAACCCATAGGATTAGTGAATAAAGTTGTATCCTGAAAAGGGACATTGTTTTGCATAGTACTTTTACTACTTAACCCTCCAATTTTTATATTCCTATGTGTGTGTGCATAACAAGAAAGATCTTTCATATTCAAATAGATAGTCTGAAACTAATTTAATAAAATCAGATGTCATGAATTAATTTCTTTACAAATTACTTAGTATTGGAAAAGAATTCCCTCCTTATCCCGCTTATTTAAGAATATTCTGGCATTATGAGTGACAACTTGGGTATAATTCATTTTCCACCCAGGGGGCAGCTAGGTGGATTCAGGAGGATCTGAGTTCAAATCCAGCCTCAGACACTTGACACTTACTAGTTGTGTGACCCTGGGCAGTCACTTAACCCCCATTGCCCCCCTCAAAAAAAAAAAACATTTTCCACACCAGATAAATCTGTAATGTTTATTTTAGATCATTCATCCATTAGACATTTGTTAAGCACCAGCTAAGGCCATTGCACTGTGCTACACATTACAGTTTCTAGACTGCCTTGCAACTTTAACACTCTATGATTCTTCTCCTCTTTCTGTTCATTAGTAAAGACTGATGAAGGAGTAGTGTAGTTAAACAAAAGAGAATATTTTTTCTTTAATCACCTGATTAATTAAGTAACAGGTGTTCATGTAGCACTTGATTGATAATCCATATCTAAAATGTTTTGAAGCTTTCTTTAAATGACTAAGATTGTTTTGGTGACATAACAGTACTTTAATAAAATCAGATGTCATGAATTAATTTTCTTACAAATTACTTTAGTTATTGGAAAAGAATTCCCTCCTTATCCCGCTTATTTAAGAATATTCTGGCATTATGAGTGACAACTTGGGTATAATTCATTTCTACCCAGGGGGCAGTTAGGTGGATTCAGGAGGATCTGAGTTCAAATCCAGCCTCAGACACTTGACACTTACTAGTTGTGTGACCCTGGGCAAGGTCACTTAACCCCCATTGCCCCCCTCAAAAAAAAAAAAACATTTTCCACCCAGATAAATCTGTAATGTTTATTTTAGATCATTCATCCATTAGACATTTGTTAAGGCACAGCTAAGGCCATTGCACTGTGCTTACACATTACAGTTTCTAGACTGCCTTGCAACTTTAACACTCTATGATTCTTCTCCTCTTTCTGTTCATTAGTAAAGACTGATGAAGGAGTAGTGTAGTTAAACAAAAGAGAATATTTTTTCTTTAATCACCTGATTTAATTAAGTAACAGGTGTTCATGGTAGCACTTGCTTTGATAATCCATATCGAAAATGTTTTGAAGCTTTCTTTAAATGACTAAGATTGTTTTGGTGACATATCAGTACTTTAAAAATATCACCAGAGCTAGTACTAGGCACAAAATAAAATCCTAGAGTGAAGTTGGCTCTTTGCTTACTATTCTCTATTGCTGTATGAGATACACTCTGACCCCTGCTGACACAGTCTCTTATACCCAAGCTAATATGATATTTTATTATACCCTCTTAATAAAATTATGAAGCTAGTCAGGCCCTTAGGCAGGGCCAGTTAGAAAAGAAAGAAGTAAAAGAGAACAAGGAATAGGAAGAAAACATCTATGAATATAATTTACTTAGTAATTCTGGGCAAATGTTTCAAATATCATCTGCATTTCTGAGCTGGTGGCTACTTTCAGAACATTTGGGCCATGGGCTTTATACACTTTGTTCTTCTTCCAAAACCAACCCCTTTTATGCAGCTCTTATAGAAGGAACCTTTAAAATTATCTCCTGTATCTCTCTATCATAGAATATGTATATTCTAGTTATCTGTGATTTTGTCTTATCCTTCTACTAGACTGTAAACTCCATGAAGGAAGGGGCTGTGTCTTAACCAAGTTTAATATGTCTGCTTCCCCCACTAGTGCCTAACACATTTTTCTAAACAGTAATAGATGTTCTCTTATTTTTATTGAAGTATTTTGCTTTTACATCTTATTTATTTCTTAACATACCCCTCCCTCTTCCCCCACTACTCAACTATCTCTTCTAACAAAGATTAAAAAGAAAGAGGAAGAAGGAAGTTCATCAAAACAACCATGGCATCAATCACATGTGACAGCATATACAATAGTAAATGTTTACTTGATGTTTATACAATGAATAATTTTATTTTTGCTATTGTTGCTTTCTGATATGCACTATTGATTAGTATGGAACATACCTAGTAAAATAAAATTACGTTCAGCTCCTTATTGTTTTGTTTTATTTTTTATTTTTTGCAATGGAAAGGAGAAGTGGTACAAATATTCAGAGTAGCAAATGATTCTAAGTTGAAATTCTTTCTTTTAGATTTGGAATATCTACATAGCTCAGATTTATAAAACACTTTGTGCTTTACAGAGTATTTTCCTCACAAACAACTAGATGAGACAGTGAAAATATTAGTATGCTTATTTTCTAGATGAAGAAACTAAAGTTCAGAGAGGCTAATAATTTGGCTAGGGCCCACACACATGGTGAGGGTACAAGGTAGGACACAAATCCAAGTCTGGTTCCAACATCAGTGCTTTTCCTCTATACCCTAATGACTCCATCTGCAGCAGATAATGCTTTCTATTTCTGAGTTGCTTAGGTTCTTGCAGAAAAATTAAGCTTGATTTTCTTGAGCAGAAGCTCAACAAGGAGTATGAGCCAGATGTATGCTTGGTAACCATCCTGGGGTTAAAAGTTTGCTGTATTTAAAGCAAATTCAAGAAAATAGAAAGTTGGTTGTATAAAACTTTATAGAAGTTATAGAGTTAATACAGAATGCTAACAAATTTCACAATGGTCACAATTAGTCTTGTAGAAAATAACCTTTACTTGCTTAGTTTCATTGGAATCCTTTATATATAGCAAAGAAATCATTTATCCATAAAAAATGGTATCGGATAGAAGCCTGCTCATATATGACTGTCTTGCTGAAATGACCTCCCTGAACAGAATCCGTGTGTAAAGCTACAGCTATTAATAAATATTTATTAAGTCCCTACTATGTGCCAGGCACTGTACTAAGCTATCATAACTCTTTTTTTGGGGGGGGGGGGGTTTGAGTCACTTGCCCAGGTTCACACAGCTAGTAAGTGTGAAGTGTCCTGAGGCCGGATTTGAACTCAGGTACTCCTGAATCCAGGGCCAGTGCTTTATCCACTGTGCCACCTAGCTGCCCCTATCATAATTCTTAAAAGACTGTGTGATTATTCCACAGAGCTTTTTAAAGTCAACTTAGTGATTTTACCGCATAATGCAAATCGCCAGATCTTTCTGTGGTCTCACCCTCAAACAAAAACAGGTGTTTCGACCCAACTACTCATTTTAAAAAGAATCTAGTTACTTTCTTCTATACTATTAGGATACTAATGATTACTGGGGTGCTGTGTAACAACATTGAGATCTGTTGCCTGGAAATTCTATGGGTAAGCTGAAGAAACACATAGTAATGTCTCTATGGAGTTCAAGGAAACATCATCACCTCTACTTTTAAAAATCAAAACTAGTCCTGAAACATAGGTAAGTTAAGCACCACCTTGTTGAGAAGCTTCCAGTTAGGGAGGTTGATGTCTTCACTTTACTTTCAGTTGGCAAGAAGCCCCCATGAGGCTGATGTAGGATCCATTCCTCTGCCAAAAGAATATACTTTGCATTCTCAACGCAACCCTTTCTGTTCCTAATTGGCAGAATAATTGGCAAGACCTGGAGTAACACAGAAAGTATTGTAGGTCTGATGGTACTTGCTGGTACCAAGGGAGCAATGGACACCGGAGAGGACAGCTTCCAGGTAGTAGCCTTCAGGAAAGACAGCACACTATACTAGAAAGTGCCTGAATATGACCTTTACATCAGGTATACTTTGAATCTTACTTCAGTATATGTAATTTCATAGATGTTGTATAATAAGAAAGAATGTGGTATCCTGGGAAATCAAGAAGACCTGAGTCAAGTTTTGCCTTTGACGCATAATGGTTATGTCACCCTGGACAAGTTACTTAAATTCAGTGTTCTAAGCAAGTCCTCTAAGACTGTAAGTGGCAAAGAGATGCCTACTTTCCTTGATAGAAGTTTCTCACCTGGGAGTTTCTTGCATCAGGTGAAAATAATAAAACAAGTCCCTGTATCTGTATAATGGGGGCCTATGAACCATATTTATACATTCAGAATAATTTGTGGGACTGAATATTTTCTAGCTGGGAGAGGGATGGGTATAGTGGGACACAAATACTGGAGAGGTTTCTTTCTCTTCCCTGTGCAAGACAGAAAAAAAACTGGTAGCCTATATGGTGCAATGAGAAGGAAGAAACAAAGAAGCCATAAGGAGATATGAAGCTGGCTGGAGGAAATAGCAATCTGCTAGAGAAATGCCAAGAAGCTCCAGGCCAGGAAGGGAACTATGAGAACCACCATAATTGGTGGTCCCATCCAGGATGCCATTGGATCTGGG
Source organism: Dromiciops gliroides (assembly GCF_019393635.1). Taxonomy (NCBI): domain Eukaryota; kingdom Metazoa; phylum Chordata; class Mammalia; order Microbiotheria; family Microbiotheriidae; genus Dromiciops; species Dromiciops gliroides. The sequence goes on along the minus strand of NC_057861.1, from coordinate 168,332,447 downwards.
CCACACTGAGAGATGGGGGGATGCTAAGGAAGCTTTCAGGAGGACCATAGATACAAAATCAAGGAAGCTTACAAACTCCATATCGAGGGAAGAGTAGTTGACAATTAATTGGCCTTTGGACCCACAATAGTAGTGAATGAAACAAGGACTTTAACCATTGGGGCTCTGAGTTTGTGAGGAGGGCGAACTGTGACTGAAACTCTATGGGAAAGGGAAGCAGAGCTCACCAGAAAAGAGGACTATAACTATTGCCTTGCTAAAGGGATCTATTTGATGCTACCTTTGATTTTTAAAAAAGTGTTCTGTTGTCACTGGTTTTTAGTGTTGGTGTTTTCGAGGATCTAGAAGTTTTGATGATTCAATGTAGAATCCTGAGTGGGGGGTTAATCTTAAAGCTGTTGGTGACCCTTAGGAACTAGCCTAAGTACAAAGCAGTCAGGTCAAGCAAAATCTATCTTTCTTTGAAGTAACAACAATCCTCCAGTGTGTTTTTAAAGAGTTTTAACTAAGGAGCTTCATAGTAATGTGAAAAAATTGTTTCCCTCCTGGGCTTTGAGTGAATAAATCAATGGTTTACATTTATATCATCAAAGAGGTTGAAGAGACCTGAGAAATCAAATGATCAGGTACCTTGCCCTAAGGCAGATAAATATTTAAGCTATCCAGATCACATTCTCTATGAAATGTTATGGGTTTTGCCCACTGAGTAAAATCAGCTTCAGGGTAGGGATTTATAAGCTTAGTTGTGTGGTGGGTAGGAGAAAGTTGGGCATTTGTCCGAATAGTCAATGTCTATTTCTCATAATCCAATTGGTTATGTAGAAACTTCCATACTAATTATTTAGGTAGGCTTTTGCAAGCAGAGAAGAGATAGCTGGATAAGAGATCTGATCTTCAGAATTCAATGAGGTTAGCTCATTTGGACAGAGAATGGTATGACCTGATTAATTACTGTCTTTAGATCTATGTGGGGCAACAATCTTTGAAGACAGAAATAGTCTGTCCATGGCATCGTAAGATCATAGTTTTAGAGGAAAGGACCCTAGACACCATCCAGATCAACCAACTCATTTTATAGATGAAGATGCTGAGATATACAGAGGTTAAATGACAGGACTTGGAGTTGGAAAAGACTTTTGACATTGCTCTTCATATTTTTTTTTTTTTAGTGAGGCAGTTGGGGTTAAGTGACTTGCCCAGGGTCACACAGCTAGTATGTGTTAAGTGTCTGAGGCCAGATTTGAACTCAGGTATTCCTGACTCCAGGGCTGGTGCTCTATCCACTGCGCCATCTAGCTGCCCCGACATTGCTCTTCATTTTATAGATTATGAAACTGAGCCAAAACAGGAAAAATGCCTTGTCCAAGGTCACATAGAAGGTAATATAGACAGAATTTAAACCAAAGTTTTCTAATTCCAAATCTAGGACACTTTCCTCTAAACCTCACTTCCCTTATCCATAAACTATATGCCACTAATCTAAGTTAGCCACTTCAAAAATGGTTACTGTTGGTTATTAGATGAGCTGAGTGAGAAGATCAGGATTCTAGGAAGAACTAACTAAACACCTTTTAAAATTTATACAAGCTATTGTAAATGATCTTATTTTAATCATATCAAAAAGTAGTGGGAAAGTAGTGGGTAGAAGGCTGACTGTAGAGTATGGTATGAGTTCTGCCACTGACCCAAACTATTTAGATGACTTTGTGTTTATCATTTAAACTCTTGGTGTCCCCAGGACTCTAAGGTCATACAGAGTTGTTTTTCTGTATCCATGAAGAGGTTTTCCATACTAGGAGTTCCCTACATAGACAAAATCGCAGATCCACACCAAAAAAATTACAATATAAATTAGCATTATCCTCATAGTTCACATTTTCAAAGGTGTAGCTCTTCCTCATTAGAGTAAACTCATTGTGATCTTAAATAAGAGGAAGGATAGAAAAGCATGTGCTTTATACTTTAGCTATTCACTTTTAATGACCACATTCCAAACAAAGTTGCAATTCCATTTTAATATCGTAGCTTAAGTGGGTGCACAGTCAATCATGACTGGTGTATTGAAAGATACTTCCTGAATTTAGGTCAGCTTGCTTCAGTGTTCATGAATGACCAAATACTCAGCAGCCAGGATGTCAGATAACTATTGTCACTGAAACTTCTAGAATGTGAAATGTACTGGCAGGACACACATGTTTATCTTTTCCATGTGCTGTTTAAATTATTCTTACGAATAGATCTTTATCTGGATAGCCACTGCTTTTGTCCTTCATGAAAAAAAGTTATGTTAAAACAATTAACAGATGATCTACAACTTGGAATTTGCTTCCTCAGGGCTTGGGAGTACAAATCACAATATTTTCATGAGTAAATACAAAAGCTAGATATCTAAAATGGAAAGCCCATAGGGAAGAGTTTGGGAAGGAAATTAGCTGCTTAGAAAAGAAAAGGGCACCTTCTTGGAAATCATTAAATTGCCAATATCCTGAAATATGTTGAGAGCAGACTTACCCTCCTAGAGACTCCTTCCTACCCTCTACCTCTTCTACACAAATTCATTCTCTTCCTCCCTCCCTTCCTTCCCTCCCCCTCTCTCTTTTTCTCTCTAGAAAGAGATTCACTTGGGGGACATTTTTGGTAGATGATATTATGAAAACTGACATGCCCTCCTCTGCTAGCCAGCAGCACTCAGATTCCATCAATTCACCTGCTAACCCTCTTACCCCCTTAAAATGGTGTAGCTGCATTGCTGTCACCTGCTTTGTGAAGCTACCCCTACCACTCAACCCTTAAGGTTACTGCTGCCCCAGACAGCTCCTAGTGGACCCATATAAAGATGGACCCCCCTGATCCTATCATGGGAATTACAGAAGCATTTAAGGGAGATACTGGTAGCAAAAAGATGAATCTAGAAGTTAGGGTCTACCTTATATTCTTATATGTTCTTAAGGTAGATGCTAAAATTGCTATGAAGAATATGGACAAAGAGTATTTTCCTATTGCAGGACTGGCTGAATTTTCAAGGCATCTTTGAAACTGGTACTGGGTGAAAATAACAAGGAACTGAAAAGTGGCCAGTATGTACAGACCATTTCTGGAACTGGAGCATTGGAGATTGGGTCCAGTTTTCTGAAAAAGTTCTTTAAGTTGGTATGTCTATCTTCGCAAACCATCCTGAAGAAATCACATTCGCACCTTCAGGGATGCTGACATGTAATAGAATGGCTACCACTACTATGACCCCAAGAGTTATGGCTTTGTCTTAACCAGAGCCATAGAAGACATTTTGAAAATCACAGAGCAGTGCCATCTTCCTGCATTCCTGTGCTCACAACCCAACCGGGAGTCCCATGATTACTTACAAGCCAGGCAGGCTGAGAACAAGACTCTCCTTAAATTGTATCACCTGGGACCCCCTGAAGCTTGGGACAGTGTGTCCTGGAAGCAGTGCTCCACTTTAAGAAGGAGTTAAAAGCCAAAAAAATAGGCAGGCAAGATGAGCAGGCAGAGAAAGCAGAGGACCATCAAAAGTTTCTTTGGTGACAAGGTAGATCAAAATATACCCTCAGAAGAAGATAATAACAAAGTTAAAGCTCCTACATTCAAAGCTTCCAAGAAAAATATGAATTGGTCTCAGGCTATGGAAATGCTCAAAAAGAACTTTGAAGACAAAGTAAGAGAGGTAGAAGGAAATGTAAGAGAGGTAGAGGAAAAAATGGAAAGAGAAATGAGAGTGATATAGGAGGGTCATGAAAAAAAGTCAACAGCTTGAAGAGCCAAATTGGCCAAATGGAAAAGGAGATGCAAAAGCTCTCTGAAGAAAATCATTGCTTAAGAATTTGTATAGAGCAAATAGAAGCTAATGACTTTATGAGAAATCAAGACACAATAAAGCAAACCCAGATGAATTTAAAAAAGAGGGCAATATGAAATACCTCCTTGGTAAAACAGCTAACCTAGAATTTAGAGACAATTTGAAAATCATTGGACTACCTGAAAACCATGACCCAAAAAAGAGATTAGACATCAACTTCCAAGAAATTGTCAGGGAAAATTGCTCTGATATTTTAGAAGCAGAAGGCAAAACGGACATTGAAATAATCCATTGATCACCTCCTGAAAGAGATACCAAAATGAAAACTTCTGGGAATATTATAGCTAAATTCCAGAGATCCTAGGTCAGGGAGAAAATATTGCAAGCAGCCCAAAATAAACAATTCATGTACTGAGAAGCCACAGTCAGGATGACCCAAGATCTAGCAGCTTCTACATTAAAGGATCAGAGGGCATGGAATACGATATTCCAGAGGGCAAAGAAACTGGGATTACAACCAGGAATCACGTACCCAACAAAACTGTGTATAATCTTTCAGGAGAAAAAAATGGTACTTCAATGAAAAAGAGGATTTTCAGGTATTTGTGATGAAAAGACCTGAACTGAATAGAAAACTTGACTTTCAAATACAAGACCCTAGAGAAGCATAAAAAGGTAAACAGAAAAAAGAAATCATGAGGGATATTAAAAGGTTAAACTGTTTACATTCCTACATGGGAGTATGATACTTCTAATTCATAGAACTTTCTCAGTATTAGGGCAGCTGAAAGGAATATACTTAGACAGAGGGCACAGGTGTGAATTGTATATGAAGGGATGATATCTGTAAAGCATTTATTTTTGGTTTATCCTTTTTTGTGTGGGGGACAGGCAGGGTGGGGTGGCTTATGTCTGGGACTGGATTTGGGTTTGGGGTCTCCTGGATCCAGGGTTGGTGCTTTGTTCACTGTGTCACCTAGCTGCCCCATGATGACATCTTTAAAATAAAGTTAAGGGGTAAGAGGAATGCACTAGAAGAAAGGGAAAGGGAGAGGTAGAATGGGGTAAAGTAGCTCACATAAAATAAATAAGAAAAATCTTATGGAGTAGAGGGGAAGATGGGGAAGGAGTGGGGGAGTGAGTGAGCCTTACTCTCATCAGAATTGGCTCAAAGAGGGAATAACATACACACTCAAGTGGGTATAGTAATATATCTTGCCCTGCAGGAAAGTGGGAGGGAAAGGAGATAAGGGGGGAGAGGTGAAGGAAAGGAGGACAGATTGGAGAAGGGGGCAGTAAAAAGCAAAACACTTTTTAGGAGGGATAGGGTGAAAGAAGATAGAAAATAGAATAAATATCAAGAGAAGGAAATAGGATGGAAGGCAATAGAGTTAGCAATATTAATTGTGAAAGAAATGATGAGCAGGATGCTATCAGAAGGACTTATGAAAAATGCAATACAATCCTACTGACACAATCCTCATCCTGAGCAATGGAGAGAGTGTCCCTAGTAAAGCAAAGAAACTAAAAAAACATGCATCTATGTGTTGAACATATGGAAGCCTTTACCATGGCTTATAAAGATGTTGATGAAGCCCAAAGGGTGGAATCCCAGATGAAACTCCTGATTCATCTCATGAATTCCAACACCCCTCTAACTGGGGACTGAATTGCTTCCACTAACCTAAATAGTCCTGATCTGAGGAGTCAAGGATTGCGAGAGGTAAAAGGCATGGCAAATCATAATAGTATGCAGACCCAATTAGTTTCCAATCTTAATGAAGAGGGTCCCTCCCACAATTGGCAGAACATCACTTACCAGATTGACATGTTTTATTTCAGAGAACTAAAACTTGGGCTTGTAGAATGGATGACCAAGTAATTCTCCATGTCTATGATAAAAGATGGCTGCATTTTTGTATCAGTGGTCACATCAGGTAATGTGCCCATGCCATACATGAAGTAACTCTTCCTGGTGAGACAGAGCAGAGGCAACCCTCCCACCTTCAGACTTGGCTAGTTAAGATTCTAGGAGATGATTGAGCTGGGGAGGATGGGAATGGTGGTTATAGTTTCTTTAAACACAGTGTTGAATGCTTAGCCATTGAATGTATCTCTGGAAGAGATATGTAAAGATGGTAAAGGCATTTGAAACTCATATTTGGAGTTTTGTGGATCTAACAGAAACTCCTCAAATCCATTCTCTATAACTTTTCCAAACCAATTTACATTTATAGTAATTCAACAAAAAATCCCACCCTAAAACCAGAATCCCTCAATTTCTCCCTGTCTCCCAGGCTTTGAATCTCCTGGCATTACAGTGTTCAAGAACTTTAATCAAGATATCAAATACCATTTACCCCCCATAACAAAAAACATATCATTTGGTGCTCAAAGGTGCAGAAGAAAGCCTGCCTAGTAGTTATTTTTTGGTAAGTTTTTAAAATTTATTTTAAACTTAAATACAAAATGAGAAAAGAAAATAAACATTGCCATATACACAGAAGAACATGAGAGGATTCAATATAAAACAATGAATTTCCATTTCAAGAAAACCTATATGATAAATATTATGCATTGATTCAGTTGCTTAGCTCTTCTTCGCTTCCTTGGTTTTCTTTTGTTCTCTGATATGCACTTTTATTTTATTTTTTCTCTCCCTCCCCCCACCCTACAGAAGGCTGAAATTAAAAATGGATAGATATACATATACATATATCTCTATAAACAGACATACACACATATACGACCATACTATACTTATTTCCACCTATCATCTGTTTCTCTGAAGGTGGATAGCATCTTCCTTCATAAGTCCAAGTCTTTCCATGTTTTTCTAAATCAACCAGCTCATCATTTCCTGCACCTCTGCAATATTCTAACCCAATCAAATCCTATCTGAGAGATTGCCTATGAAAGTTTCCCCCCAACTTTCTACATTCCTTCTATTCTTGGCTACATAGGTTTTATTTATAGAAGAAAATTTTAATTTAAAATATTCAAAATTATTCACTTATACTTCAACATTACTCTCACTTTATAATATAGTTTAAGGTCTGACACTGCTGAATCTACTTTCTTTACATCTTTTATCCCTGGTTTCTTTGAAGTTTCTGCCCTTTTGTTCCTCCAAATGAACTTTTTTTTTTTGCTTTTTTTTCCCCTTTTGTGTGGGGCAATGAGGGTTAAATGACTTGCCCAGGTCACACAGCTAGCAAGTGTCAAGTGTTTGAGGCTAGATTTGAACTCAGGTCCTCCTGAATCCAGGGCTGGTGCTTTAACCACTGCTCCACCTAGCTGCCCCCCCTCAATGAACTTTGCTATTAATTTTTGTAACTCAGTAAAATAACTTTAGTGATCTAATTGTGATGACATTGAATAAATAAATTGGTTAGGTAAAATTGTCATTTTAAAAATTATATTGGTTTTACCTACCCATGAACACTAAATATTACTTCAATTACTTACATCTGAGTTTATTTGTATAAAAAGTGTCTTATGTTTATGCTCATATAGCTCCTGTGTCTGTTTTGGCAAGTATACACTCAGGTATTTTATACTGTCTGGTTATTTTAAATGGTCTAAAACATTATTGAATACTATTGCTAACACATAGTATAGATACCTACCTGGTAGTTTGAATGCCTGATCCTTATTGGCCTTCCGGGACTGAGAGAGGCAACTTGAATTGCAATAGTTTGTTTAATGAAAATCATAAATGCTGCTACTGCTGGCAGGAGGAAGAATAAAATCCTTTTTCTTGATTAAAAAAGATAAGAAACAGTGACTCTTGCCCTTTGAACATCTAAAAACTTTTAAACTTTCCCCTCTTCCTCCATTTTTATTGCTGGTTTTCCCCCTTTGTCCCGAAGATGCAAATCTGCCTTTGTTTCTCTCCCTATCTCTGCTTAAATGAAGCTTCAAACTCTTCCTATCAGGATAGAAATACTTTGTTGATTAAGTAGAACATCATATAAGGAATGATTGTATTCTCCCCTCACCTTTCTCAGCAAAAGACAAAAGAAGTCGGTAAAATGACTGCACTTTAAAATCAGCATAATTATGGCAGCTAGGTGGCGCAGTGGATAGAGCACCAGCCCTGGAGTCAGGAGGACCTGAGTTTAAATGCAGCCTCAGACACTTGACACTTACTACCTGTGTGACCCTGGGCAAGTCACTTAACCCCAATTGCCTCACCCAAAAAACAAACAAAAAAAAAATCAGCATCATTGTAAAATGTTTTATTGTCCCCCTTTCTGCCACTACTCCACCAGACCACTTTAACGCAGGGGTCCAAAGCCCTTCTCCTGACAAGTCTGGATAGTACAGTCTCAGAAGGTGAGTATTTAGAGCTGTGATTATAAGCTTCTTTGTGTTGCTAGCCACCCTGAAAAAGATCACCCTCCATTGTAATCATGTAGGCCTTTATGCATCCTGGTTTTTCTTTTACAATAAAACTATTGTAGTCTGGAAACACACATATATGTATATATGTATGTATAAACATGCATCTGTCTATATATTATGAAAACTAGGAACCAGAAAAATAGTAATAGCACAATATCCTGGACAAATTAACTCTAATAACTCAAAGAGAAATGATAGGGTTAACTGGCCATTCATGTCATGGTGTTAAATCCATTAAAACATATTAGAGAAACTTCCTCAATGAATTTTGAATCTAGTCGCAACATTAATTTGCTGTCTTTCCTTGGCAATCTACTAAATTTCTCTTTGCCGTCTGTCAACAACAGTTATAATTTGGAAAGGGGTTGAACTAGATGACCCCTAGGAAAGCTAGGTGGTACAGTGGACAAAGTACTGGGCCTGGAGTCAGGATGGATAGACCTGAATTCAAATCCAGCCTCAGACACTTAGCAGCTCTATGACCCTAGGCAAGCCACTTAACCTCTGTCTGTGGCAGTTTCTTCAACAGTAAAATATAATAACCTTATTAAGTAGGTGAGCCCTTTGTCACAGGGTTATTGTGAGGATGCAATGAGATAATATTTGTAAAGCACTTAGGGCAGTGCCTTGCACATAGGAGGCACTTAATAAATGCTTGTTCCTTTTCCTCTCCCACTTTACGATTCTTTCTCAATATGATTCAGTTCCAACTTCTGTGACACCATGTTTCTAGACCTTGTTACGATATCGATGCTCACTACAAGGCTAAAAGCATCATCAGGACAGGGAACCCTGTCTTACATAAACTTTTTTTTGTTTGTTTTTTGGGTTTTGGGGGCAGGGCAATGAGGGTTAAGTTACTTGCCCAGGGTCACACAGCTAGTTAAGTGTCAAGTGTCTGAGGCTGGATTTGAACTCAGGTTCTCCTGAATCCAAGGCCAGTGCTTTATCCACTGTGCCACCTAGCTGCCCCTTATATAAACTTTTTAACATGCCCCGTCTCTTGACTAGTGCAGTCCCTTAAACAAGAGTGGGTGCTTAATAAACATTAGATGAATTGACTTGAGTACTGTATACTCAGCTTACTCTATCAAATGAAATGAGTAATAGGTTTATGAATTTTGTGCTTCTACTGTCTGTACCAGCTCCACCTTTTCCCTTTCTCCACCCCTAGTTCTCTGTATTCTGGCATACATAGAAAAACAAAACGATCTTCAAGACTCTACTAAGGAGGGCAAATTTATAGTAAAGAACAGTAATTCATTCTTAATTCTAAATACGGAGCATCCTTTTGTAGAATAATCTATGTACTAAATGGGGAAGACATATTTAAATCTTATTTGACTTTAAGCAACACTTTTTATAACAGTCTGTAAATATAGGCATCAGACTCATGTTTCACATCTTGTATGTGCTTGCTACAATTTGACATTTTTTCCAACCTATTTGGACGCTATTTGATTCCCACTTAAGTAGCCTCCTTGGATTGGCTGCTCACAGTTTAATTCTCCCTGATTCATCTCCCCAATGGTCTGGAAAGTTGAGGAAGTAAAGTTCTGGAGAGACAGTGATGCAATAATGCACGTCTGTTTTAGGCAACCAACCAAGAGTCCAAGCAATAGAGAGACCACCCTTCTCTGCCTCAGCAACACCTCCTTGGCTCCTGGATAGGAGTATCACAAACCTGGCTAATGGCTTTGATCTGTTCTCAGTTTTTAAATGCTCCCGGTTGCCTAGTGGGGAGCTAAGTGACTTTGCTTCAATAGACATTATGTCACCCCTTAGCCCTTATGTAAACAGAATGTCTAACACCTTCTTAACCCAAGCCAAGCAAGTCTAAAGCAGAAACTGACAAGATAAGTGCTTTTTGCATCTACACCTGCAGGGAGAGTCATGTTTACTAACGTACACTTTTTTCATTGTATAAACCTGGAAGCGAGATTTTCAGACACAGTAGAAAAATGACATGACTTTGATTAATGATATCTGATGCTTAATAGCATGTAAAAGTGGGAAAACAATATTTCTTCATGTTCAGGACTTTCAGTCACTTTAGAAAGCCACAGCATGTGACTCTAATGTAAGCTCTAAGAGGGTAACGAGACTTGTCATTCATATGCTCTAATGAGGTTATCCGCATTAAATGGTTCTAGGGAAGATAATAACAAGGGCTCACTAAAGATAGAGAACCTTGCTTTCAAAGTTCTCAAAGGAAAATTATAAATATCCTCCAACTAATATACCTTTGTATTTTGTTTGTTTGAGGGGTTATTATTTGGGGGGATGGAGAAGGGCAAGAACTTTTTTTTTCCATGAATGTGAGGGAACTACCAATGTGGAAACTATTTTTATTAAAGCATATATGTAACTGTTCTCTAATTCATATTCTTTTTTTGTTTGTTTTTTTGGCGGGGCAGTGAAGGTTAAGTGACTTGCCCAGGGTCACACAGCTAGTAAGTGTCAAGTGACTGAAGCTGGATTTGAATTCAGATCCTCCTGAATATGAACTAGAGGGGCAGCTAGGTGGTGCAGTGAATAGTTCATATTCTTAAAGCCGTTTCCAGTCAGGTCTTGGTCCTTGTCTCTGAAAACAAGTTATTACTTAAGCTTATAAAACATTTGGAGAAGGATGCATTGAGAGAAAAATCTGGGAGTGAAGTGGGGTTTACCTCCTTAGAGGTCTTGGCTGTCTGCCCTCACTAAATTTCCAGAGTTTAAAATAGAATATACAGCAAAGGATTCTTACAATGTTTTCTAGAAGGATCATGTCTTTTTCACTTGAACATAGAAAAGCAGCAAGATGACAGGGGCACTGACAAGCTAAAACTGCTGTGGATACTTGATCTAGATATCAGTTAAGGCACAGAGCCATCTGCTTTTACTGTCAGGATGGCCTCTAAAATAAATCTGATCATGAGGTGAGTCATGGGGCAAATACAAATTAAAACTAAGAGCAGGCTGGATATCATTAAAATATATGTGTGTGACCATACACAATGGTGCTCTGACCAAGAGGAATTCCTCTAATTGATCAGAAAATGAGCTTTAATAAATTCAATTAGTAGGAGTACCCAAAGTCTGTAAGAAGGGGTATCAAAAGCAGCAGCATGGTAATGAAGATGGAAAATTTTACAGCTTCCAATGTGCATGCACTTTAATCAACTGTTTCATACCAAAACTGGGGTGGGAGGGGGCAGGGCTTTTAAAGAATGGATCAGAGAAAGCTGAAAGGATAGAATCAAAATTTTAGACTTGGAAGAGACCTTCAGCACCATGTACTTCAAATTCTGCATTTTTAGTTGAGGAAACTGAGGAGCAGAGAGAGCAGTTAAGGAATTTATCCAAAGTCACCAAACTAGTTAGTGGCAGAATTGGGACTAGACCCCCTATCGCCTAACTGCAATGTACTTTCTGCTATATTTTGACAATATTGCCATACTATCTGAAACCATGTCCTAAGCAGTCACTTTCATGAATATGACATAGAATAATATACTCCAAAGAGAAATAAAAATTCTGCTCTACATTTCCACTTCAAAGACATTAATAGCCTTCCTAGAAGCTTCATAGAATTCACAGAACAGTTCACTTTAGATAGAGAGGGAAAGAATGCATTGGGAGTGGTAGATTTCGGTCTGAAAAAGTATGGGATTAATAGTTCCTAATTAGAAGGAAGATCTCTCCCCCACCAATTAGCCCAACATTCACTTACAGTGATAACTGAAAGAGACAAGAGTTAACTATCTGAAAATATCTGCATCTCCCAGAATGATTTTAAACCAAGATTCCAACAAAAATTCCTATCAGTTCTTAAAGCCCTCTTAAAATCAGTGGCTTCCAATCAGCTACATGTTTCCTGGAATTAGAAAAGAAATCTTATGTTTATGGAAAATTTGGAAATGATGAAGATTGCCGGAAAAAAGTTATAAACATGCCTGGGATCACACTCCCTTCATAATGCCCACAGGTTCCCAAAATTCCAGACCACTAAGGAGAGCTATCAGTGGTAGTAAGGGGATGGTCTCTATTGACACCATTTCAGGAAATTAGGACGGGACTACCAATTGATTGTTAAAGAGCCCAATTTTTCCACAGGCCACTAGGAAACTGCCCAGTTTTACTCTGAGAACAGAAGCCCTCTATCCCTTCAGCAGAGAACTCTACAATGCAACTCTTTTAATTGTTGTAATAATTTTCTCCTCTGTTCCCAAGGATCATTGTTATTTTGTTCTTTTTATATTTAAATGCATATTCCTTCATTGCCAGTTAGTGAGATATGTTAAGAACCAAATCTAAGTTTCAAAGTGCCCTTTGTTTGTTATTTGTCCTGATTCTGTAAGAGATTTCACCTATGTAAGTAAATAAGAAGGGTGGATAATGTGGCTAACATTTAATACAGCCAAACCTTTCTAGTTTGGATCAATTAGAGGGAAGATTGTCCAAATTAGCGAAAAAGTAAGAATTTCAAATTTGCTTAGAGTAACAAATAAATGGTTAACAAATTGTTGCCAAGTATGCCACCTTGCATTAAAGAGTCTTGTATTTGACCCAGTAGTAGATAGAGTGTTGGACCTGGAGTCAGGAAGACCTGAATTCAAATCCTGCCTCAGATGCTTAATAGCTGTGTGACCCTAGATAAGTCACTTAAACTCTGTCTACCCCAGTTTCCTAAGATGTAAACTGGGATAATAATCACAGCTATCTCACAGAGTTGTTTTAAGAATCAAAGGGGATAATAAATGTAAAGCACTTTGCAAACATTACAATGCTATGTAAATGTTAGCTCTTAGCTATTATTAACAATTTCTTGAGCATAGACTAGTGAAATACATGAGGCATTAGACCTGTTATGAGGAAAGCATAAGTTCAAATCTCACCTTAGACATTTCCTAGCTATATGCAAGTGGATTAACTTCTTGGAGCTTAGTTTGTTAGGGTTTTTTTTCCCTAAAAAATAGAGTTGGGTTAAATCTATGATCTTATGATTCTCTTAAATAATTTAAATATTTGCCAAGTATTAGTTACCTATCCTGTTCATTTGCTTAGTAAATAATCTTCTTACAGAGAGCTCAAAGAGAAATAACCCAAACCTTATCTGAAATATTTGACTTCTGATTTATGAGCTTTCCATTAGATTTTACTGTGTTATATGTGATATCTTTGGCATACTTTACTTGAAGAAACCTGAAAGAATCCCTGGTACTGCCTCTAGTGACAGTAAGATCTTTGTTTGAATTCTCCTAAATTAAAAGTTAAGGTTTACAAAGTCCATTCTAACAACAGCTCTCTAAGTAGCCCACATTATCATTATACCTTTTTTTTTTAAAACAGATAAGACAACTAAAGCTCAGAAAAGGTTGAGTGACTTGCCCAATGGCCAAGACTTGAATCCAGATCCATTGTTGTTTTTTTCCTCTCCAATATAGCATACTATATAAGTCCATTTGACTTTTTAGAAAGCTAGTAAAAATATTCTTGTCCCCCTCATGCCCCTGGTCAAAAATTCTAATAGTTTTACGAAGTCAGGATTCCTACAATTCTTGTCCATTCTTTAGCTTTTCTTTTTATTCTGCTCCCTGAAATCCTGCAGAGCATGGATCAAGTAGAGCACCAGCTAGAGAGAAATTTAATCACTCATATCTCTGCCTGACTGATTGTCTAGGTACTATGGTGACAGACACCTCAAAGAAAGTATGTAGAAGAAAAGAGATTTTTAAATTCCTAGACTTTAAAAACCCAAGGAAACTTCTGATGGATTTGGTGTCAGCACAGAGAAACACAGAACATAAACATATGCATGTAAATTAAAAATTACATATTTGCACACCAAAAGGGCATCAAGCATAATAGAAATTTTTTAAATTTCAAATATTAAAAATGACACTTTACTACCTTCCAAAGCTGAACATTTTATATTTAAATATCTTTTATGATTTCTTCCCAGTAAGGCATTGCAGATATTCTATCACTATATACTAATATCTGAGTGTCCTTTCATTAAAAGTAGTAAAAACAAAATCATAAAGAAAAGTAGAAAGCCTTAAGTTTGTTGGTAAAAAATTTAAACAATAAAAAATACTGTCCAGTTAGAATATAGGGGTGAAAAAGGCCTGTAAGTCAGTCATTGGGAATGTTCATATAAGATTCATGGAAAGAAAGAGGAGGGAAAATATTCAACCCCAGAGATTAAGAAAAACCATTTCCAGGATCTTTCTTTCCTGAACAGGACAGCTCAGTCCATTAAGACCAAGTTAGTTCATGCCTTGCTGATATACAAACCAGCATTTAAAAAAAAAGTTCATGTACAGGAAACTAACAAGACTGCAAATACAGGAACAACAATCAACAAAGGCAGATGTTTAAGGCTAGAAGTCACATTCTGAACAAGGTGAAAAGGGTAAATGGTAGCTACAGGAAAGTCATCATCATGAACACAGCAGTTATTAAAGTTCACTTGTTGGGGGAGTGGTGGGGGAGTTTCACTGAGCCACTGCTTAGCAAAGCTTAATCTGTGCCACAGATTTATGCTTGACATAGCTGACCAATGATGCAAAAAAACAATAGAAAAGTAAAGTCAGTGAGCTGGGACACGGGACATTACCGTCCTCAAATCGATCTCATACTATCTAACAGAATTCACAGTCAAGGGCTTATTCCTATCAAACAGAGTAAGGAAGGTTCTCCTACTCTAAAAGAGAATAGCATCCTGAAAAAAACCCCAATGGATTAAGCAAAGTCCTGCACTCAGTCAGCATTATCTCCATTTTCAATAACAGGACCATAGGGACACATAATGAAATTAGCTGATGTAATTTAGATATTGGCTCTATCATATTCCAAATCTACTTAATAAAGGGTGGTGGAAAGGGAAGAAGAGATATTATACTCACAGGATGGCAGATTAAATGTCACTTCAGGCAAAGTATTATATACAATTCACTTTCTAGGGAAAACATTCATTTGGAACAATGGTCCAAAGTACAAAACACACATACATACATATATACATACATACACACATACATACACACATACACACATACATATGGCTCTGTAACTATCTGTGTGTCTTTGGTAAAAATCACTTTCTTTTTCTGGTCCTCAGTTCCCTCATCTGTGAAATGAAGGATCAGACAAGATTCTTCTAAATCCCTTCCAGCTATAAACCTCTCATTCTCCTGACAGAAAGGTGGGTGGATGATGAATACAGAAAGTTATACATGCTATCAGATGTGGTCACTGTGTCTGTCGGTTTTAAGCCTTTTTTATTATTACAAGAGAGGGTTCAATGCTGTAGTAGGGGGGGCCTATAATCAGAGATGACTGTGATATAAAAACAAAAGACATCAATAAAATTTAATTTAAAATAAATATCACAAAAAAGTCTAACAGTAGCATGTACCTTCAGGGAAGATTAAGATGCATCCTTTGCAAGACCGCATTGATTCAACTGGTTTCATAATAATGAAATTAGAACATTATATCCCAGGCTCATCATAATGTAGCAAAGCCACACTGTGATGATGAGCAAACCCCAGAGACACAAATGTGTTTGGAAATGCATGGAGAGTGAAGAAAAGCTGGCTTAGGAGTCTTAATCCTCAATTAATCAAAAAATGATTACTAGTTAGGCCCAACAGGGTGTCAATAAATAATGAGAAATTTGAGAAAGTGGCCCTAACCTCCATATTCATGATGTAAGCTTCTGGGTCACATGAGAAGACCTATACAACAACAAGCTAGTCTCTTCCTTCCTTCAGCCACCCTACTATAGGAGTAGATGGTGGATTGTGGAGACTACTAAACACGGAATTATCATGGATGGACGGGTGTGAAGCAGCTTTTCTTGTCCTCACCCAACTCAGCATATGAGACCATGTTGGGAGGAGGGGATGGAGAAAGTCAATATTGTGGGGAAGATAGAATTGACATTATCATGATCAAGATCATATAGTTTCAGGTTTCTGAAAGACCTAATTTGATCATATGGAATACTTATTTCCCAAGAACTGCCACCTACAACACAATTTGTCTAATGTTGAGTGAGGTATAAAATGTCAGACACTTTTGTTGTTGTTGTTGTTGTTGGGTCATGTCTGACTCTTCATGAGCCCGTTTGGGGTTTTCTTGGCAGAGACACTGGAGTGGTTTGCCATTTCTTTCTCCAGCTCCTCTTAGAGATGAGGAAACTGAGGCAAAGAGGATTAAATGACTTGCCCATGGTCACACAGCTAGGAAGTGTCTAAAGCCAGATTTGAAGTCAGGAAGATATGTCTTCCTGACTCAGGCACTGACTCACTATATCCACTGCACCACCTAGCTGCCCCATGAGACACTTTAGGGATCAGAATTTGACCACTTTTTTGCCTTGATGTCTTATTTTGCCATTATCTGATATCTTTCGTTATCCCCTTCTGTTATCCCCTTCTAAGCCCTGCAGAGGCAGCTAATTGTCACAGTGTATAGAGAACTAGACCTGGATTCAGGAAGACCTGAGTTCAAATCCAGTCACAGAAATTTATTAACTATGTGACTCTAGGCAAGTCACTAAACCTCTGTCTGCTCAGTTTCCTCACTTGCAAAATTGGGATAATAATCAAATCTACCTCTCAGGGTTGTTGAGGATAAAATTTTACACACACACACACACACACACACACACATATATCTTTGCAAACCTCAAAGTGCTATAAAACTCTAATTGTTCCTCTTGTTTTTGTTATCACAATTATAATTATCATTACTACACTTATGCATTTAAAATGGCATGAAAGTAGATTCTTGGCACCCTACCTAATCCCCACAGATTCCCCAAGAGGTCAGTGATAGGGGAAGATGGGATGGTAAAGAGGCATCCTCTTCAAAAGTGTATCTCCCAATACCTTAAGAGGCTAGAGGGCAGAAGGATATGCCAAGGAAGCATTGTGTGTTAAGTGATTTTTTCAGATTAGTTCTCTAAAGAGCCACTCTTTGTACCCTCAGACCTCAGCCCAATGCCTAGAATCTAGTTGAATAAATGCTTGTTGACTGACTGGCTTCAGGGTTAGGAATAGAATGAGATCCCTCTAGCTGCAGCTAACCTGTGACTTATTCTGTACCCATTTAGTCACTATATTTATTATTATATCACATCATTTATTATATTATAGGATTTTATTTAGCCCAAACTGTCCTATGCCCTGGGTTACCTCATTACCTTCCCTAGTCTGGTTATAGTACTAGATGAAGGGTTCTTAACCTTGTGTCCTTGAACTTGGATTTTTAAAACCATTCTGATAACTGTATTTCATCATAATTGGTTTCCTTTGTAATCCTATGTATTTTATCTTATGCATATAAAAACATGATTCTGAGAAGGGGTCCATAGGCTTCAACAAACTGCCTAAGAGGAGAGGATGTCCATGACACAAAAAATGATTAAGAACCCCTAAACTAGTTGGACACATAAACTTGAATGTTTGGTACTTAAAATTCTCTAGGAAGTGGTTTATGTGTGCATGTATGTGTGTGCATATTTATACACACATACACACATATATACATATATATGTGTGTACATATATATCAGGAGAAGAAGTGCCTTTAAAATTTAATAAATTAAGCTACAGGAAACTCAGTGAAGCTATTTGCCAATTATAGCAAATGTATTTTCTCCTAATATAATGTTTTTCTTTGTTCCAGGCCCACTGATAAACTGTTTTGATAGTCATTTTCCTTCTGCTCCTTTCCCACGATTTTTCTTAACATCTGAGTTATAAATACAGGGTCTGGATCTGTGACTTCATTAATTTGGAGAACTCCCAAATGAGGAAGCTCCTTCTACCAATACAGGAGAGCACCTTATCTGCAACCCCTAGTCTTAACGAGTTGCCTATAGCAAGGGCAGCTAGGTGGCACAGTGGATAAAGCACCAGCCCTGGATTCAGGAGGACCTGAGTTCAAATCTGACCTCAGACACTTGACACTTGCTACCTGTGTGACCTTAGGCAAGTCACTTAACCCTCTTTGCCCCCCCAAAGAAAATGCCTATAGCACTGAGGGATGATGTTTCTTCCCCAGGATCATACATTCAGTCAGGATGTGTCAGAACTGAGACTAGAACCAAAGTAGGCATGATCCCCAAGCCAGCCCCACTACACTGCTTTTCAGAGAACAATAAGAAAAGAGTTCCTAAAAGAATAATTTCTGGGCAGCAAGGTGGTACAGTAGATAGAGCACTGTCCCTGAAGTCAGAAGAACTAGGTAGTTGTGTGACCTTGGGCAAGTCACTCAACCCTGATTGCCCTTCTCCCCCCCAAAAAAGAGAATGATTTCAAATAAACATTTCCCCTGTAGAGTTTCTCACAGAGCAACAAATACCTAAGATGTTGCATTTATACAAATAAAACAATCATTTAACATAAGCACAGGCTCTTGATACTTATTTCTTTAGTGTCTTCAGTCAAGACATTTAACCTGCCTGGGCCTCAGTGTCTTCATCTGTAAAATAATAAGGTTGTACTAGATGACCTCTGAGGTCCCTTTAGAGGTCTAGCTCCAAGATCCAAGCTCCAACATTTGCTGAAGCAAATGCTTTATGTGGAAAATGCCTGTGGAATGTTGTTTGAGGAACAAACAGGTTTAGAGAGAGGAGCTCAAGAATAAAGGTAGGGCACTCGGTGGGGTTTTAAAGGCTAATGGCATTCATTTTTAAGCTGAGTCTACACTTCAAAATTAGTGGCTTTCCTTTGATACAAATATGTCAGTATTACAAGAATAAGGGGAATAAGGTAGATTCTTCATTGAAAGAAAGGGAAAGGAATTTCTTCACACACACAAACAAAAGCATAAAGGAGAATTGACCAAGATTTCCCCTTAAACTCTTCTTATGCTTTTTAACTATGACTTGGACTCTTTGGGGACTTAAAATGGAACAAAGAAAGAAAGAGGGAGAAAAACATTTTTTTCCAGAAGAGAATGGAAGACGTTTGAAAAGGAATTAATTGATCTGAAGGAATAAAAGAGGTAACCATAATAGCTGCACAGAAATTTAACAGAAGTCAAGAAATGTATTCAACAAAAACTTATTAAGCTCCTGGAATATATAAGGCATTATTCTAGGCCCTGAGGGCCTGATACCAAAAACGAAATAGTCCTTGCTCTCTAGATGCTTAAGTTCTACTGGAAAAGGTGACCTCTTCTAAATAACAGGTGATATCATTGTCTCAAAACAATGAGGCTGTTGTCTGAACAGGTTATAAATATATGAAGAGGGATAGGGCTGGGTTTTGGGAAGGAGACATAGCAGCTATTCACATGTATGGGACACTAGAAATGTTCAGTCTTTGTAACCTTAGGGAGTGCCTATATTAGTTTCTATTCCCTCCCCCCAAATAAGATTTATTTCTTATCTTTCAGTAATGGCCATCCCTAATATCAACAATTATGTATTTTCCCATTCAAATGACCTCATTGTAGAGTATTTTTAGAGGATGGGTTCCTAACCTTTATCTGTGTGTCATGGACCCATCTAGTAGTATGGTGAAGCCTATAGACTCCTCAGAATGATGGTTTTAAAAGCATAACATGTATAGGATTACAAAAGACACCTACATTAGTTAAAGTAATGATGTGATTTTTTCCCTATCCAAATATGTAGACTTCTTGAAAGAATTCTTAGACTCCAGGTTAGGAACCCCTGTTTTAGAAGCTCCTTGTCTCCAATCCCTCCTGTCTCCAATCCAATCCTCCACACGGCCACTAAGTTGATAGTCTTAAAACACTCCTCCCCCCTTATCTCTCACCTTAAAAGAATGTAATGATTCCTCATCTCTAAGATAAAATACAAACTCCTCTCTTTGGCTCATAAAATCCTTTGCAATCTGATTCTACCTTCTGTTTCCTACTTTAAAATACTTTACTCCCCTTCACTTACTCTAGAACCTAGTTCCAGGTAAACTGGCCTGCTTATCATTCCCTGTACATGACATTCCATTGTCCATCTCTTGACTTTGCATGGGCTGCTTCCCATACTTGGAATGAACCCCCCCTTCTCACCTCTTAGAATCTCTATTTTCCTTTAAAATTCAACTCAGGTGCCACTTTCTCCAGGAAACCTATCTTGATACTTTCCCATCCTTGATAATGCCTTTCCCCTGAAATAAGTCTGTATGTAGATTTTATATTTAACTTTTTCTCTCTCTTTCTCTCCTTCCTTCCTTCTTTCCTTCTTTTCCTTCTTTATGGAGGCAATCAGGGTTAAGTGACTTGCCCAGGGTCACACAGTTGGTAAGTGTTAAGTATCTGAGGCCAGATTAGAAATCAGATCCTCCTGACTCCAGGGCAGGTGCTCTATCCATTGTGCCATCTAGTTGCCTACGTATTTAATTTTCTATGTACATATTGTTTCCTTTAAAGAGAATGTAAGTTTCTTGAGGACCACGACTTTCATTTTTGTCTTTGTATCTCAAGCACTTACTACAACATGGAGCACATAGGAGGCCTTAATATTTGTTGAATTGAATTGATTTGTGTATTGTATTTAGAGCAGAGGGAAACATTTCTTTGAGGTTATACCCCCTACTGCAAGGATTCAGCCCTTGAGTTGGAGGAGATGACTGTGACTCAGCAAGTCTTAAAGGGATTTTTCTCTATTGCATTTTCATTCCTAAAAGAACAACCAAAGGAAACACCTTCTGTGATCTGAACAATGCTATCTACTTGCCCTTTGATCTTAGTTTAAGAACACTTTGTACATCTGTGTGTTTTTTCTAATGCCACTGACTTTTGCATTTAGTATTTAAGAGAGTAGAAACTATTTAGAAGAGTGTTTCACCTCCCATTTTAAACCACATTCTCATAAGCAAAGTCTCCATTCTAGAAGTATCATATAAATTTAATTTTATTCTCTGTGTCTGGGCAAAGGAATGCACTCCCTCCTCAAGTCTACTTAGAATATCTAACAGCCTTCAAAACTCAGCTCAAGTCACCTCCCCCATGAAGCTTTTCCTAATCCCTTGTATTGATTTTGTTTATTCTTTTTTATATACATGTTGTCTCCTCATACGGAACATGAAGCTCCTTGAGGGCAAGAACTATTTCATTTTTGCCTTTGCATCCCCAGTGCCTACCACAGTTCCTTGAACATAGTAGGTCATTAATAAATGTTTGTTCATTGATGGAATGGTAACTAAATTTCCCTAAGTTGATACAATTTAAATGAAAAGATGAGGATTCTGATCATGTGTTTAAAAGGCAAAGTCTGGATAAAAATTATGCTTGGCTATAAAGATGAATAATGAAAATTCTGGTTAAGTTTTCCTTCTACTTTATTTTCCCAAGAGTGATTCTGTCCAGAAGATTGCCAGTATTTGTAGCACAATAAGTTTCTTGCTGTTTTTTCCTGAGATAGAGAACATGTTGACTTTCTCAGTTCTTTGTTAATATCTTTCCGTATACATTAATGCCTTGTTAATTCAAATTAAGGAAATGGAAGGACCAGTTCAAATGAATGATTCCTGAACTTTTATTACTTTCA
Source organism: Dromiciops gliroides (assembly GCF_019393635.1). Lineage (NCBI taxonomy): Eukaryota > Metazoa > Chordata > Mammalia > Microbiotheria > Microbiotheriidae > Dromiciops > Dromiciops gliroides. Next base: position 168,310,710 of record NC_057861.1, on the reverse strand, counting down.
TGTGCAGTTTATCCACTGAAATACTACTCTGAGGTCTTATCATAATGAAGCATGATGGTTACTCCTGACCAGAAAGGTGGACCACCAGAGCACAAGCTATGTTAGATCTTACCAAATTTGGAAAAGCTTCAAGTATCCAATACACTCCCAACCAATCAAATCCAATTCAAACCATCAAGTACTTATGAATTATAAGGCTGAACACTGACAAAATGAGATAGTGCCTGCCCTTAAGAAGCTTATCTGCTACTGAGACTTGAAACAAACAATTGTCAAAAGATTAGTCTAGCATGGTTTGGATAGACTCACTACCAGGAAATAAACCACAGAGCGACATTTTCTTTGTCCATAACAATTCATTAAATTGCCTGCTAAATCATGGAAGGGTTGCCATCTCCATGTGTGGGAAAGTATCCACACTAATAAAAATGTAGATATTTTAAAGTAAGTTAAGGAAAACATACATTATATTATAAACTAAAAGAAATATAGGTATTAACAGGTAAAATGATTCATTATAAATGAAAATCTTAACTGACATATAACAATATGCTAAAAGTATATATCAATAAGCAAGCATGTGCCAGGCATTGTGAATGGTCTGAAATTACAAGGCCCTGAATTTTTCATTTACTTTGACACTTTCACACAGTAAAAATAACAAATCCCATGTATTTTATCAAAAATTTTAAATTAATAATATATGAAACAGTAAACATTTTTTATAGCTCTAGACAGACATTTGCCCAGACTTTGATACGGTCAACTAAGACCACGGCAGGCAAAAGACAGTCTGTTTCCCCTGTTAAAAAGTGGATTCTAGAAAACCAAAGACTGGAAGGCAAATTATTTGGGTTGCCAAAAAAAAAATTCTTAGCATCAGAAAACAAATGGAAAACAGCACTGATTGAATTCATGCTCAAGTACATGCATGCATGCATGGGCATCCACCTTATACAGACTCACAGCAGTAGCAACAGCAGACAACATCAGGGGCCAAGTTGCTGTAAGTACTTGAATCATTATAAATGTTCATTCTGTTCATTCATGAAGGATTTGAAACAATCAACATAAATAACAATGAGCTGGCTTTAATGACCGGTAGTTCAGATGAGAGAGAAAGTTTCTCTTGTTGATTCATACTTCCTGATGGTCACCCTAGATGAAAGGCCTCAGTGTTACTTAAATGTATTTCATGAGTAAATCCTCTGTTTTACATAAGATTCATGTCTACAACTATGTAACCTCTTTCCTTTGTGCTGTTTCTCCAGTCACAGCACATAGTATATATTTAATAAATGCATGTTGAGTAACTCCTTAATAAAATGTTTAACCCAGTGAGTTCTAAATATGTGCCAAAAGCAACATTATAGGACCTGATCTTCCTGTGGTTTTTGATGAGAGATGAGTCATTGAACTGTAGCCATCAACATACCACTGACACAGATTAGGAAATCAGGAACATGCTCCCCAAATCCTTATTCTGAAAACACAGTAAAAATCACAATAACAAATAACAGCTAGCATCTATGTAACACTTTAAAGTTTTCAAAGCATTTAAAAAGTTATCTCATTTGATCTTCACAAAAATGCTGGGAGGTAAGTCCTAGTATTGTCCCTACTTTACAAATGAGGAAACTAAGGCTGACTTGCTTGGGATTACACAGCTGGTATCTGAAATAGGACTGGACTGGACTGCAGCACCTTTCCTATATACTAAATTCACAAGATGATGAATTGGGAGGTGCCTCTGAGATCATCTAATCCAATCTTCTCTTTTAAAGATGAGGAAACTGAAGATTAGGAAGGTGACATAATTTACCTAAGGTCACATAGGTTATAAGGGGGTAGAGCTGGGATTTGAACTGAGTCTCTGAGTCCCTTTGACTTCAAATTCAACGTTCTTCCCACTGAATCACTGTAACCTCCCTTCTTTATGTCCATGAGGACATAATTAACTACTTTACCTCTTAGGATAAAATCTCTTTTCAAGCACTTCAAGATTCTCTGACTTGATCAGTTTGTAGACCCTTACCACGACTGCACATCATTTGATCTTCCTAAGTTGCTGTAATTAAAAAAAAAACACTACCTTGTGCTCAACCCTCTGGTGATGAGCCTTTCCTTGAGCTTAATAAACACACTTTTAAAAACCAGGTTCCTGCTAGAAATTTTTCCAACTTCATAACATTTGCTGGCCTAGTACTCTGCTGAAATAATTACATGTCACAAGACTTTATTGGCCTTCCTTATCATCATTCCTAAATTAATTTCTGAAGCTTGGTTGAAAACTAGAAAAGTAGTTGGAGTCCCATATTATACTTCACTACAAGCAATTCTGAAATTCATTCCTGTGGATTTTTAAAAGTCCTCTCTGAAATTGCAAATATTTCTCCAATCTGTAACTTTAGCAAGCAGCAAGGACAACCTCACCAGTGTGGAAATGGGACGTAGATAGGTCCTTGAAAAACAAAAAATGGGACCCTCCTTTGTGATAGCTTCACAAACACCCCCAATTGTTAGTTTTCTTCCCTCCTCAAATTATCTTCTCTTAACCTACCTATGCACCAGGCATAACCCCAGCAGAATGTAAAGTTCCTTAGGAGTAGTCTTTTCCTATTGTTTCTATTGTCTTGGTATTCCTAGTACCTAGCACAGGGCCTTGCCCTCCATATACCCTAAATGTTTGTGATTGAACCTAAGCAAAGAGGTTGTAGGAAATCATAAAACAAGATAAAAATAAAAATGTTTGTCCACTTCAAGTCTTGCCTAGGACTAGCCTAGTCTAAGCCTAGAGCAAATCAACGTAATGGATGGAGAACAGTTTTTCCTTCGATAGGGCAGTTTCTACATAGCCCTTGGATGAACATTACTGGGACGTCCTACTGACCACATACCCTCAGAAATTCTGGTTTTATTAGTATGATTATTGGCAAAGAGGGAATCTAGTTGGAAATGGGATTACCCCTCCCCCCAAAAGCAACTGGACATTTTTCTAGCTGGAAATGGGATTACCCCCCAAAAAGCAACTGGACATTTTTCCACTGACCTGTGGATTAACTTGTGCTTTTTGGATGTGCCCAGAGTAGAAGGGGGCGTTAAGTAAGGGAGAGGAAGCAAAGGAGTCAAGACAAGGAACAGTATTGGCCTGATGCCCCTGGAACCATTGCTTAGTGGCCTGGAATCATGAGAATTTGTCCAGCCTGCTTCATGGAGGTAGTCCAACCCCAGATTTGGCTGCCATCATTTGTGAAAGTTCTTGCCCAATCAAAATCCCTGGATACAAAAGTTGCAAGGCAGACCCTGAAGTATTCCACATTGGCAGGGTTGGCAGGCTCCAAGGCTGCACCTGCTATGAGATTTTGTTTTGTAAACTATTAAGAAACCATTCTACCTTGCCATCCCTGGGTCTATCCTCCCCTTCCCCCTCCAAAAAAAACAAAAACAAAAAACAAAAAACAGCAGCAGCAGGAACAACCTGAAGACATGCTTGTGAATCGTTTTTAGATTCATTTGTGAAGAACTAGCTATTTCACTGGGGGAGTGCTTGCAAGTCAGCAATTCCCTTAAAGTGACTAGTTTTGTTTTGGTTTTGGATGGCTTTTCTGTGGCATTTGAGGACGGTATCTATCCCTGTATTATTTATTCTATGTACCATGTCTTGGAACTTACAAGTCACCAATTCTAGCAACTTACTAAAAAAAAAAATTCGTGTGTGAACACTAGACTTTAGAGTCACTAAAAACAACCATATTTTCTCTTGAAAGGACTTTGTACCAAACCACATTACAAAGTAGCATCTTCCACCAAGGGAAAGAAAGAGGAAAGACATGAATGAGTCAATAGAATATATAAGGAATATTCATTCAGGGGGGAAAATACCACCTTCATTTATAGATGAGGAAACTTTAAGTGAGAAGTTGAATGACCTATTCAGTTTGCAGAAGAAATTAGTAGAGCTAGATTTTAAATCTCCTTAAGCAACCCTTTGGGGTTTCTGAAGCCCTCCTCAACCTCCTCCCATTTTTTTTTCAATCTTTAGGAATGACTTGGATCCACCAAACATTGATTTCAGAACTATGACTAAAAACATGCAGGATTGTATATAAATGCTACCACACAATTCTCCCAAGCCTCCCTAACAGCAGAATACCTATTCACTACTGTTACCTACAGAAGTATTCCCAACAGTTCTCAACAAGGTCCCAACGTTTATCCATCCTTTTTTTTTCTGCCCCAATTTTATTTCTTCAGTAAGTGCCTAGGTTTTGCATGCTCCACAAGCAGGTTTAACCTCTCCCCAAGAATGAGATGGGCACTGAATATAGCCTGGCCACTTGGAGATACCTGACCACCCAGCTCTCAATCGCTGACTGTGAGGAGCGCCAAGATGCTTCCCTTTAAGCAAGACCAGGCATTTCCAACCACTGAACCGTCGAGACAAAAGGGGAGGGGAGGAGGAGGGCAAGATCTCCTGGAGAAGTTAGCCTAACAGTGTCTTTCCCTGCCCCACTGCCACCTATAACCAAAAGCACACAACTACAGGGCTGTTCCCTGTCCTCTGGGGAGTTTGCAGAACCCAGCCAGTCAGGAAAGTACAGGTGGTAGCCTAACCAAAACACCTAACTGAGCCAGTTCCCCAAACAGAAGCTCCAAAGATAGCAATGGAGAGCCCAGATTTATAGACTAGAGCTGGAGAGATCATAGAGATCATCAGTCCAAGCCCCCTCATCTTACAGAGCAGAAAAGTGGGGCCTCGAGAAAGCGATTTGTCCAATTCATATAGTTAGTGCCAGAGCCGGGAGTGGAACCGGCTATCGGTCCAGGGATCTTTTCCTGGGAGCCCACCCTTCGTCAGTCTTTGGTGTTACCCTTTAGTGTTACTCCCCTGTCACCTGGCGGCAGGGAACGAAAGGTAGTTATCTATATATGTATTGAGTGTAGATCCTTACCCAGGTTCACAAAGCTCATGACCATGTCAGCATCGTTGAGAAAGGCGCTGTCTTGCGCGCTGGCTAGCGGGGACGCGCCGCCGCCGCCGCCGCCTCCAGGACCCGGGGCTAGGAGACTTTTGCGATGCAGGGCATGCGCCGCCGCGCTCGGAGCCAGGGGCCGGCTGGCCGGCAGCCGCTGCTGGGACCAGCCCCTCCGGTCGCCCCCTCCTTGGGGCGGGGGCTGTTGCTTCTCCTCCTCCTCTCCCCTCTCTTCGCCTTCGTCCGCGGACAGGGCATTGTACAGATCCAGCATGAAGAGGGGAGCCGACTTCAGTCTCCCTGGTGGTGCCTGGGGCGGAGGGGACGGCAGCGCCCCACGATGCTCGGGCTGCAAAGGTGGCGGCGGCGGCGGCTGCTGCTGCTGTAATCCATGGAGAGGCCGGGGTCGGTGGGGCAGCCCCAGCACAGACAAAATCTCCTTCTGCATCTCCCTTTTCTCATGTGTCTTGAGCCTCCGGTAGAGGAAACCAGAGGAGGGGGAAGAGGAGGAGGAGGGAGGCTGCGGGGTAGGCTGCTGCAGTGGTTGTTGCTGCTCCCCCGGGCTATTGCTCTTCCCGCTGCTGTTCCCAAGCAGCGCCCCTCCGGTGGCGGCCGCTGCCGCGGCGGGCAGGAGGGGCAGCACTGGCGGGGGGCAGCAGCAGCCGCACAGGAGCCCCCACCACCAGCATAGCCACTGCACTCTCCTCCCCAGCAGCGGCATCCCCCGCCTGCCCGCCCCGGGTCCCCCTTGCCGGGCTGCTCTCGCTGGCCCCCGGTTGGATCCCCACTTGGGAAATGGAACCGAGGAGGACGAGGAGGAGGAGGAGGAAGAAGTGGAAGAGGAGGAGGAGGGGGGAGCCACTCGTGACACTTTCTGTGATTATCCCCCCTCCACCCTCCCCCCTGCTACCGGCTCTCTTCCCCTTCCTGGACCTCAGTCTTTATCTCGCATGGTCCTCCTAGGCTCCCCCAGTTGCCCAGGTTGGAGGGGTGGGGGAGAAACGAAAGGGCAGAATGAGTGAGGGTCGAGGGAGAAGATCCAAAAACAACTTCTGCGGAAGTACAAAGAGATTGTAGCAAGTTCCAGGTAAGTCGCTTCTAGTCCAATGTTGCACCGGAGCCCGGCTCCCTCCGGACCTCTGCAGGCCACTGTGGTGTCACCTTCGCCCCCCTTGCCAGCCCAGAGCACACACACAAACACATCCACGTGCGTTTGCCCCGTTTGGCCTTCCAGGGTGCGCGCTGGTGAGTCTGTCTGTCTGCCTGTCTGAGTGTCCGTCTCTCTCACTGTGGAGCGAAATGGACGAAGGGATCAGTCTGGAGACCAGGAGCTGCTCACGCTAGCGGGCAAGCACCCCGCATCGTGGACGCGAGCCCCCACATCAAAAAGGATAGCAACAGAGGTACTGCAGCGCACTCTGGGTTGAGCTTCGGGACTTGTTAAAAAAAAAAACAGAAAAGAAAAGAAAGAAAGAAAAGAAAAGACCAGGAGGAAGGAGCCAAGTTTCTCCAGTAGAGCAAACTTTTTTTTTTCTTTCACAAATTCCTTTCCCCTTGCCTTCCCACCACAGTCGCTCCCCTCTAAGAAATCTCTGAATTCAGTTGATGAAGATCCCGAGAGAAACCGGCAAGGTTCTTGTATTCCATTCGGTTCACAAGGAGCTGCACTGAAAACCCCGGCACGTAAAAGGGGTGGGAGAAACGGGAGTAGAGGCTTGTGTCGTGGGAAGAAAAGTCAACGATAATCCCCGGTCTGCTAGTGCGCCTCTCTCCTCGCCTCTTCTTTCCCCACTACGCGCAGCATTGACTCTCAGATGCGAGCCTCTCTCAGGTACCACACTCCAACCCCCGGGTCGCCCCGCCTTCCTTGATGATCGACAAGAACGAAAGCCAATAGAAAGATTCGACTACCCTATATTTAAATAGGCGCTCCCCCTTGCTTTCTCTCCCACAAGAGAGGCGTTGCCTCATTCGCACAACTAGCTCTGAGGCTCCAAACTTATAAACGGTATTCTGAGATCCACAAGGTACTAAAGAGGGAGAGGTTTTCTAGAGCGCTGTCTTCTTTATGGACACTGAGCTCTTTCCTCACCCACTGTCGCTGTCCTAGTTCGAAACCGCTTGATTTAAAGACCAGTTAAAAGGTATAAACTCATGAAGTAGGCAGAAAAGCCATATAAGTTCTGTATCAAATATCATTATAGGAAGAGCAGGAGGGGTGGATTTCTTTTTTTGGTCCTTCTCCTAGTTTCTCTTTTTTGATGTAAACTAGGCGTTTAGCTGACACGTGGCTTTTAAAATACAGCTGAAAGTGAAGACACACCCTCTGAGGAAGCTGCTTACAGACTTGTTACAGAAAAGGATAAATGTAAACCAGACCCTGCATTTCCAGGGTTTGGGGCCTATTGTTTTGGTTTTATTTTTCACAGGCCTCTCCCCCCCCCACCCCTTTTCCCCCCTTGCTGTCAAGGAAAGTGGAGAAAAGCTGTACTGGTCCTTTAGATTGTTACCACCCTAAGAGGGCTCGGGAGTGTTTTTAGACAATTCTTCAGTTTAAGAGCTTTCCAACCGCCAATAGTTTACATTAATTGAAAATATGTTCGAATAGGGTAGCACGATTGTCCCTACTATAATTATGAAGAAAAATGATGTGATTTAACCGTTAGTAGGTATCATATATATATATATATATATGTATATATATGTATATGTATATATATGTGTATATATATATGTATATATATGTATATATATATATATAAAATTCAGTTCAATTCAACAAACATTAAATTAAAAGCCTATGCTATCTAATACACTGTGATAGATGACTGGAATACAAAGATGGAATAACAGATACATAAAAATAACACAAGATAAAGGTAACGAAAAGGTAAAGAATTATAATATAAGGTTCATTCTCAAGGAGCTTATAATCTGATTAATATTAATACTCAAAATTAGCAGTTGATTTAATATGTCAATAATATATAATTTGGGGGGCAGCTAGGTGGTGCAGTGGATAAAGCCCCAGCCCTGGATTCAGGAGGACCTGAGTTCAAATTTGACCTCAGACCCTTGACACTTACTAGCTGTGTGACCCTGGGCAAGTCACTTAACCCTCATTGCCCTGCAAATATATATATATATATATATATATAATTTTGTCAGCGTAGATACTATCTATTCCAATACCCATGACAACCCTTCTATGCATTTTACAGATGAGGAACTGAGGCAAACAGGGTTAAATGTCTTGTCCAGGGTCATATATCTTATAAGTGTCAAGTGTCTGAGGCCAGATTTGAACTAAGAAAGATGAGTCTTCCTGATTCCAAGCTCGGTATCCATGTTGTCATAGCCTTTGAGAACTCAGGCTTTCTGTGCCACAGTGGGGCCTTGGGGTAAAACATCAGTGGAAGATTGAAAATTACTTGTGTTTTTTTTAAAGGAATCATAATTCATTTTTGGACATATGCTTATACATTTTCTCATATGTGAAATCCATATTCCAGAGAAGTCACAAGTTCTGTCCATATCTGAGTAGGTTTCTATTTCTTCTTTAGCCTTAAGACCACTAAACACAATCATGGCAAAATATAATTATGAGAGGTAGTGTGGTATAGTAGAAAGTATGTTGGGTCCAGAGTTAGGAAACAAGTTTGAATCCATGACTATGCCTAAGGGCAAGTCATTTATTTACAGTTTTCTTATCTGTAAAATGAGATTAACAATATTTGTACTATGTTGCTTCATGTATTTCTTACTTTTTTTTTTTTTTTGGTGAGGCAATTGGGGTTAAGTGACTTGCGTAGGGTCATACAGATAGTAAGTGTTAAGTGTCTGAGGCTAGATTTGAACTCAGGTCCTCCTGACTCCAGGGCCGGTGCTATATCCACTGCAACATCTAGCTGCCCCTTCAGTAATTTTTTAAGAAATTCTGGAATATTATTGTGCTGTAAGAAATGATGAAGAAGATTTCAGAAATACCTTCGAAGAATTATATGAACTGATGCTAAGTGAAGTGAGTAGAACCAAGAGAACAATCTGCATGATGACAGCAACATTTTAAAAAGAATCAACTTTGAAAGACTTAGCAACTCTGACCAATATAATGATCCACCACAATTCCAAAGGACTTGTGATATAAAATGCTCTCGACCGCCAGATAGAGATCCGATGGACTCAGATTGCAGACTGAAGCATTTTTTCCTCTTAATTTTTCTTGCTTTTTTTTTTTTAGAATATGGCCAATATGGAAATATGCTTTGCATGACTTCATGTGTATAATGGATGTCATATTTCTTGCCTTCTCAATATATGCGGGAGAGGGCAGAGGGAAGAAGAGAATTTGAAAATAAAAATAAAATTTAAAAGCAAATTCCATCACCAGTTTCTTCTCTAGAATTGCTAAGGGCACATAGCTCTGATGGTATTGGAATGCCAAGCAATCCTCTAAGACTCCTCCTCACATTCTCAGAAGAAGGAGGGTCTGGAGTCTGGATCTGAATGAAGTCAGAAGAAAGGAGCTGAAGTCTGAGCTTTAAATCTCCTTTATTTAGTACCTCTGCTTAGTACCTGTGTATTGATCTTGGTAGGCTATTTAATCTCTCTGGGTCTTGGTTTCTTCGTTTTTAAAATGAAGAAGTTGGACCAGATGATCTCTAGACCCTGTGCTCAGTCTCTCCTCAAAGTACTTCCCCTTTCCTCCAAAAAGGCTGCATTCTCCCTGGGAAACATCTTTGCATATACTGTCATCCAGGCCTGGAATGCTCTCCCCCAAATCTCTTTTTGGGTGTCACCTATTGCTATGTGAGGTCTTTCCTAACTTCTCAACAGCTGCTGTCACCCAGTGATCTTGTTTTTATGCATTTATTTTGTATACATTTCCTAGATGTTTATAGATGTAACTATTATTGCTCCCAATGCTTCCTGAAGGCAAGAACCATTGCTTTCTTGATTTTGTGTCCCCAGCACCCAGCACTACCTACAGGTAGTATTTTCATAAATACTTAATGCCTGATTAAAGCAAGAAAAGAAAAATAAATGGCAACTTTTTTGATTAAACTATTTTATTTGTTTAAAGTAATAAACATTTTTATTTATAGTTTTGGGTTCCAATTTTTATCCCTCCTTCCTTCCCTCCTCTCCCCCTCCCTGAGGCAGTAGCAATCAGATATGGGTTATACCTGCATGATTATGCAAAACATTTCTATATTAGTCATTTTGCATAAGAAAGCATGGATAAGGGGCAGCTAGATGGCACAGTGGATAGAGCACTGGCCCTGGAGTCAGGAGTACCTGAGTTCAAATCCGGCCTCAGACACTTGACACTTACTAGCTGTGTGACCCTGGGCAAGTCACTTAACCCCAACTGCCTCACTAAAAAAAAAAAAAAGTGTGGATAAAAGAAAAAAAAGAAAGAAAGTAAAAAAATAGCATGCTTCGGTCTGTGTTCTATTAATATCGGTTCTTTCTTTGGACATGGATAGTATGTTTCATCAATAGTTCTTTGGGATTGTCTTGGATCGTTGTATTGTTGAGAGTAAAGTCATCAAACAATATTGCTGTCTCTGTGCACAATGTTCTCTTGGATCTACTCTCTTCACTAGACATCAGTTCATGCATGTCTTTCCAGGCCTTTCTGAAATCATACTGCTTCTCATTTCTTATAGTACAATAATATTCCATCACCATCATCTACCACAGCTTGTTTAGCCATTCCCCAATTGAGGGACATTCCTTTGATTTCCAATTCTTTGCCACCACAAAAGAGCTGCTATCAATATTTTTGTACAAATAGGTCTTTTTCTCTTTTGGGGAATATCTTTGGGATATAATTCTAGCAGTGGTATTACTGGATCAAAGGTAAGCACAGTAAATGGCGTCTTTAAAGACAACATTAACAATAACACAATACATTGAAAATTGTCCTGGAACAGGCTACAAAGTCTCTATAAGACAATGCTCCCCACATTTCAGTCCTGTTAACCTGATCTCCTAATCTCTAGTTGCTGTTGTTCCATCATTTCAGTCCTGTCCTACTCTTTGTGCCCCCATTTTGGTGTTTTCTTGACAAAAATACTGGACTGATTTACCATTTCCTTCTCCAACTCATTTTACAGATAAGGAAACTGAGTTAAATGACTAACCCAGTATCACACAACTAGCAAATGTCTGAGGTCAGATTTGAACTCAGGTCTTTGTGACTCCAGGCTTAACGGTCTCTCCACTGTGCCACCTGGCTGCCCTAGTCTTTGTAGGCTTCCTACTATATAGAAAAATCTTGGGTATACTCTTATTAGAGACTGTTTTACAGAAATCCAAATCACCAGATATTTATTAAATGTCTCCTGCATGCAAGGCACCATGACAGGTCCTTTCAAAGAGCTTGCAAATGGAGCTGTACCACTTATATTTCAAAACATCCAGGACATGTGATAGCAAATGTGAAGTAGATCATAACCCCTATATGCCTTAAGAGATGGTTTTTCATAAAATGTCCTTAACCAACCCCCTGCTGATGAGACTCTGAAAACTTGGATGGTTTGTTCCTTGGATGATAGTTACACTATCTGTTGCTGGACTTGCATTTAAAGCCTTTTCAGCTTGATAAGGTTGAAAAGTCCTATCTGGGGTGAAGCTAGGTGGTGCAGTGGATAAAGCACTGTCCCTGGATTCAGGAGGACCTCAGTTCAAATCCAGCCTCAGACATTTGACACTCACTACCTGTGTGACCCTGGGCAAGTCACTTAACCCTCATTGCCCAGCAAAAAGTTGTATCTGCCAGGGTTTGTGAATTGCCTGCAAGAAGGATCACATTCCTGTTGTGATAAGGCATCAAAATAGAGTTGTACCCAAGGGATCTTTATCACAGGGGGGCAGAATGGTACTCAGAGTCAGACACACTAAAATTAAACATCTGGACACCAATGAAGGGCCAGGTCACTGGAAGGATTTGATCATAAAAATAAATTAATGAGAGCCTATTACATATATACATACATACATATATACATACATACATGCATATATGTGTATATATGGAGCCTATCACAGTGCCCTGTAATATACATATGATATGATAAGAGACAGTGAGACATACTGGAAAGAGACATACTGGCCTTAGAGGCAGACAGATCTGAATTAAAGTCCCAGCTCTGTCACATGCTGGCTGTGTAATTCTGTGCAAGCCACCTACCCCTCTTCCCCCACAGGTACCCCAAGCAACACTTCAATGCTATAAATTGCAGATAAGGCAATGACCTGCATTGAGAGAGGAAGTTCTTTCTCTGAGATCTCCCTACACTGGTAAAATTATATATCCAATTTTTCTTTAAATTAGCCATACAATGTGTTAAAGTGACAGATGATGAGACTTACAGTCTAAATTTGGCAACAGAGGAAGAGGGAGAAACACTGTCAGGGCTGAAGTGTTGAAGAAAGGTGTTGTTGTTGTTGTTGTTTTGAGGTACAGGTGTTACTGATAAGAAATGTAACATCTTTGGTTGAGTTAAGGTTTGTGAACAGCCTGCAATGTGACAGAAACATCTTCCTCAAAATCTCCAAGTATCAGGTTTGACAAAGGAATGTAAACTGAACTTGGGTGTCCATAAGGTCATGGATTTAGAGCTGGAAGGGACATTAGAAGAGATCTAGTTCAAGTCTTTCATTTTATAGATGAGAAAACTGAGGCCTGGGGAGAGTAGATTTGTCCAGGGAATCATTGGTTCTAAGTAGCAGGGCTGGCATCTGAACTCAAGTTTTATGACTCTGGAGTTAATCATGCTTTACACCGTTGGGGAGGATGGAATGAAGAGAGAGAGAAAAAGAAAATCCAACTGAGGGCAACAAAAGAGAACAACTGTGATAGTATAGTTTTCCATTAAATCTCTCAGCTCTGATTGCCACTCTCCACTTCCTCCCACCTGCAGACATCAGCATCCTTATTCATTTCCTGTGGCAGCTGCTGCAGGTCAAAGAAAAAATATTCGCAGGATTGAGGACAAGGACAAAGGGGAGGGAAGACAGCAAGTTATATTGGCAAATACTTATAACTTGGTGTAAGTGATAAACCAGAATAAAGTGGCACTATGGAGAACAATGAAGTAGAAAGAAGAAAGCGGTAGTTTGTCACCAGTTTCTTATAACTACATGAAAATCTGGACAGTTATGGTATGGCTATATGTTTGGTGGGCAAGGATGGGGAGGATCCAGAAAGGGGAGAGAAGGAAGAGAAAAATATAAGAATGTTTTAATCAAAAGTTTTCTGAGGCATCTCTAGTAATCTTGTACCTCTCCTCCCAAATCTTCCAAAGCTAATAGAAACCCTGAGTATGAGAATAATAATACTTCCTAGCATTTATATAAATCCTCTAAGGTTTGCAAAGCATTGTACCTGAGTTATTTCATTTGATTTTCACAACAACCTGTCATCTAGGTGCTATTATTATCCCCATTTTGTAGATGAGAAAAGTGAGGTTGAGAGATATTAAGTTACTTGTCCAGAATCACACAGTTAGTATGTATTTGAGGAGTGATTTGAAATGGTCTCCCTAACTTCTAACTCCAAAGCCAACATCTTACCCACTGCACAACCTAGCCATCTAATGAGAATAGATAGATGTTTAAAAGCAACACACACCCCCTCCCAGATGCCCAAAGATCCTAAGACCAGGAACTAGATCAAGCAAGAATAGGCCTATTGCAAGCCACATTCTACATTTTGAGGGTGGAGGGTGGGCCAGAGAAGGGAGTGTGGCTTTGAAGCCTCTTCAAGAATGAATGTGGGTTGGGGTGTGGCAATAAACATTTCCTAACACCAAAGCAAACTTTTACTATGGCTAACTGTATGGTGAAGTGTTAACTGCACCCCTCAAAAAACTAAAATTTCACCACCTCCTTCTCTATGTGGCTGTGTATACAACAAAAATGTCTGGATGGAAAGGAGGGGGAAAATCAGTCATTCAGATGTTTGATCTATACGATGCCAAAACAACTGAAATTATCTGGTTGGTTGACTAAAATTTCATTTGGTTTGTTAATGCCATATATATTGTCCTAGTCTTTTTTTTTTGGTAATAGTATTATATCTCCTTCCTTTTCCCTTTTCCCTCTCCCTATTTTCTTTCCTCTTCCCCCCAATAAAATGAATGTATGGAAAGGTTTACTATAATCGATACAGTTATACAGGAGCCAAATTATGTCCTTAAGTATTTAGCAATGCCTAATGCATACTTTTCACTGAAACACAGAAAATCTGTAAGGCAGGTGTTATTCTTAACGCCCCCCTCAAATAATGGGGATTCTTCAATATTATAAGGTTGTCCTCAATATTGAATATAGCACAAGCTGTATTGAGGTAGTTATATGTATAATAGTCTGTTTAATACATTCCATGAATCTTGGGGGGGGGGGCGGGGCAATGAGGGTTAAGTGACTTGCCCAGGGTCGCACAGCTAGTAAGTGTCAAGTGTCTGAGGTCCGATTTGAACTCAGGTCCTCCTGAATCCAGGGCTGGTGCTTTATCCACTGCACCACCTAGCTGCCCCCACATTCCATGACTATTAACTGTTTGATATATTTACTCTTTAAATAGGTGAATATCTAAAGTGTTTTATTAGTAAATCTTAAGTTGTTTTATTCATAGGATCACAGAATCAGAGAGTTCAAGCTGGAAAGCACTTTATAAGTCATTTAGTCTAACTCCATCATCTTGCAGATGAGTTATCTGAGTCCTTACTTGAAGTCACATAGGTAAGAGAAGAACTGGGATTAGAACCCAGATCATCTGACCCCAGATCTAGTGTTCATCAGTAGACATTTCCTATTGATGTAAACATCTTGTTGATAAATAATTTAATAGTAAGAACATTTTAGGCTTTTCTGATACTAACTTAAATAGCAATCAGCCAAACTCACTTTTGGACTTCTTGGACAATTCAATTTAAAGTTCAGGATTTTTATCTATGTGTTTTGTAAAAAGGTCATACTTAGTATTTCCCAATATACCTTTCTAGATATAGTAATTCACTTAAAAATACAAATATTCATTTCTGAGGTGAGTGCAAAGGAAGTATGTTAAATAAATATTTGCAAAGTATGAAAAATGAAAATTTAAGAGTGAACCAAATATTGCTCCTGAAAGCTACACCTGTAAAACAACTTCCAAAACACACATCTCATCCAAAACCCTGTGGTAACATTTACATTCACTCAGACTTTCCTTTCACTGTCAAACATTCAAAAATGCTGGGCATTCACACTCCAAAATATCACTCAAGTCATCATATTTTCCTACTCATGGAGGACATCTGGTGGCAAAGTGAAAAACTAATACATAAATCTGTTTCCAGAGTTTCCACACTAGACCCCAAACAACAGATTTGTAACCTATTAAAACCATTTTCCCCATAAGCTCTTTCTGTGATTCATTCAGGCTGTGTCCAAATAACACCAAACATCTGAATAAAAAGTGAATAACCCAGTAACTCAGATCTTTTTATTTACTCAAGGTCAAGGAAATATTTAGAAATACTTAGAAAAATTCAGAAAACTGAATTAATTTTTAGACTTTCATTGAGATGGTTGGCGTTGTGTATGACCTGGAGTGCTTTAACTTTTTTATTCATTATAAATACTTACATGTATGCACATACTACCCCTAAAATTTCCGTCCCATTATTTATTGAAAGTCCGGCATGTTAAAACACAGAGTTGATGAGATCATAAAGCTAATGAGCTCACCAGCTTCACCCTGATTTTGTTCAATTGACTTTATATTCTGTGATCATATGATTTCCTTTGGTCAAAGGGAAAATCAGACGAGAATGTCATGGGATCAGTGTGGTCAGTTACCCCAGTTAGCAGTAAGGCCTGGGGCCTAGGGCATGTCTCTCTTTGCAGGTTCCCTCAGTTCCCAATGCTTTCACATAGGCAGAATCTTGAGATGAGCTGAAGTGTGGCAGAGTGGAAAAATCATTTGACTTGGAAACAGCAGACCTGGGTTTGGATCCCTGGTCAGTCTCTAATGATCAATGTGACCTTAGGGAAGCTATTTCTCCACTCTTGATCTCAGTTTCCTCATCTATAAATTGAGGGACTTGACTACATAAATAGGGGAAAAGCATGGAGCAGTGGATAAAGTCCTGGCCTTGGACTACCAGGGTTTCAATACTGCCTCAGACACTAATTAGCCATGTGACCAAGGACAAACCATAATACCTCCTGGGGCTTCAGTTTCCTTATCCTTACAATGAGGGGGTTTGATTTATTTTTCTTTAAAGTTTTTTTTGGGGGGGGGTGAGGCAATTGGGATTAAGTGACTTGCCCAGAGTCACATAGCTAGTAAGTTTCTGAGGTGAGATTTGAACTCAGGTCCTCAACTCCAGGGCCAGTGCTCTATCCACTGGGCTATCTAACAGCCCCGGGGGATGGCGAGGGGCGGGATTTGAATCTAATAGTCTCTAAGATGCCTTCAAACACCAAGTTTATGATTCTGTGGTCTGTAGGATCCTTTTTTAGCATTGTATTTCCATGAATCTCTTAAAGGCAGACTTTAAAAGAAAAAGAGGTGACTTGCCACAAGATGGAAAATGTAACAAAGCAAAGGGAAGTTGGTGCCCTTTTGCCCTGAATGATGTGCCAGGTGCATGTATGTCAATGCCTCCAGTGACTTTGAGCACCAGCTAGTGATGCCAACTCCTTCTCATACTGTGGAACTCAAGATGTTTAGTCTTGTCATCAGGGACAATACAAAGCTCAGGGACAGAGCAATTGCCCCAGTTTTTTGTACCCTAGTTAGGGACAGTTTTGGCTCCTTGGGGGAAAATACCTTTTAATAATAGCTAACATTTATAAGGTTTGCAAATCACTTCCTATCTATATATGTGTATATACACATATATATGTATATGAGGACAGTTAGGTGGCACAGTGGATAGAGAGCCAGTCCTGGGATCAAGAAGACCTGAGTTCAAATCTGTCCTCAGACACTAGATGTGTGACCCTGGACAAATCAATTAACCCTGTTTGCCTCAGTTTCTTCATATGTAAAATGAGCTGGAGAAGAAAATGACAAACTAGTCCAGTGTCTTTAGCAAAAAAATCCCAAATATGGGCTCATGAAGAGTCAGACAACTAGAATGACTGTACAATAACAACTCTCTCTCTCTTTCTCTCCCCCCTCTCCATATATGTGTGTGTGCACATATATTTACACACACACATACATACAAACATATATCCTTTAATACTCACAACAACACTTAGAGGAAGGTACTATCATTGTCCCTATCTTATAGATGAGGAAACTGAGGCAGATAGCAGTTAAGTGATTTTTCCCAGGGTCACACACCTATAAAGAAGCATCTCAGGCAGGGTTTGAACTGGTGTCTTCATAACTCCAAGGCAGGCATTCTATATACACTGTACCAACCTGCTGTCGATGTAAATGCCATAGTGAGAACAAGTTAGTACTATAATCTTGGAATATAAAGGACAAGATTCAGCCAATTCTCAGATTTTAAGGTTTTTTAAATGGAAGCCCTTGTGGAGGGAGGGGGACGCCCATGCTCTTGTAACTTCTTTGACATGAAAAAGAATTGTGAAAAATTATAAAAATCCCTACATATTTATTAAACATTTAAAAGGACCACTGCCAAAAAGAAAGTAAACATTAAATCATTTGGTACAACATACACACTTAATCGAACATGACCCCCCCAAAAAAAAGTTGGGTATTCAGACATGCAGTGCCACATTGTTCTCTTATTTCACAGAAATCAATAAAGGAAATAACTTATACTAAGTTATCTATGCTGCCTAGATGTGTGTAAATCATCACACATCAAGGGGAGATTCATGAAGAAATAAGCTAAAACATTTACCAACGCACCAAAAACTAAAACACCATTTAATGGTTTGTAAAATATTTCTTTTCCCAACATGTGAAAAGGATATTTGTTTTCATAAAGTTCCCCAGATGTCTCGCCAGAATTTAGTTCAGTTTAACAAACTGATTAAGCACCTACTGTGTACAAAAGCACTGGGTTAGGTATGGCCAGTACAAAGACAAAATGGCCCTCAGCATCTAGGAGCTTCCATGGGAGGGGAGGGGTGGTGCAGCAGAGAGAATACATTTAAACAGGTGAGCAAATAGAAGATTATTTGGGATCAGGAAGATGTGATAATGGGCAAATTGTTGAACCCTCTCAGAAGCTCAGCTTCTCCATTGTCAGTTTACCTCCTAGGATTGGCATAAGGAAAGAACTTTAAACCTTCAAGTTAAACATAAATGTAAGTTGTTGTTAAGAGGCAAGTTTTCTCCATTCATGAATACTCTGCTTAAAAAAAAAAGACAAAGATTTGGTAAATTAATATTAAGCTAACTTTGAAGAGCTACTAGAAAAAGTTACTAAGGAATGTTGTTTGTTGTTCAATCATTTCATTCACGTCCAACTCTTCAAGAGCCCATTTGGGGTTTTCTCGGCAAAGATCCTGGAGTGGTTTGCCATTTCTTTCTCCAACTCATTTTATAGATGAAGAAACTAAAGTAAACGGGGTTAAGTGACATGCCCAGAGTCACACAAGTAGTATCTGAGGCTAAATTTGAACTCAGGTCTTCCTCACTCCAGGCCTGGCATTCTATCTACTGAGCCACCTAGCTGCTTACTTACTAATTCAAGTTAATTCAATAAACATTTATTAAGTACCTACTATGTATGTGATAGGCACTGTGCTAAGTACTGAGAGTACAAATAAGTCCCTGCCTTCAAGGAGCTAACAATCTAATGGGTAAGACAATTTGGACGAAAAGAAGATAAAAGGGGGTGGGGGAGGAAGACAGCAGGGAGTACTTGGTGTGTGGGCATCTTGTTCCATGGAACTGTGGCTCAGTGTCAAGCAGAGCCATGGATGGAAAGTAGATGCAAAGTCCAGGTTCTACCATTTTTAAAAGAAGAATTTGGGTGGTGTTTAGTGCTCCATCCTCCAGTGTTCTGATCAGAGAGATGGTATCAAAGTAACAGAATTATTTTTATTATTACTGAAAGGTCTAATGTGTGCTTTAATTTTTTAAAAACACCCTTATATTTTTTATTAATTAATTAATTAATTTTTGGTGAGGCAATTGGGGTTAAGTGACTTGCCCAGGGTCACACAGCTAGTACGTGTTAAGTGTCTGAGGCCAGATTTGAACTCAGGTCCTCCTGAATCCAGGGCCAGTGCTCTATCCACTGTGCCACCTAGCTGCCCCATGTGTGCTTTAATTTTACTAGCAGTAGCTGTAACTATCTCTACCTTTGATCAATTCCTCATGCCATTTAAACACAAAGTCAGAATCATAGGATTTGAGAGTTGGAAGCTTCTTCAGTAGACTTCTTCTTCAACCCATTCATGAAAGGAATCCCAGCTCTGCCATTTCAACAGGAAAATGTCAGGCCTCTGCTTGAAGACCTCTCTAGGCAGCCCATTCTACTTTATGGTTGTTCCTAGTTCTGCTCCCTGGGGCCAACTTGAACAAGCTTAGGCCCTCTCCCATGTGACAGCCTTTCAAAAACTTGAAGACAACTATTATGTCCCACCTAAGTCTTCTCTTTCAAAGGCTAAACAGCCTGGTTCCTTCAATCAGTCCTCCTATGACATAGACTCAAGGTCATTCAGTGGGTAGAATTCTGGGACTGGAGTTGGGAAGACCTGAGTTCAAATCTGACCTCAGATACTTTCTAAATATGTGACCCTTGGCAAGTGCCTGAATCCACTGAAGAAGAAAATGACAACTCACTACAGTATCCTTACCAAGAAAACCCCATGGACAGTATGTTCCACAGGGTCACAAAGAGTCAGAGCAACAACAATGTCCAGTTGTTCCAGCCTGTGAAGGTCCTGACTCCTCTAGTTGACTCCTCTAGATACTGTCTAATTTATTATTGTCCTTAAACCTGGATGCACAGAACTGAACATAATAATCTGACAAGAGCAGAGAACAATGGGACTATTATCTACCCATTGCTGGGCTAAATCCCTTATAATGAGTGGATGAGAACAATTTGTTCCAATGACCACAAAGGCAACCAAGCAGGTACTATTGAGCACTTAGAACTAGGTCAGACATCAGACAAGGTCATCCACTGTATTCCCGCCATTGTTAATTGTCATGACTTTTGTCTTGCTACTGACTCTGGAAGAGAGAATGGGACTGACTACTTTGTGCAATTCTGCCTAACTTAAATCCAATTCATGTTGGAGTAATGACGTCACAGAAGAACAAACAGCAAGGTAGCTAGATCATACTGCTGACTCATATTAAGCATACAGACCATTGAACCTTTAGTCTCAAACCCTCAGAGCTTCTTTCCTTTTATTTTTAATTTATGAAATAACACAAGCATTTCCATAATATAGTTGAATTTATAAAAAGCAGATTGCACATGAAACTGCAAATCTATTACGTAGAATTTGCTATTCCTTTTAATATATAATATAATCAAATTATGATGTAACTTTATTTTTCTTCTTTGCCCCGCCATGGCTACATTAAACACAAATATGTGTACATACACACATATATATACATATAAATATAAAATCATTCTATACATACTTCTTTTTATCAGTTCTTTCTCTGGATGCAGAACTTTTTCATAATAATTTCTGTCTAACCATGCTTCCTTCATTTATCCCTATTGAATTTTATCTTATTAGATTCATTTCATGGAGGCAGCTAGGTGACTCAGTGGATCCTTGCTGAGAAAGCCCCATGGACAGTATGGTCCACAGGGTCACAAAGAGACAGAGCAACAACAATATCCAGTTGTTCTAGCCTGTGAAGGTCCTGACTCCACACATCCAGTGTGCTAGCTATTTCTTGCAGCTTTGTGTTACCTGCAAATTTAATGACCACATCATTGATATCTTTATACAAACCATTGCTAAAAATGGCCAGAAGAATCCTCTCCTTAGGAGTATAAATGTTAGTGGGGCAGTAGAGAAAGTGTTGGGCTTGGAGTCAGGAAGCCTTTAATTCAAATCCTGCCTCAGGCACTTACTTAGCTGTGTGGCCCTGGGCAAGTCAGTGAAATATCCTCAGTCTTCATTTCCTCATTTGTAAAAAGAGGATAATACTAGAACTTACCTCATAGGATTGTTAGGAAATGAGATAGCATATGCAAAGCACTTTGCAAACTTTAAAGCACTATATTAATGACAGCTATTATTATAAATGCTACTCATATATATTTTTTCTTATGTTCATATGTCTCTGCAGCTAGGTGGTAGGATGGACAAGAAGACAATTTCAGATCTAGCTTCACACGCTTACTATTTGTATGATCCTAAGTCACTTAACCCCTGTTTGCCTCAGTTTCCTCATCTCTAAAGTGGGAATAATAATAGCACCTACCTCCCAGGGTTGTCATGAAGATAAAATGAGATAATAATTGTAAGGCACTTAGCATGGTGCCTGGGACATAGTAAGCACTATATATCATGAATGCTTTGAGTTTCAACCCCCAGGGAAACTACCTTTAGAGATGAGGGAGTCAGAAAGTGAGAAACAGGGGTAAATGGAGGGGGGTTAGGATGTGGCGGTTGAAATTCTCAAAGATCTACTGAAGAAAACCTAAGACCTTAAACATAAGCTGATAAATCAACAGGGAAAATATTAACTTCAGCAGAAGGAAATATGTCCTCCAGATCTAGTAAACAAGTTCAGGCATCTATTGAGGAAATACTGAAAAACAAAGGAAAATGAGTCAACACTTGATGAGACAGAGGAGCATATGAAATACGAGAACACGAAGCTACAACTGCTCCTGAGTGGTACAAAGGAGAGATGAGAAATATGAAAGAGCAGAATTCATGTCCTGCATAGCAAAGATAATTGGCAGAATAAAAAACAAATCTGTGACAGCAAATCTCACTAAAGAAATGAAACAAAGAATACTTAATTGGAAGAGAAGGAAAAAAATAATATTAAAAGAAATACTCTTTATCCAAGTAAAACATATTGATCTCAAAGACAGTACACATAGACAATCTAAGGATTTTAGGTATCCCAGCAGAACACAAGAAATAGAAAGCTCTTGTTATTATCATTTTCGTTATCAAGGGAAGTAACCTAGTGATTTTGAGAGTGTATAGGTGAATTGTGGATATGCATACATAATACTGGACACCTGAAAAGTATGAGATCCCCAGATCATGCAAAACATGACCCAAGTGCCATCCAATACAACTGTCTCTATTATCAGAACATCTAGCAGTCGAAAATCAAATAACAAAAGCATCTAATTAAGACATAAAAATTCAAATAAGAGGGAATCAAATAGTAATCATCATTCTCTACTCCATATCCACAAATGGGTAGAATCTTTTATACCTCCCTAGGTGATGGATGGCATAGAAGCCTCCTGGGGATAATTTATGAGACGATAGAAAAACTGTTCCTCAGCACATTAGTGGAGAGGATGATAAATTGTCAATCATTTTCTTGTCTCTTCTCAGTATGTCTTCAGTGGCCAATCTGAACATCTATTAACCTCATCAGGCAGGACAGAATTTGGTAATACCTCTTGCCTTGGTTATGATACAGCAAAATTCTGCTGGAACTCAGGTTTGGAAAGGTCATAGTAGGACCACTTCCCACTGTGACCCCAACCTACAGCTTGCCTGTCCATCTTGGGTCACTTCCACATCTCTAGCACACCTATTTTTCTTATGATCAAAACAAATTTTAGGGGCAGCTAGGTGGCGCAGTGGATAAACCACCAGCCCTGGAGTCAGGAGGACCTGAGTTCAAATACGGCCTCAGACACTTAATACTTACTAGCTGAGACCCTGGGCAAGTCACTTAACCCCAATTGCCTCACCAAAGAAAGAAAGAAAAGAGCTAAATTTTTTTTTAATTTAATTTTTTTTAATTAAGTGAATGAACAGTGGTAGTACCCTTGCCTAGTCATCATGAGCACTTGAAGCTACACTGAAAGGCTCGTATTAAGAGCAAAGGCAAACTTTGTCCATCTTACACATAACTACTCACATGGATGATGAGTGACTGCCATCTTTAAACTAGCTTCCATTTTAATGTAATTTGAAATGCTATGTCTATCCCTTACCTTTTAATTATATGTTGGACTTTCCCAAATTCCTTTACTATGCTAGCCATAGAGCAAAACAACATTACCTTGTTCTGCTCCCCTAAGGCCAAGAATTGATTAGTAAGCTTCTACCTCCAAGGTTAGCTATACGCCTGATTGACTGCCTTTCGTTTTTTCTGCTCCCCAGTTCTTAAACTTCAGTGTCATGGCCCCATTTAGCAGTATGGTGAAACCTAGAACCACAGAGGAAAACAAAGTTACTCTACTCTGCTCCTCTATTGACTGTTTCTCAGAATAATGTTTTTAGATGCATAAAAATATGTAGGAAATGAAACTAATAATTAGAATACAGTTATCCAAATATTTTGGGGGGGGAGCAGGGCAATGAAGATTAAGTGACTTGCTCAGGGTCACATAGCTAGTAAGGGTCAAGTGTCCGAGGCCGGATTTGAACTCAGGTACTCCTGAATCCAGGGCCAGTGCTTTATCCACTGTTCCACCTAGCTGCCCCCTCAAATATTTTTTAGCAAACAAGTTTTACAGACCTCAGGTCAAGAATCTTTGCTTTAGATATATTAACACTCTTTTTGCTGATGCTTATGACCAACCTTTGAGGTAACCACTAAAGATATAAGTATTCCTGGGCAGCTAGGTGGCACAGTGGATTAGAGCACTGGCCCTGGAGTAGGAGTACCTGAGTTCAAATCTCCGGCCTCAGATGCTTAACACAGGAAGTTAAGACTTGACTAAAGTGATACAACTAGTAAGTATCCTGAAAACTAACTTTAGTTGAATTTAAGAAATGAATTTATGTACATTAAACTTACTAGGCATTGATAATATAAAGATAAAACAAAAGATAATCCCTTAAGGAGATTATAGATTAGTAGAGAAATATAATGATTAGATAGACAGACAGAGGACAGATAGTTTATAAATTAAAACATGTTCAGCTACAAAAAAGAAGCAACAGGAAAGTTGATGAGGAAAAAGATCACTTTCAGCTGGTGAAGGGGTAATCAGGAAGGTTTCCTGGAGGAGGCGATGAGCCCACAAACCAAGGTTAGAAGAAGACGTATAGATTTAAGTGCAGCCTTGCTGGGTAGAAACTGGTTATAAGATCTCTAGAGGGGCAGCTAGTGGTACAGTTAGATAAAGCACCGGCCCTGGATTCAGGAGGACCTGAGTTTCAAATCTGGCCTCAGACACTTGACACTTATAACTGTATGACCGTGTGACAAGTCATTTAACCCTCATTGCCCTGCCTCACCCCCAAAAAGGATCTCTAGCGATCCCTTGCAATTCTATGATGTTATTTTTTTTCTGTATCATTCCAGGGCAGAAGTGACAAGTGGATACAGTTGACCAGAAAGGGACTAGGACCAGGATTCTAGCTAAGTAGAGAGTTCTAACATATCTGAAGGTCTAGTAAGTCCAGAAAAGCCAGCTAAATCAAGAAGCAGGTAAGTTCCATCAACCCACACAGACAAGCAGAGCCCAGATTCAAGAGGTAGAAAGAGAGACAGAAAGAGAAAGAGACAGAGAGAGAAACTGATAGAGATGGTCTATATGACATATACACATACATGTCATATATGCACCATACACGCAGCCAGAATGAGAAGGACTTTAAACACCAAGAAGAAAGTTTGTTGAACTGATCATAGATGAGTCTGACTAAGGGCTGCCCTACATTTATGCTCTTTGTTGTAGCTCTGGAAAACTCTGGACCACAGATATTGAGGATAATCATATATTATTGCATTTGAGCCTTACAACAACCCTGGTGATGCACTACAATTACTGTGATGCCACTATTACCACAACTTACTTTTATATTTCGGGCAGGTGGGGCTCGTTAGCCCTTGGCAGGCACCCCGCCTAGGGGAAGGAAACCCTGATTTGAAACCTCCACTGCCTTGCGGCTATACCCATATATGGGAAAGGCTTCGGGAATTAACCCCGAGGAAAAATCAGGAGTCGGAGTCCCTTAGGCAGTTGGATGTTGGCCTTCACATCTCTCTGGCACTCCTGCGGTGGTACTGGTGCCAAACTGTATTGGCTCTGCCTCTCCTTTGGATCCACCAGTGTCTCGGAGAGGAAAAAGCTGCTGCATGAGCAACAGCTTGTTTTCCAATTGATCCGCCCAGGCCAGCACCCTGGAGAGGACACTCCAGCTACTCCTCATGGGGTAGATACAACACAGGGTGCGGCAGTTACCGGTTATAAGTCACTCAGGAGCTGCAACTCCCGTAACGGACTGCACATCCACACTGTGGCCTGTGGTTCTTCAAGGCGCTGATCCATGGTCGTCCTCGACTGGTGGAGGCCTACTACTTTTTATATCTGAGAGAAAGCATAGCATAGTGTATAAAGCATTGTTGGCAGAGCCAAGACCTAGATTCAAATCTTGTCTCTAACACATATTGACTGAGTCACCCTGGGCAAATCACTTAACCTTTTAATAGCCTGGCAACCTTCTAAGACTCTAAGTTGTAAAGAAGATGCTGACCTGTATTGGTAAAAGGAATTTCCTTATCCTGGCATTGAGCATGCCAATGAAGTCACAGCTCAAGCCCTATCCCTATCTAAGGTGTTTGTTGTTGTTCAGTCATTTTTCAGTCCTTTCAGATCTTTGTGACCCCCTTTGGTTGTTGGGGTTTTTGTTTGTTTTTTGGCAAAGATACTGGAGTGATTTCCATTTCCTTCTCCAGTTTATTTTACAGATGAGGAAACTGAGGCTAACAGGTTAAGTGACTTACACAGGTCACACAGCTAGTTAAACTCAAAAAGCTGTCTTCCTGACCACAAGTCTGTCACTTCATTCCCCTGCACCATCTAGCTGCTCTTCCCTGGACCTAGAGAGAATTTTTTACAAGTTGAGTATTTAGGCATTCCATGGACATCCTATCCAGTGTCCCCAGAACAGAAGTGACTCTTGGCAGGTGTTTAAAATTGGGAGTCAAGGAAAGACTAGACAATAGTGAGGAGGAACAGCTCAGACTACTTTACAAGAAATCCCCAGTTTCCTAAGGGAAAACTTCAGGAGTATCCCACAAATGCGAGAAAAATAGACTTCTAGCAACCAGGAACTGTTACCCTAGGTCACATATATTTCTTCAAGCTTGAAACCACTTTCTCTGAACTTTGTATTTCCTTGTGGGAATGTATATCCAGACTTTTGGGGTCAATGATTTGTACCAACTGTTCATCATATACAACCATAGTAAATATTCTTAACTAAAAGCTAATTAAGTCTGGCTGGCTAATGATATTAAGTAATATTCCAGAGGAGAAGCACAGTCATGGGAGCTCTATAAGCAGTCATATTAGGAAGGAAACCCTCAACCCCCTCAGAGTTGTCCCCTGAAGGGAGTAACTACTCAGCTGAGTTCTAGGATCTGACTGTCCAGTGCAAAGGTATGTTGCAAGAACAAGTATAATCTATACCTATATTTTACATCCCACTATAAATTTGACATAGACTTCATCTGAAATGAAGCCTGAAGGAATTCCTTTTATTGTATGACCCGTAAAGAAGAAACCCTTTACTCCTTGTATTGTTTTGTGTTATACTAGTGCTGGAATTTTATCTAATTAGCTTTGCCACTAAGAAAAATATTTGGTTTTCATGTTATGTTAACAGAAGAGCCTGCAAACATTTTGCATTTTAAATATGTTTCAAATCTTGATTATAATCTTTTCCCCAAATATGTTCCCAAATCTAAATCATAACCTTTCCCAAAATGAAAAAGGACTTAGATAATCAAATAACACATCCAAATTCCAGAAAATTAGTCACTGATTGAGTTTTTAAATATGTGGGCAGCTTTAAGAAATGTGGATGATTTCTAAGGGCCCCACTTTTTTTTCCTTTCATACCACTTCAGGCTAATTGTTTTGATATGAGAAGTAAAATGAATTTTCTTATCCTTAGCGTGTTGGATTCTTTGGATTTCCTTTCTTTTCCAGGAAAGCTGTGTCTTATAATATAAGAAGTTCTGGACTGAGTTTCAGGAGGCCTGGGTTTCTAAATTCTGGCTTAGCCAAGAACCTGGGCAAATTCCTTTACTTCTCTGGGCCTGTTTTCTTGAGAAAACTAAAGGTGGCAGATTTAGAGGATCCTTCAGGGTCCTCCCAGTACAAACATTTTCTGATTCTCTGATTTTCCACAGTAAGTTTTTAAAATGAAAAGGGACACCCTTTCCTAAATCACTTTCACTTTTATGCCTTTCAAACACATGTCATAATTTGTTAACAAGTCAGGGGGACAGGGTAAAGTAAGCAACAGTCATATTAGTTTAAGGGGAAAAGAGACAGCTGCTACCGTGCTCCAAGTACCTCCACCAATCCAAGATGAGGTAACTCAGTAAAATGTCTTCCTTCTGCCTTCTACAGGAAATGTTTCAAGACGCCTCTGGAGAGTTTTCTACATTTACCTTATGGAGGTAGTTCCCAATCACATCAGAAGATTAGTGGCAGGGGCAGCTAGGTGGTGTAGTGGATTGAGCACCGGCCCTGGAGTCAGGAGGACCTGAGCTCAAATCTGGCCTCAGACACTTAACACTTACTAGCTGTGTGACCCTGGGTAAGTCACTTAACCTCATTTGCCTCTCTCTCTCTCTCTCTCTCTCTCTCACACACACACACACACACACACACACACACACACACACTCACAAAACAATTAGCAGCAGAAATGATATTTTCTTTTAGAGTTAAACCCTGATTACTGTTAGGAAAACCCCAAATTCATTGCCACTCTTTCACTCTTTTTATAAGTACCTACACGAAGAGCTGACTCTGCCTCATCAGTGACAACAAAAGTAGACTATTCATAGTATAGGCTGGAATAGCAATTTTTTAATGACTCAGATGACAAGCATAGGCATAGAGCACACAACCTGACTCTATTTTGCCCAAGATATTGTATGTTTTGTGTTATACCTTGCAGTATGGTTATGACATGACTTCTGAGATCTCCTCTATTCGGTGGAGGAGATATTTGTTCTATTTGCTGTTCCATGAACAACTCCAATCTCAGCTCTGGGCATCCTCTCTGTCTGTGCCTCTAGCATGTTCTCCTTCCTTATCTCTGTCTACCAAACAGCCTGGCTTCCTTTAAGGCTCAACTAAAATCCCACCTTCTACAGGAAGTTAATTATTAATTTAATTATTATTAGTTAATTATTTTCTATTTATCCTGTCATAGCATGCTTTGTGTAGATTGTATGCATATTGTCTTCCTCATTAGTTGTGAGCTCCTTGATGGCAGGGACTGCCTTTTGCCTCTTTTTGTAACCCCTGCCCTTAGCCCAGTGCCTGGAACATACTTCTTGATTTTGATCATGTCCAACTCCTCATGACCTCATGTGGAGTTTTCCTGGTAGAGATACTGGCATGGTTTGCCATTTCCTTCTCCAGATCATTTTACAGATGAGAAACTGGAGGCCAACAGGGTAAGTGACTTGCTTTATAAGGCCCTTTAATAAATGTTTATTTTTTATTATTCACTTTATTTTATTATTACTTCATTTAATTTTTATTATTACTTTATAAATTGATTATTAATATAAAGTATGTGGAAGTGTTTTATAAGCCCTAAAATGACATAGAAATCTAATATTATCACCAGTAATTCCCCTACTAGAATCTTCTTCCGGTCCCTCATGGTGGCACAGAGGTGATGGTGGGTTCTTGAAGGCTGTACCAGCAGAGGGCAAGCTCTGGCAGCTCCTGCAGAGCTGGAAAGGCTGTCTGCTTATTTATATATAACTTTTTCCAGTTTTGAAGGTGTATAATGAGAAATTATAAATCAAATTATATGGTACAGAACTGGCCTCTTAGGAGACCAAGACATCAACGCCTGATGCCCCAAATCTTTAGTTGGCCTGCGTACATGGGTCTCCCTACTCATCTGCCTTCTTGCTAAGTTTCTATGGGTATCCACTCTTTCTCACAGACACTATATACATCAGTAGAAGAATGTGGCCAAAGTGTATAGGTGGATTGTCATAGTCATTTCTGCTTTTGCTTTTCATTGAATAAAATAATGGCTATCCTGTTTTTGTCTTCTTGTTAATAAATGTTTTGGTTGTTTGAGTTAAGTGTTATTGTGACTAACTTGGTATAAAAAGTGATTAGTAGGAGTCTATCTCCTCACAGTAGGGATATTTCTGGGACCCTAAAAGAGAGTTTAGTAATTAGCCACGTGGTTATGATAATGACCATCCTCTAGCGGTACCACAAAATGGTAGAAGTAGGGTGAGTCAGGCCTGAACCCGGGAAAAAGAAGAGAGCTTGGACAAAAGTTGTAGGGGTAGGGTACCAGGCGTGGGCTACATTTTTTTTCAGGGTAATGAGGGTATGTGACTTGTCCAGGGTCACACAGCTAGTAAGTGTCAAGTGTCTGAGGCTGGATTTGAACTCAGGTCCTCCTGAATCCAGGGCCTGTGCTTTATCCACTGCTCCACCTATCTGCCCCACCCTGGGCTCATTGTAACAATAATAAATAATAAGAGGGGGAAATAACTCTGCAAAACTAAGCAGCATATTTAAAAGTCTGCCTTTATATGTAGTCACACTCCTAGTCCTGTACCTCAGCAAAGTAGTGGGGAGAGCTGCTTTCTTCCATCTTTCTTTGGGCCAGGTTTAGTCACTATAAGGTTACATAATTTTAGTGTTCAATTTTTATTGTTCTTTGTATTTTTGGTTTTTGGTTGGGCAATAAGTGTTAAGTGACTTGCCAAGGTCACACAGGTAGTAAGTGTCAAGTGTCTGAGGTTGATTGAACTCAGGTACTTCCTGAATCCAGGCCAGTATTCTATTCACTGTGCCACCTAGCTGCCCTGTTCTTTGTATTTTGAAATTATATTCATTGATGTAGTCATTTTATTGCTTCCCTGATTCTGCCTCCTTTATTTTGTATCATCTTATGTGTCTGTTACATGCTTCTCTGTATTTATATTTGCCATTTCTTACAGCAAAGTAATATTCCTATTACATTTCACATGCCACAATGTTTTTAGCCATTCTCAATGTATAGGCATCCTTTTGTGTCTAGTTCTTTGCTACTATTTAAAAAAAATGTTGCTATGATAGTTTGGTATACATAAGGACTTTTCTTTTTGCCATTGACCTCCTGGGATACCTAGTAGTGGGAATATCTGAGTCAAAGGGTATAGATGATTTTAGTTATTTCATCACATAATTACAAATTGCTTTCTGAATAGATGGGACTAATTTATAGTTGTACAAATAATACTTTAATGTATAATGATGATTTTAAAAAATCAAAGCCTCTACTTCCTGACTAATCTATTGAGGGATACAGAAATTATGATCTGGCTCTATAAAGAGAACATCTACATTGAAGAAATGACCGATCTTTTGAAATAATAAAAAATATATAGCATAATTAATAATCTCTCCTTTTTTGTGCGGCAATTGGGTTTAAGTGACTTGCCCAAGGTCACACAGCTAGTACGTGTGAAGTGTCTGACACTGGATGAATTCAGGTCCTCCTGACTCCAGGGCCAGTTCTCTATCCACTGCGCCACCTAGCTGCCCCCTATTATTCATAATTAAGGGATCAATATGACAAAAATTACCTAAAAGCCCACAAGATCTTGCATAACCTGTTTTCTAGTTCTAGAAAATAGTGTTTATCAAGATAAGCCCCCAGATTCACAATATTTTATCATGTACTTTTATTTTTCATTCAAAAGGTATGAGTGGGGGGAGGGAGAAGCAGGAGAGAAAGAGTCTAAACTCTTCTTCAAAATATAGTTTTTTTTTTTAAGTTAAGTGCTTAAAGGACCTAGGCAAATGAGCTAGTGTAATGACTAGTAAAAGCCATACCTGCCTTCGAAGTAAAGTGCATATCTAGGTCTAGGCCAAGGCTTCATTTTTGTGACTAGAGATGGCTTTAAAAATATAATTAGAATGCTATTGAAATAGTTTCTTCTTTTAGGTGTCCTTTTCAAATGTGAATCACAAACTTTAATCAAACAAATTCTAATTTTAGTTTCTTTGAGGTGGACGTGTAATGAGACAGACTTTTACCTCTGAAAAGTAAGTCACTACTTGCGTAAACAAACACCCCAAAATGGAAAGCTTCCTCATTCTTAAGCCTGCAGTGGAATTTTGGGAACGGTGCTGACGCCACTCGGTATTTCATTTGCCAAACAACAACTGAGCTCATCTGTATTGAGTTGGTAAATTGAAAGGTAAACTATGAGAAATATGCATAATGATACTACAAGAAAAAAAAGTCTTTTCTGAGTTAGCTGTCTTTAAACTCTTTGAATCTTGCTCCAGTGGCTCTCTTGAGTCGAGCTGTGATCCATGTTGGCATGAACCAAAAAGACATGACTAACTGCAAAGGTTACCAGGGTTTTGGCCAGCTTTTTATGACCATACAGCAGTACCTTTCTGCTGAGTGGAAATATAACATTTAGCTTGTCAGGGATGTCTATCTAAAGCAGATTTCTTATTCAAAATTGTTTGAGTTTTGCTCAAAACTTTTGTTTCCCCATCTCCTATAAGTTAGAATGATCAGATTCCATATATATTTATACACACACATATATACATACATACTTATACATGTATATGTGTGTCTATATATACATATATATGTGTATGTTTTTATGTATACACACACATAATATATATACATATAAATGAAAACATTATCTTTAGGAGTATCATCCATCTCAGGAATACCCCCACTGCAGGATGAGGCTGCTTGATCACTAATGGAGAAAATGAAGTATGTTTTTTGAGTAATGTACAATCAAATTCTACATCTGACTTCCATTAGAAAACATAAACCCTATTCAGGTTTTTCTCCCCCTTCTTCCCCCTAAATAGTACTGCAGTCAGTGTCAGGTTTTCCAAACATACAGTGAATTTGGCAAGTTCCCTTGGTCTCATAGGGGAGGGGGAAGAGGGAAAAGGAAGGGGAATAGATGGTAGGAAAAAAAAAAATATATATATATATATATTGAATTGATCGCTTTGTGTTTTATGAGAGTTTCAGGATGCTCCAAAATAACTAATTAGATTTGTTTTACAAACAAATATTGACTACTTCAATGACATGATGATAGTTTCTTTCTGTTGGTAAAGAAAAAAGGTGTTAATCCAAAAATAATTAAAGACAAAACAAAACAAAACAAAAACTGCTTCTATACATTCGGATGGATTCATCATACTTGGGTATTTGTCTCAAATGTTAAGAGATAATAATATCTGGTGGGTATATGGCAATGAAAGATTTACAGAAGTCTCCTACCCATTACCACATTCTCTCCCCACAAGAAGTTAGTATGGGTATTATTATTTTCATTTTATAATAAGGGAGCTAAGGCTTGGAGAGATGATGTATCATACCAAACATGTGACAAACCACACTGCTAGTGGAATCAAATCCAGAACCTCTATACTCAAATTCAGTGCTCTGTCCACTATCTCACCCTTGGCCAGTTTAGAGAAGCCAAACTAGTCACTCCAAGGATGCAGAAATTATTGATTTCACTAAACCTAACCCTAATGATATATTTTATGTATAAGCCAAAACACGGAGACAGATAATGGGTATTAAGGTAATCAGGATTATTGCTCAATAAATAACCACAACAAGCCCCTTATGATGTATCATGTTCTGAGGAGGCAAAGAAAAAATATAGGACATGGTCTTTGCGTCAAGGAGCTTACATTTTAATAGCAGAATACTAGCAAGAAGATTCTTTATCATGACCAAACTTTTAATAGATATCTACCAAGTGAATAAATATGTAATAGCCATAGCAAAAAGTACATTGGATGGTTTTAGGATGTAGGTAAGAGGGAGTGTTATGAGTCCAATTCTCAGGGCTACATTAAATTTGTATCTGGCCAACTGCTAGATCATAATTCAGGGGCTGTTTGAGTACAGGTATCAAAAGTTTGAAAGAAGCCCAGGGCCCTCAGAATCCAGAATCTGTGGCAGTTGAATAAGTAAGGGGTACTATGATATCCAAGGCTTGGGGCAGTGGTGCAAAGGAACCTTAAAGAGAAAATCCCACAGATAATTGCTTTTGTTCTTGGCCTGGTTGGCAAAACTTTATTAGTGAAAATAATATTGTGGTACCAGACAGACAAGACAGCTGGAATGAGAATTGTAGAAGCCAATTTATGAATCCCAGCTAGCCCAGTACTAACCATGAATCATCATGGATGAATTGATTTGAATCAAAGAGTTGAAGAGTCTTCGATTCCAAGGCTGCTGTGCTGGTTCAGGCCCTCCTTACGTCTCAACCGGACGATGGGCATAATTTTCTGATTTGCATTCTTGTTTCCAAGTCTCCCGTGTTCTAATCTATCTCTATACAACTGCTGAACTATTATGCTTAAAACACAGATATCACTGTCCACTTCATACACAACAATACTTAGTGGGCCCCCATGACTTCTAGAGTCAAACACAAGAACTTCAATTTTGCATGGAAAGCAAATATAATCTGACTATAATATATAATATATAATCTCTATAATCTGGTTTCTACCTACCTTCTCAGTCTTATTTTATATTATTGCTTTTCACAAACTCTCCATTCAATTTTACTGGCCTGTTCATTGTTTCTTGTGCATGATATTTCATCTTCTAACCATATGCCTTTATATAAGTGATTTCCAGGGGCAGCTAGGTGGCACAGTGAATAAAGCACCAGCCCTGGATTCAGGAGGACCCGAGTTCAAATCCAGCCTCAGACACTTGACACTTACTAGCTGTGTGACCCTGGGCAAGTAACTTAACCCTTATTGTCCGCCTCCCCCCCCAAAATAATAAGCATATAAGTGATTTCCCATACCTGTAGAATGTTCCTTCCTCATCTCTGCCCCTATGTCAGGAGCTGCCTTTTATAAGAGGCCTTTCCTGCTCCCTCAAATTGTCTCTTCTTGGAATTACTTTATATAACTTTTTATGTGCTTAGGGTATCCTCTCTTCATATAATGCAAGCCCTCTGAGGATAAAGAACTGTTTTCTTTTTCTTTTTTTTTTTTTGTCTATTTTCCAAGGGCCTAGACAGTGTCCTGCTAAGCCAACCTCCCACTTGGTGCAGGAATTTCTTCTATAAGATCCTGTCCAGTCTCTGCTTGAATATTTTGGGTCTGGGGGGAGGGGAGTTAGATAGGAAACTCACTATTTGTTGAAGCAGACTATTCTATGTTGCTGTTTAGTCATTTTAATTGTGTCCCAACTCTTTGTGACCCCATTGGGGTTTTCTTGACAGAGATTCTAGAGTGGTTTGCCATTTCCTTCTCCAGCTCATTTGACAGATGAGGAAACTAAAGCTAACAGGGTCAAGTGACTTGCCCAGGTCACACAGCTAAGAAGTATCTAAGACTTGATTTGAACTCAGGTAGATGAATCTTCCGAATTTTCAGGCCCCAGCGCTCGATCCACTGTGTCCACCTATTCTATGGTCAAGTCCTAACTAATAGGAACTTTTCTCTTTCCTAATATCAGACATCTGTCACCGTGTGTCTTCTTCCACTTACGGTCCTCATTCTGCCCTCAAGGCCACAGAGAATAACTCTGATCGCTCAGTCATCCACTCACCCATCTCTAGAGTATAAATGGGATGGGTAGATAAAATGAAATTCATTGTCTTTGGCAGGGTGAGGCTTGAAAGTGTTACTGGGTTGTTCTCAGTGGAATATTTGTGGAAAAGGAAAACAGAAAAGAGCATATGCTTGAGTCTGGAAGGGGCCTTAGAGGCCATCTGGTCAGTCAATCTACTACCATTTATTAAGTGCCTATTATGTGCTGGGAATTGTGCTACTCACTGGGAATACAAAGAAAGGCAAAAGACAATCCCTATTTCTAAGGAGCTTATCATCTTATGTAGGAAATAACATGTAAACTGCTATGTATAAACAAGATCTATATAGGAAAAAATTGGAGATAGTCAAACAGGGTAGGCATTAGTAGGGCAGCTAGGTGGCACAGTGGATAGAGTATGGGGTCTGAAGTCAGGAAGATTCATCTTCCTCAGTTCAAATCTGGCCTCAGAAACTTACTGGCTGTATGACCCTGGGCAGGTCATTGAACCCTATTTGCTTCAGTTTCCTCATCTATAAAATGAGCTGAGAAAGGAAATGACAAATCATTCCAGTTCTTTCTAAGAAATTCCTAAATAGGGTCACAAAGAGGTCATACATAATTGAAAAAGAATGAACAACAACATTAGCATTAAGGGGGGATTGGAAAAGGCTTCTTATAGATAGTGAAACTTTAGCTGAGACTTGAAGGAAGCCAAGGGAGCTAGAGGTGGAGATGAGGAGAGAGCACATTCCGTGCATGCAGAACAGCCAGGGAAAACAACTTGGAGTTGGGAGTGTCTTGTACAAAGAAGAACAAGGAGGCATACATAACAAAGAAAGAATACATGAAAGATAATAAGGTGTAAGAAAGCAGGAATGGTGGGAGAGGGGGCAGGTTATGAAGGGCTTTAAAAGTCAAACAGATAGGTGGTGCAGTGGATAAAGCACCACCCCTGGATTCAGGAGGACCTGAGTTCAATCTGACCCTCAGACACTTGACACTTACTAGCTGTGTGACCCTGGGCAAGTCACTTAACCCTCATTCCCCCCCCCCCAAAGTCAAACATATGATTTTGTCTTTGATCCTGGAAGTGATAGGGAGCCACTGGAGTTAATTGGTCAGACTTGCCCTTTAGGAAAATCAATTTGACAGCTGAGTAGAGGATGGGCTAGAATGAGGAGAGGCTTGAGGTAGGGAGACCAACCAGAAGGTTATATTGCAATAGTCCAGGCATGAGGTATTGAGGTGCCACAGTAAGGCCATGGCAATGTCAGAGGAGATATGAAGACATATATGAGATATGTTTCAAAAGAAGAAATTACAAGACTTGGAAAGAGATTGTATACAGAAGATGAGAGAGAGTAAGGAGTCAAAGATGACCTAGGTGGTGAGCCTAAGTGACTGGGAGGATGGTGGTACTCTCCACAGTAACAGTGAAGTTAGGAAGAGGGGGACAGTTTGGAGGAAATAGTAACAAGTTCATTTTTTGAACATGCTGAGATGAAGGTCTATGGGACATCCAGTTTGACATGTCCAACTTCTCATTTTACAGAAATGGACAGACTGAGGCCCAGAGAGGTCAAAGGATTTGCCAGGATCGGTGAAGATTCTAACCCAGGTCTTATGCAATGATCCAGCATTCTTGACACTGCACTACATTGCCTCAAACTCAGAATGTCTTGATATTCCCTAGGACCATTCCTTAAGCAAATTTTTAAAAAAGGACAGTAATTGCCTGTCTTGATTCTGGTAAATGTAATTCCTTTCTGTATCAGAGGGAACATGACCAAAATATTGTAACCTGCAATTAAAATGAAGCTGCACTGGAGCCTGTACCATGTATAAGCAGTCACTCTTTAAGATAATTTCAAGCTCTTGGACCTCGGTAATGACCCTGAAATTTTTTTACCCAAGTTGTTTTAGGCTCCTCTTATCTCCCAATGCTAGGTGGCACAGTGGAGAGAGTACTGGCCCTGAAGTTGGGAGGACCTGAGTTCAAAACTCACCCCAGACGCTTACTAGTTGCGAGACCCTGGGCAAATCACTTAACTGTGATTGCCTCAAACATCTGGGCCATCTCCAGTCATCCTGATATATATAATATATAATATATATATATATATATATATATATATATATATATATATATATATATATCTTTGCCAGTGTACCCAGATGACTCTGGAGGAGAGAGGTTGGTGACTTTGCACAGCCCTCCCTTACTTAAATCCAATTTAGTGAAAGTCATGATATCACCCTGGTGTCATGGTTCTCTTTGAGAATGGAGGACAAACAAAAATGACCTTCTCTTGATCCCCAACTCACTAATCCCAATTTAGCTTTGGCATTTCTAATATTTCTAGTGGATCAATGACTCTATACCAGAGAATGAAGGAAAAGTTGGAAATCTGTTAACTTGGACATTGCAAAAAAAAACTGAG
The DNA here is from genome assembly GCF_019393635.1 of Dromiciops gliroides. Lineage (NCBI taxonomy): Eukaryota > Metazoa > Chordata > Mammalia > Microbiotheria > Microbiotheriidae > Dromiciops > Dromiciops gliroides. The sequence goes on along the minus strand of NC_057861.1, from coordinate 168,273,611 downwards.
AAAGTATTTTCATCCAAGTCCCTATATAGAGGATGACCAATTCTGGCTTCTCAAGTTACACCATATGTCAGATAGCATCTGAGTTAAGTTAGACCCATTCATCCCATCCCAACCCCTAGCCTGGTCAAGAAGGTCCATCTTGGGCTTGATTTTCTTTAAAACTCTTGGCTTTGTCAATATCTTGGTGCTTTAACCTCTATTTTGTTACCACTCTCATCTTTGGTTCTTGATCTCTCTCCCTCAAACTATAACCCCTCCCTGACCTGGATAAGGCCACTGTTTTTTTTATTTTAAAAATTTAATGAACAGAAATATATTTTTCTCTCCTTTCCATCATCCACTCCCCCCAAAAGAAAAAAAAAAAACCTCATTGCAACAATATGCATAATTAGCAAACAACTTCTTTCATTGGTTGTGTCCTGCATCTGCGAAACGATCTATGTTGGAAATACTGGACTTGAAACTCAGAGGACCTGGGTTTGACTCTAGGATCTGATTGCTCCTTCTCAGTCTCCTCTGCAGGATCTTCATCCAGATGACACCTACTAATCATGAGTATCCCCCTAGAGTCTGTCTTTGGGTTTGTTTGGGAGTAGTGCAAATTGGGATGTTAGAATGACACTGAGTTTCCCTTGCCTCTTCCAAACTTCCCTTTTTTATTGAGGGCACTACCATCCTTCCAATCATCCAGGTTCCCAAAAGCTGTTTCATCCCCAGCATGTTTCTTGTACTCACTCTAAGTGTCTAGTCTTATTATCATTTGTGTGCACAGTGATTAGCACAATGCCTAGAATATAGTATTTACTAAAGTCTTGTTGACTGACTGTAACTTTATATAAATCCTTTACTGTCTCTGGGCCTCAGTTTCCTCATCTGTACAATGAGTGATTGGGACTGATGTTCTTTGCAGATCTGCCTATGATCTTGTGACTCCCTAACTCCTAATAGTGAGACATTGCATAACAGGAGAACTCTCAGGCTAGTTTTGTCAGAAAATAGTATCTACTCATCTTCTATGATACTGGTCTCTAGCAAATTCTGCCCAGATTCCTCCTATTTCCTGTTCTACTCTCTCAGGAATCATAATGGACATCCCACACAGAACCATTTGATTCATATTATTCTCATACTTCCGAATTCTTGACCAAACTGGGTTTCATGCTGGTCTGAAGGGATATGCCTTTGCTCAGTTGCTACCCGGATATATAGTGAGGGGGCAGGGCACTCCAAAACTGGGAAAGCCAAAATTTGTCGTCCTCTTAACTAGGCCCTGGACAAAAAATCTCACCCATTCTCTACTGCAACAATCCAAATCAACACATTCTCAGCTATTCATTTCCTGATATTGAATCATTGCTCAAATTCTCTTCTCCCTCTCCCCTTGTACATTATAGAATAATACATCAAGAGCTGGAAAGGCTATATGAACTGATGTAAAGTGAATGAGCAGAACCAGTACACAGTGACAGCAATATTGTTGGATGAAGAACTGTGAATGACCTAACCATTCTCAGGAATACAATGATGAAGCTTTATAACTGCCTCCAGAGAAAGAACTGATATTGATGGAACACAGACTGAAGAATGCTATTTTTTACTTTCGTTTTTTTTCCTTTATTGGGGTCTTCTTATACAAAATGACTAATATAGTAATATTATACATAATTGCACATGTATAACCTATATCTGATTACTTACTGCTTCAGAAAGGAGTGAGGGGAGGGAGAAAGAGAGGGAGGGAGATAGAATTTGGAACTCGAAATTTCAAATAAAAATATTTATTTAAAAAAAAGAGAGAGCTGGAAAGGTTCTTAAAGGTTATTTAGTCCAACCTATTCACTGTACAGATGAGAAAAAATGAATCCCAGGGAGATTCTGACTTGCCCAAGACCCCACAGGTAATAAATGTTAAAGGTAGGATTTGAACCCACCAGAATCCAAAGTCTGTGCCCTTTCTCACTTGTACTACACATATATCACCTACCTCTCAGGACATGAAGAGTCCAAGTTCACTTGGAAGGATTTTCTCCATTCTCTTGATTCTCTGATGCCCCCTTTTCAGGAAATGTGGGGAAATATATGTATGATGCTCCCCAGGATCATGAGACTGATTCCTTGCTTGCTAATATACAGTTCCCAATGATACAGAAGAAAATTGTATTAAAAGGGAGAAAAACAAAAGAAATCCTTGAATATGCCTGTTAGTCCCAAAGATGTGTAAATATTAACATTTTGGGAGAAAGTAATGAATTCTCCTTCATACATATTGAGTTTGAGCTACCTACTAGATATCCTGTCTGAGGTATACAAAAGGAGTTGTGATATGGGACTGGAACTCAGAGGAGAGATCAGGGCCAAATATATTGATCTGAGAGTTGCTATTATAGAGATTAAAAATAAATTCATGGGAGTTGATGAGATCACCAACTGAGATAGTATACAGAGAAGAAAAGAGGTCTCAGGACAGAATCTTGGGGGACAAAGTAGGAGGAAAGATAGAATGATAAAAGATTACAATCAAATCCTTTCTCTTTCCCACTCCTCTTTCTGTTTCTTCCCTTTTCTCCTCCCCTCTCCTCCCCCATTGTTCCCATCTATCCATAACTTGATAATCTATGTGTGTTCTCAGACCAGGAGAGAATGAGTTCCTAGATTTCTCCAATTTACTCCTTCACTGTTTTCCCCAATAAGATTCAGAGCCCTCCATTATGACACAGTAGAAAGAGACTGGCTCTACTCAGAGGATCTGGATTCAAATCCTAGGTGGTACAATGGATAGAGCACTGGCCCTGGAGTCAAGAAGACCTGAATTCAAATCTGACCTCAGACACTTACTGTGTAACCCTGGGCAAGTCACTTAACTCCATTGCCTCCAACACAGAAGCAAAACCCACATCCTACCTCTGATACTTATTACCTTTGTTACCTTGGACAAGTCATTTAACTTCCCTAAAACTCAGTTTCCTCATCTATAAAAGGAGAGAGTTGGACTAGATGGCCTTACAGCTCAGGATCTATGATCCTGTGATATTCTTCTCCTGGGTGTTACCTCTTCCTTCTTCAGGTACTGCTTCCTAGCTTATTCACTGTCAGTTTTTCAGCTCCGCTTTCTGCCATGCCCTTGTTCAGGTGAATATCATTTATCTTGTCTAATTTCTTCCCTGAAGGTGGGGAGTGGGAAAGAGATCAACTAGATGCCATGGTAGCCCTGCAACTTCTTAACCCTTGCAAATGCCATCCTCCTCTTTCATATAACCTTCTGTGGTAGTGAAAGTTTCCAAACTGAACCTGCCCCTTTGGGAAAATTGTAGATACTCAGGCTGAGTCCTCTTTCATCTCCTCCTATTCCTGTGAAGCACTACCTTCTCCCACATTACAATGTAAACTTTTAGGTCTCTAATATCTCCCTCATTCCTATCCCTCCCTTCTCTTTTATTGAGGACATCTTGAGACAATAAGACAAATGAAGTTCCTTTCACTACTCTTGGTGGATCTTGCCTCAAGGATAAGACTGAAATGAGCCCTTCTAGGAGCCACAGTTATAGGTTCAAGGAAAAGGGGGGGGAAATCATCCCCATTCTTGATCCAGGATATTGACACCTCAACTCAATGACTCATCCTTCCCAGAGGGAAGGGTGGGGGAGCCAGAAGTAAATAGAGAGCAAAATACCTAAATCCGAGGGAATGTCCCTATCTAGGCAGCTTCTTCACCAGGCAAAGAGTATAAATCAACAGCACAGTGACTCTGACTTGAAGGGGACCACTGTGGACTGTCTCTAATTAGCACTGCCAATTTTCTCTTTCAAAAAAAACTGGAAAATTTCACTCAGGTCTTCAGCAAATACCCCCTTGTTTTTGTTTCATGGTTAAAAAATTAGAGTTTTCTCAATTTAGATGCTAATGGCCACCTTCCTTAGCCATGTCCTTGATTTCAGCCTTGCCCAGTATCTTTTTCCCTCTCCCTCTGCCCCAGAGCTCTAATGCTTATAGTACAGGAATAGAGGGTCCCTTAAACAATTAAATAGGATTCCTTGATCTTAGCCCTTGCTACCCAAACCCATTTATTCACAAGATTTTTTGGTATGGGTGGGGTGAAGGAAATAGAAGACAGGGCTAAATACTGGCAGCACTATGGAGGTTGGGAGGCAGGGTGAGAGAAGGATGCTGAACCATAGTCTGTCTCCCTCTGCCATAGACAATTTGAGATGTAGTTTGGTATGGTGGGGATGGAGGGGATGTTGAACTTAAGGATGAGGAGATCTGGGTTTTAACCCTGCTTCATCCTGAGTAAAGACTTAGCATAAGTCCTACTTTTTTCAAAAGGCCTTTTTCAGTGGCACCACCCCACCCTCATTTTGAAATGTCTCTTCTCTGAGATAACCTTCCACTGGCTCTGTTCATAGCATTTATGTGTGGTTGACATTCAGTCATTTCAATCGCATCTGACTCTTCATGACTCCATTTGGAGTTTTCTTGGCAAAGATACTGGAGTGGTTTGCCAGTTCCTTCTCCAGCTTATTTTACAGGTGAGGAAACTGAGGCAAACAGGGTTAAGTAACTTGGCCATGGTCACACAGCTAGTAAGTGTCTGAGGCTAGATTTGAATTCAGGAAGAGGAGTCTTCATGACTCCTGACTCCAGGCTCTGGACTCTATCCACAGCACCACCTAGCTGCCTAGGTATGTACCCAGTTATTTACATGTAGACTCTTCCATTAGAATGTGAGCTCCTTTTTGTCATTTGCTTTTCTTTATATCCCCAGAACCTGGCACAATGCCAGGCACATAGAAGGTACTTAAAAAATGCTTATTAACTGACTGACCCTCTGACTGTAGATAAATCACAACTTCTTGGAGCCTCGGTTTTCTCATCTGTAAAATACTTTGATACTTTGAGAGATCTGTGATTTCACTGGATTTCCAAGGATGAACATGGAAACCTATCCAAGTTTGTTCATCCTGTAAGAATCTAATCTAGGATCTCCTATAAAGTCTCAGGAGACAGAGGGGTGGGGTACACCCTCCATACAAGAGAGTCCACCTCTAGATCTCTTGGCATTGAATAATAAAACTTATACCATCTACTTCACAGGATAGTTGTGAAGAAAGTCCTAGATATATGAGTTATGATTTCTAAAGTCATCTCACCTATGAGACAGTTCAATAACATAGAACTGGAGGGCAGCATTATAGTGAAGCTCCAAGGAAGTGTGATGAAAAATGTGATGAAATAATGGGATTTTAGCAGATACTCAAAGACCCACCTGTAGATTAATCTATACTGATTGAATCAAGTGAGAGCGATTGACTGCTGATTAAGCCTACTTCAAGTTAATTGGATTGTATCAAGTTAATTGGATTATAATCACACCTGGCTATCCCTTAAAAACCAGAGACCCTAACCAGCCATAAAAAGAAGGTATTGTTCTCAGAAACTAGACTGTGAACTCAACTTGAGAACACTTTCAAAGACAATGGATTTGGATGACGCCAACCAATCACCTTGAAGCAGGGTGTAAGGACCGCCTCTGTTCCAGATGTATAAAAAAGCTTCCACAAACAACTTGCGGAAGGGTGTTCCTGATTAAAGCAGGCTCGTGGAGGAGGACTTCAGGAAGAACCCAACCAGGCTGGAACTCTAGGCTAGACTGGAGCTGAAGCTTCTGATTTAAGGTGACCACAATTTAGATTTTAAACATCACAGAAGTAATATTTCCTGTGAGAATTAACCCAAGTTGACCTAATAGGACACTTCTCTTTTTTAAGGATGATGGTCATGATGATTACAGCATAGGCACAGAGGATAGAGAGCTGGCTTTGGAGTCAAGAAAAAAAATCATGCCTTTGACTCTTACTAGCTGGGTCACTCTGGGCAAGTCACTTAATCTATTGGCACCCCAGGAGATTCTGTAAAACAGTTACAAAGGAGTTACCAATCTGCAGCCTCTGGGAAATGTTTCAACAGTGAATATTGCCTACACTTAGGAAATCACAACTCCAACCAAAAGGAAATATAGAATCCTTATTAAGGAAAAAGCAAGAATTTTCCAAGATCAGCCCTGTAATATATCAGATAGACATGGAACACACCAAATATTTTATGACCATTTAACAAGCTAAATGTATTTAGCTAAGGAATGCAATATTTCTTCCAGGTCACTCAGTATTAACAAAAAGAATAAAAATCCTAAAAAAGAATCGGCAACATTTAAGATGTTGCTATAAGTCATTAAGACTATGGTCATTTCCAGACTATATAAAGTTAGCAAGTGAATAGGAGAAACACTATATGAGTGGTACAGCTATTTTAGACACCCTGAGAAGATGATCTGTACATTACTCCTAGAGCTGCCAAGAGATGTTGGAGAAAGTCATGGAATCAAGCTAATTTCACCCACTACCATCTGTCATGGCTAACTTCAGCTAGGTCTTAACTATTATCTTGAATTATAGACCTAGAGCTCAAAGGGACTTTAGGAGGTTATCTAGTCCAAATCTATTATTTTACAGATGAGGAAACTGAAACTTGGAGGTTAAAAGATTTTTCCCAAGGTCACACCAATATTAAATGGTAGACCTGAGATTCAAACTCAGGTTCAGTAACCTCAAGTTCAGAGCTCTTCCACTTCACCAAGCCAACTGTTGTGCTTGGTGATGTTTTCTCAATTTCCTATCATTCTCTATCAAGACCATTCCCCCTTTCCTGTCACCTCAAGTCTATAATTATGTCTAGCTCTCATTTTCCCCATCAAGAGGGGAAGGAGGGAGGGAGGGAGGGAGGGAGGGAGAGAGAGAGAGAGAGAGAGAGAGAGAGAGAGAGAGAGAGAGAGAGAGAGAGAGAGAGAGAATTCTAATTCCACAGATAACATTTGGGTTATTTGACAGAAACTCTTTTCCAATTCTCTACTAATCCTTGATACGTCTTGGTATTATTAATTATACTCTTCACTTAGCCTCCTGTCTCAGATGAATGAGTATTTCTATTTTCCCATGAGGGCAATCCCATACCCTTGACCCTGCTTCCTCTGCTTCCTTTAGTACTTTGCTATAATAGACATCTTCTCTCCTATGTGTCTTCAGTCTTTCCTCCTCTACTGAACTCCTATCTATTTACAAATATGCTCAAGTTTCTCCAATCCTAAAACAAACAAACAAACAAAAAGCTTTCTCTCAAGCCCTATCCAATTAATATCCCACCTCTCTCTATCATGGTCAAACTTTTGGGAAAAGTAATCTACACCAAGTGCTTTACTTCTTCGCTACCCACTTTATCCTCATCCTTTTGCAATCTCATTTATTTACTCATTACTGAAAGTGCTCGACTCAAGGTTTCTATCAACTCTGCAATTACCAAACCTCATGGCACCTCTTCTGTCCTCATTAATCTATTGCATATGACTATTAATAATCCTTTCCTTCTGAATTATCTCCCTTGCTCTGACTTCAGAGATCTTACTAGTCCTCCTTCTATATCTCTAACTATTCTCTGCCTCCTTCACTGGCTCCTTAAGTTGGATGGTCCCCATGGTTCTGCCTTGAGTTCCTTTTCCTTCCCTTCACCTTTCCCTTTATACTTTCTCTTGGCAATCTCATTTTCTCCCAATGACTTCAACTATTATTTCTGTCCAGTTGAACATTAAATCTTTATTTCAAGTTCTGACATCCTTCCCTACCAAATTCTGACACACACATATCCAACTGTGTACAGAACACCTCTGCCTGGATATCCAGCTGAATCTTAAACTCGACATAAAAATAGAACCTACAGTTGTTAATAACCTTATATATCTCTTCCATATCCAAAACTAAACTAACCTTTTCCCCAAAACCTGTTCTTCCTTCAGACTTCACTACTTCTTCCTATAGCATCACCATTTATCTAGTTGCCCATGTTTGAAACGTTAATATTATATTTAACTGTTGCCCCTTCTTTTCTTTCCAATCAATTGTCAAGTCCTTTCAATTCTACCTCTGAAATAATTGTTGTGTCATATAGGATCAGAGATTTAGGGCATTAGAGGCCATCCAACTCAACTACTTCATCTTACACATAAGAAAATTTAACATTTAAGTCCATTAAGAAGCTTTAAATGACTTGCCCAAAGTCATACAGATAGTAAGTAGCAAAGCAGAGATTTGAACCTATGTCTTCTGACTTGAAATCCAGTTCTTAGCCTATACCATTCTATCTCTCTACCTTTTATTCCTCTCTATTCCTCCATTCCTTCCTTTCTATTTCTATTGTTTAATGTACAGGATTTCATTACCACCTTCATGAACTATTCCAAGAGCCTCCTAACAGGTGGCCCAGTATCTATATTCTAACTGCTACAATGCATCACTCATTACTGTAAAAATAATCCTCTATAAGCATATATTTGGTCAAATTGGTTCTCAACTCAGCATTTACTAAGTTCCTGTTATGTATATACAAAGTGCTGTGTTAGGGGCTGGGTATACAAAGACAAAAATGAAACACTTCCTGTTCTTTACTAATCCTCTGCTTATAATCTTTTTAATAGTTCCCTACTGGTTACTGAATAAAGTTCAAACTCCTTAGCAAAGCATTCAAGTTCCCCTACAATTTGGTGCCACCCTTCCTTTCTCATCTTACTTCATTTTAAATACTTCCACATGGTCTTCATTCTAGCCAAACTGGACTACTGGTCATACTCCATCTGAGCCTTATGCTGTAAAACTTCTGAGCCTTTGTTCTTTAAGCTTAGAATTTCCTTCCTTCTGTCTCCTTCCATAACCTCTTGACTTCCTCCCTATCTTTAATGCCCAACTCAAATACCACCTCTTCCATGAAGCATTTCTTGATTACCACTATCAATATTTAAATGATCTCTCTTTCTCAGTATAGCACCTGCAGTTTTAATTATACTTCCATATCATATGTCATGTTATATCGTTGTTATTTTCATATGGCACCTCCTCTGAACTACTCCCCAATTCCCACTCATAGGTTTGCAAATTGAGTTTTTAGGAGGGTGACTACTTCAGGTCCTAGAGCTAACTCTGTGGTGCTCTTTTCATGTTCCTCTACAAATATGCTTCCCCTTAACAATATACCAGTACACAGAATTTGGCTTTGTCAAGGACATTTACTAAGATGACACAGTTAAAACAGAAGCTAGAAAGAATTTCCCCTAAACTTGGAACATATTCTCCCACAAATATACATAGTATTTATGAGAAGAGTGGTCTGTAAACTTTGAGTACAATGGTAATGAGGCATAGTTGTAGGATGCATGTATGGTGAAGACAACTCTCAACTTCTGAACCTAGAGATAGGACTTGGAAGCCCTTTTTCTTTTTGTAACTTCCTTACACAGCTCCCCTTATGTATATCTCTGATGGTTGTGTTGCTTAACTGGATTTCCAAGGTCTGCTCCTTTCCACAACTCTACTCTCAATTCCTATAGCTACTTCTCTCTTGAGTCCATAGCTGGCTCTTTTCTCTGTAGCCAAGGGTTCCACTCCTCAAGACTTCTTTCTCCTGTAAGCAACTGCTTTTCTGTATCTTAGTCTGTCTGGACTGTCTCTGCTTCTCCAACTCTTCAACAAATTGTTGTATGGGGTGGCTCCTTCTGGATATGTAGCTGCTAGATGCCATAGCCAATGGGAGGAAGGAGGAGAGAGAAATACTTCTTCCCCTGTCCTCACATCCTCCACAAAGAACTCTGAACTCTGAACTCCTATTCCCTCAAATCCCAAGGGTTTAGTCATATAAAGCCTCCAAGGGCATAGTTACTGTGTGTGTGCTGAGCCAGTCTCCTTGTTCTCTTCTGACTCAGAATGATGTTCATACTTTGTAAAAGGATCACAGCTGTGGCTGCAGTTTTACAGTTAAACACCTTGTTTCCAATATTCAGATCTAAGGATTTGTGATGAAATATTATGACTACCTCCACTGAGGGCATCACATCTCCCTTCCCTTCCATGCATGTATGTCATATCCTGGTATTGGAGCAAAATAACAACAAAGAAACAACTAGGAAAGTTCCGTGAGGACAGGGCTCATGTTTTTCCCTTTGTCAAACATAATGCTCTCTGTACAGTAGGCACTTAAAGTCTGCTGAAATTTTCAGTTCTGAATTTGATTTCACTTATTCTTTATTTTATCCAACATTTATTAAGCGCCAGTAGAATATGGTGCTAAGTGAATGAAGTAGATACAAGAGGCAATTTAGTATAATGTTAAGACTGGTCAGTTATTACTATGTATCAGTCTTACTTAATTCTCTAAATTTAAATTTCCCCTCTGTAAGATGGAGATAATTTATTTCTGAGGTTTTACATATGTAAATCATTATTATACACATGAATAGAACTGGAGTGCCAATAATCTGATCTGGCTTAGTGAGGGGGAAGGGAAAGTGAGAAATGTAACTGTTGGAGTTAGTTACAAAGATTCTCACATGTAGCATTTTCTTAATGTAGCCTTATACCCAACTTAAATCTTCAGTTCCGTAAATAAAAGTCTATAATTATGTGAACTCTACTAGGTTCTCTACCTCTTATGCTGCCAAAAAAAAGAATTTTCCTTTTCATCTGTAACAGAACCCTTACATCCATGTGTTAGAACCCATGTGGGCATCCTAGGGGTGGAAGTATAGAGACAGAAGGCGGAGGCAGGAAATGAGTTAATAGACTTGGAGTGTCATTTGGCCAGGACCTATTCTCCAAGGCCAAGCCAATGAGCACCTCTGGATGAGAGCAGCTGAGTAGGTCTTGGTTGCACTGCTGGTCACACCCTGCTGTAGCACATCCTTCCCCTGAACTACAGTCATGGTGAAAGCTGACAATTAAAAGAGCAGCTGATGAGCTGATCTGTGTACCAAGCATTTAAGGGTGTGAGATTTCACTAAGGTTTCAAAATAGAAGAGCCATTTAGAATTCTTCAAAGAACATGTTCTACATTTGTCATACATAAAGTGTCATTGTTTGTGAAGATACTTCTTAATAAATGTAGGCAGGAGGGTATTTTGTTTGTTCTTTTTTTTTTCCTTTTTGTCACTCAACTTCTAAGAAAATAAATTTCTGCCCCTACCCAGAAACTCAGAATCAATACTCCAGGTCCTATCATTGGAAAGAATAACAAAAACAAAGACCAGCATAATTGACATTTACCACAGAGTACTCACACGTGCACGTACACACACACATATCCATGAAAATTCCTAAAGGAATTTGGACCTAGTCATTCAGGGATCAGGCCAGGACCAGATTCTGCCATATGGATTTACTTTTACTGGAGGTTTCCAAATATTCAAGTTTAGAGCAAACCTCAGTGCAATTTTTTTTCATGTTTCTTCTCCCCACAGCTTTTAATAAAACAGAGTAAAAGTCAAGCATGATTTCAAAAGAACAAAAGAAGAGAATGTTCATAGATCATTGTAACTATTAAATGGATAAAGCAAGGATAGATTATATGACAGACTCCATATAGCAGGCTATTTGAAGACTTCCTACCCTGGCCAAAAAATAAAGCGGGGGAGGGGAAGCTGCAGCAAACATAATTTAGGAGGGCTTTAAAGAAGCAGTATACTGGGCATTTGCCCAATCAATTTATCCCACATTTTCTTGAATGGGTTAGTTTGGTCTGGCAACCCTATATGACAAATAAACATAAAACCTATCACTCGAAGTGACCTAGGTAAGAATTATACATACCTTACAGTTCTTTTACAAATGAAAAGGAAAATTCTTCCTGTCCTACATGTTACTTGCCATGTTTCTACTTAGGCTATCAACAATTGCCTTTGAAATATAATCAATGATTAAATAAATCACTGTGAACTTAGAAACTTATAGTTCTTCCAGGACCAAGAATCAGTCAGATAAATAAAAATACCAAAAACCTCATATAAAACCCAATGGAACAAATAGAATGTATATGCAATGAACCTCAATTCAAAACAATATACTGTTTTGAAATGCACATGAGTGAAGCTAAAATTTAGATAAAATGACTAACAGACAATGTTAAAGACAAAAATTGAAAAGACTCCATTTCCTTAAAATTAGTGAGTTGAGTTTTCAAAATAGCCTACTCAGATCCCTTTATAGTTTCCATTATGCTTTTTTAAAGCATGATATTGATATTGAAGAATTTCCTATGAAATTTTCATTAAAAATTATTAACTGACATTTATATGGTGCTTTGTAGATGTTCTCCTTTCATCTTCTTTTAGGTAAGTCATAGTATCACAGATTTGTAGCTAAAAAGGACCTTAGAATTGAGCCAGTCCAATCTCCTCATTTTATGGCTGAGGAAACCAAAGCCTACAGAGTTAAATTATTTGCCCAAAATCATACAGATTGTAACAAAGCCAAGATTTGAACTCAATTCCTCTGACCCTAAGCCAAACAATCTTTCCATTGAACCATGTTGCCTATACTTTTGTCGCATTTTATATAAACAAACTGAGGCTCCAAAATATTGGATTTTATTAATTTATTTATTAATGTTTTATAAATTAATAAATAAATTATTTGTTGATATTAAATATTATACCCATCGTCATATAACTAACAAGTGGCAGAGCACTGACTTGAACCTTGGTTCTCCAACTACAAAACCAATTCTCTTTCAATTAAATTACTCTACTCATAGTTTATGAGAATAAACACGACACTGACTTTTTTCAGTATACTGTTCTGTGAGATTAAAATTGGATATTAGATCATAAATCTACCCTATTTAACCTTTCCCTTAATTTATCTCCCAGACTAGTAAATGGAAGAAGCTTCTGGTTTTCTAGATAGAGCTTTTATTTTTATGGTAGTCACAAGGTGATGTTGATTAGAAGGATAGGAAAGTAGAAATACAATACAAATCGTCTTAAGTCTAGGCTTAGTCTAAAACTCACCAAAAGCCAAAGGTCACCTTTGGGGAGAGAGAGACTGTCTGTGCATGCAGTCAGGAGACCAGCAGAGCAGGAAAAAACTCTCACTTCCATTCTCTCCTTGCCTTTTAAGCTCACACCCTGGAAGTGGAGTGCTAGCAGGCAGTCTGACATGCGCAGCAGGTGGACTGGCGTGCGTAGCTCATGCTGTTGGTCTCCTCCCCGAAAGGGTGGTCCTTAAAAAAAAAAGGGCATCTTTCAGTTATCCTAACCGACTGTTAAAAAACTTTCATATTTTTTTACCACAGTTCCAAGCAAGTTCAAAATTGGGAATCATTGTCAGTAAATAATTCAATAAATAGCATTCCATGGTTGTTGTTCAGTTGTGTCCAACTCTTTGTGACCCCCTGGACCATGGCATGCCAGGCCCTTCTGTCCTTCTCTATCTCTTAAAGTCCATCGAAGCCCATGCTCAATGTTTCCATGACACTATCTTGTCTTCTGCCACCTTCTTCTCCTTTCACCCTCAATCTTTCCTAACATCAGAGTCTTTTCCAATGAGTCCCATCTTCTCATTATGTGGCCAAAGTATTTAAACTTCAACTTCAGTATTTGAATTCTCAGTGAATAGCCTGACTTAATTTCTTTGAGTATTGACTGGTTTAATTTCCTTTCTGTTCAAGGGACTCTCAAAAGTCTTCTCCAGATTATACCTAAAGGACTATAAAACCATGCATACCCTTTAATCCAGCAAGACCACTACTAGATGAGTATCACAGAGATCAAAAAAAAAAAGAAAAGAAAAGAAAAAAAAGACAAAGAACCTATTTGTACAAGGGTACTTATAACAGCACTTTTTATGGTGACTAAGAATTCGAAATTATGGGGATGTCCATCAATTGGGGAATGGCTGAATGAGTTATGGTATATGATTATTATGGAATACTATTGTGCTATAAGAAATGACAAGCTGGATGACTTAAGAAAAACCTGGAAAGATTTACATGAACTTATGCAGAGTGAAATAAGCAAAACCAGGAAAACATGGTACATAGTAACAATATTGTACAATGAACAATTGTGAATGACTTAGCTATTTTCATCAATACAATGATACAAGACAATCCCAAAGGACTCATAATGAAAAATGCTATCTGCCTCCAGAGAAAAGAACTGATAGAGTCTGAGACTGAGGTATACTGTTTTTCACTTCCTTCCTTCCTTCCTTCCTTCCTTCCTTCCCTCCCTCCTTTCTTCCTTTTTTGTTAGTTTTCTTCCACAAAATGACTAATATGGAAATATGTTTTACATGATTTCACAAGTATAACCCATACCAGATTGCTTACTATCTCAGGAAGTAGAGAGGGAAGGGAGAGAATTTGGAACTCAAAAAAATTAAAAGAATGTTTAAAATTGTTTTATGTGTAATTAAAAGAAAAATAAAATATTACTTTAAAAAAAATTTTCTCTAGCACCACAATTTGAAAGCATCAGTCCTATAGTGCTCAACTTTCCTTATAGTCCAGCTCTTACATCCATACATTGCCATTGGAAAAACCATAGTTTTTACTATATGGACCTTTGTCAGCCAGGTTATATCTCTGCCTCTTTATACAGTGTCCAGATTTGCCATACCTTTCCTTCCAAGGAGCAAGTATCTTAATTTCATGGCTGTAGTTGCCATCTGCAGTGACCTTTGAGCCCACAAATAAAACATCTGATACTGCTTCTATTTCTTTTGCCAGGATGTAATGGGACCAGTTGCCAAGATTTTAATTTCTTTGGTGTAAAGTTTCAAGTCAGCTTTTATACTCTCTTCTTTCACCTTTATCAAGAGGCTTCCAAGTTTTTCTTCCCTTTCTATCATCAGAATGGTAATATCTGCATATGTGAATTGTTGATATTTCTCCTTGCAACCTTAATTTTGGCTTTTGATTCATACAGCCTGACATTTCAGATGATGCAATCTACATATGAGTTAAATAACTAAGGTGACAACGTACAGCCTTGATATATTCCTTTTCCAATCTTAAACCAAGAAGTTATTCCATGTTTGGTTATAACTGTTGCTTCTTAACCTGCATACAGATTCCTCAGGTGACATATAAGATGATCTGGCACTCCTGTCTCTTTAAGGACTTGCCACATTTTGTTATGATCCACATAGTCAAAGGCTTAAGTGTACTCAATGAAGTAGATTTTTTTTCCTGGAACTCCTTTGCTTTCTCTTATAATCTAGCAAATGTTGGCAATTTGGTCTTTAGTTCCTCTGCCTCTTCAAAAACCAGTCTGTACTTCTTTTTTATTTATTTATTTTTAATTTCTAGAATAAGACAAGCATTTCTATAACATAATATAATAAAAATGATTGCACATGAAACCGCAAATCTATTATGTACAACTTGCTATTCCTTTTAAATATATAATAAAGTTATCACGTAATTTTCTTTTTTTCTTCCCTCCCCCCCAAATGGCTACATACTGTAGACCAATGCAGTATAATAAAGAAACTTCATTTCTAAGCTCAGATTACATGAAATAAGAGGCAAAATCTAAAAAATGTTAAAAACCAGAAGGAAAAAATTTCAAAGAACCTGAAATCAATGACAATATTTACCTAATGTAAATTCCAGAAATTCTACATAATAATGAAATGACAGCTAAGTGGCACAGTGGCTAGAGCACTAGGCCCAGAGTCAGGAAGAACTGAATTCAAATCCAGCTTCAGACACTTACTAGCTTCGAAACTCTGGGCAAATCACAACCTCTATTTGTCTCCATTTCATCAAATGTAAAATGGGGGAAATAATAGCTCCTACCTCCCAGGGTTGTTGTTGAGGATTAAATGAGAGAATATTTATAAAGTGCTTAGCACAGTACCTGGCACATAATAGGTGATATATAAATGTTTGTTCTCTTCCCTTTGTTCCCTTAGATGACAAAAGCAATATCAAAGTCTCGGATGATTTTGAGGAAGAGATGAGCATACTTAGACTGGAGAACCCTTTTTAACTTTGATGGAAAGAATCCAACTAAGTGCACCCATTTACCAAAGTACAGTGATTTTCCAAAAAGCTCTTATATGCTACAATCAGCAAGAATGAAAACATGCTCCCACAATAGATGACAGAAAGTATTAAACATTCCAGGGCCTGAACACAACAATATATGTGGGGACCATGTGGGGACAAGAACCAATACTCAAGGACAGACTTCAAATACAATTGTGGCCAAAGGAACTTGATAAGGTTATTGAAACTTACAGAAGAGCATTATTTTATCAATAATAGCTGACATGTTACTGTAACTGCACTTTCTACTACAAGCATAAACACTCTATCACCCAATTAAAGACAACTAATAGAAAATAAGGGGGTGGGGCAGGAGGGAATCCAGAAAATAAAAGTATGTTAGAAATTCTGGATTTCCTTAATTAGCACCTAAAACAAAACAGTTTACTTGATTTGAGAAATTAACAGTACAAAAAATGATGATTGTTGTTGTTGTTTGTCCTTGGTTCTCCATGAGGATCGTGACAGCAAGGTGATGTCATAACTTGCACTGAATTGTATTTAAGTGAGGGAGGGCTATGCAAGGTCACCAACCTTACTCTCTCCTCCAAAGCCATCTGAGTCCAGTGGCAAGATATACATCAGGACAACCAGAGATGCCCTCAGATGTTTAAGGCTATTGGGGTTAAGTGACTTGCCCAGAATCACACAGCTTGTGTCTGAGTTAAGATTTTAACTCAGATCCTCCTGATTTATGGGCCAGGGCTTTATCCACTGTGCCCCCTATCAAAGAAAGAAACAATTCATCAATTAAAAATTTTACTACAGAGAATTATTTTGTTGTTCAGCCATTTTAGTTGTGTCTAATTTTTCATGGAGTCTTCTTGGTCAAAGACACTGGAGTGGTTTGCCTTTTTCCTTCTCCTTCTCCAGCTCATTTTACAAATGTGAAAACTGAAACAAACAGGATTAAGTGAATTGCCAAGGGTCACACAGCTGTTAAGTGTCTAAGGGCAAATTTGAACTCACAAAGATGAGTCTTCCTGACTCCAGCACTGGCACTCTATCCACTACACCACCTAGCCACTGACAGAGACTTAAGAGTGAAGGAAATCAGATGAGAGAGAATGTCCAAAGAACAAGGATATAAAAAATTACTGGTCATCTATATTGTCCCAAGGAGTTAGACAAAACTAAAGTATACATTAGAGCAAACACAAAATAGAAAGCTTGCATACACTTAATAGAAGAAATTTGAATTGTGTCAAGGGAGACCTCTCCTCTGTAAAACTGGAAAATAGCCATATGGGAGAAGTGTCATAATTCTTGGCTCAAATGCTTCAAAGTGATACATGAATTACTAACAAAGCACTTCACCTAAAGTGAAATCCTAATTCTACTTTCTTAACCAAAGGTATTATACATCTAAAAACAAAGGATGAGAACATCAGTGACCCTTCCAAACATAGGCAAAATAAGTGCTTATTTACTTTATACAAATCATTCACAACTTACATTACAAAAAACAAACAAAAAAACCCACCAGGTCTGGTGTCAGAAAGACCTGAGTTCAAATCCAGCCTCAAATACTTCCTAGTTGTGTGACCCTGGGCAAGTCACTTAACACTGTCTCAGTTTCCTCATCTATAAAAAGGGCTGAAGAAGGAAATGGCAAACTACTCCAGTATTTCTCCCAAGAAAACCACAAATGAGGTCACAAAGAGTTGGACACAACTGAAACAACTGAACTACAAGAAGTATATTGAATAGACAGCAAAAAAGTGTACCAAAAAGTCCCAGGGGTGAAAAAGGCAATTTATTGCTTATTTGGTAATTACTGAACAAGCTGTCCCAAAGCACTAGAACATTTGTATTTCCCTCTAAGAATACTTTCATTTATACTATATGCATCTTATATGTACATAGTTACTATTGGCATGTTGCCTCCTCTGATAGAATGTGAGCTCCTAGGGGCAACTAGGTGGCGCAGTGGATAAAACACTGACCCTGGATTCTAAAGGACCTGAGTTCAAATCCAGCCTCAGACACTAGACACTTACTAGCTGTGTGACCCTGGGCAAGTCACTTAACCCTCACTGCCCTCTTTAAAAAAAAAAAAAAGAATGTGAGCTCCATGAGGGCAGGAATCGTGTTTTTGCCTTTCTTTGTACCCCTGTTGCTTAGCCTGAATGAGTTTATTGATACTGGAAAAGCCTTTGATACAATGCCATACTCATAGTTTATTCACACGTGTGAAAATATAAAAAATATACCCAAGTATAGGGAGAATGTTAGAATAATTGATGTCCACATAGGAATCTGTTTTCTATGTAAAGCATGCCAATAACAATAATGTCAAGTACAGTTAATATAAAATGGGGCCCCTTTCATGGAGACAATTTAAGACCCTTCTGTTGTGTCTAATTTTAAACACATTATCATTTTTCCCGATTAGAACTGAATATAGATTCAAGTTAAAAATGGAGATGTACCAAAAAATTTTATTAATCACTTTATGCACACACGTGATATCATTATACAATTATCCTAAAGAAATAGACTTACTGATCAATGGAGATTATGTAAGGATATGGTAGAAACTGTACATCATTACAGGATGCAAAAACTTGGCACCAACTGAATATCTAAAAAGACATGACCTGGTGACCATATACATCAGGAGTTTACTATCTTACACAAATGAACCAAAGACAAATCCTCACAGTACAAGTACAGACTTTAAAATATCCTTAAGTATTTAGCAAATCAACTGTGTTGGAACCACACCATTATCATAGACATAATTCTGATATAAGAACAATGCTTTTAATAGATGTTGCCATAGTAAATATGCATAATCTCTAAGCTTTATGGTTTCTAAAGCATTTTCCTCACAATAATCCAATGAGGTAGATAGCCTAGGTTCTGAAAAGTATGAAGAAACAATTTTACAAGTCCAGCACTTTGAGAATAACAACCTTCAACTCTGGCCTCAGAGAAGTTATTGAAGGAAATGTATAAAAAGGAAAACTCATATTTCACTGGAACTGGTAGTTGTTCATACTGGACACATTGTTCTGGAAGAGAAAACCCTATTGCATCATTATTACATCATCAAAGAATATATTTTATAAACAAGATTGGGTAAAGGTTCAAAAATCAGAGTAGCTTATCTAACTCAATAGTGGTATTGGATATCCTTCATTTTTTTTATAACTACCTGACTTTGTTTGGTTGGTTGTTTCTTTTTGAGGAGTTTACAAATAATCACAGAAATCTGAGACTGCAAAGGCACCTCAGAAGCCAACTGGTCTACCCTATACCTGAACAAAAAAAATATCCTCTACAAGTTACCTAAGATATAGTCATCTAGTCTTTGCTAGGAACCCTAGCAGAGCCAAGAATATGGAAAGTGACTGTTGTTATTCAGTCATTTCAGTAGTGTCTGACTCTTCAAGACCCCATTCAAGGTTTTCTTGGCAAAAATACTGGAGTGGTTTACCATTTCCTTCTTTGGCTCATTTTACAGATGAGGAAACTGAGGAAAACAGGATTGAGTAATGTGCCCAGGGTCACACAGCTTGTGTAAGTGTCTGAGGCCAGATTTGAAGTCAGGACAGTGAGTGTTCCTGACTCTAGACCCAACACTATCCACTGTACTACCTACCTGTCTCTGATAGTGATTGAGGAATGGAAAATCATCAGGGATGATAGATTCATGTATTTAGAGCAAGAAAGGACCATAGAGAATATCACTGAGTCCAATGTCAATAGTCCAATGGATCTAAGACTTTATCATTGTGGATATTTCTTTCAATAATGCACATCACAACCTATTATATCCCTTTGTGATTCATGTTTATCTCCTACCATTAAATTCACTGTGGAACGAGTTCACAACGTGGTCAGGGAGCCAAGATAAAGACAATCCATGATTCTTTTTGGTTAAATAAAAGAAAAATAATCCACAGGAAAAAAGAGGAACCTCACCACCTCCAAAAACAGCCTATTCCACTTGTGAATACCTCTGCTTCCTATTACATAGCTATTAACCTTTACAATTTTATAGTCATTGTATAAGTTGTTCTAATTCTACTCATTTTTCCTTTGCATAAGTTCATATGAGGGGTCTCATGATTATCTGAATCATTTCATCATTTTAAAAAATAGAGCTATGGGGAAGCTAGGTGGCACAGTGGATAGAGCACTGGCCCTGGATTCAGGAGGACCTGAGTTCAAATCCAGCCTCAGATCCTTGACACACTAGCTGTGTGACCCTGGGCAAGTCACTTAACCCCAATTGCCTCACTTAAAAAAAAAGAATCAATAACCAATACATATTTATTAAGCTCCTATTTTGTTCCAGGTCCCAGACTAAGCACTGGTGATGCAAAAAGAAGCAAAAGAGAGTTTCTTCCCTCAAGGAGCTCACTATCTAACAGAGTATCTCACTGTCTAGTTGGTGGATGCTCAGCTTGTTTCCAGTCCTTTGCTGTAATACAAGAGCAGCTATAAAGATTTTCGCACATATGGGTCTTTTCCCTTTGTCTCTGATCTCTTTGGGGTCTTGTTGGGTCAAAGGGTATATATAATTTGCTTTCTAGAACGGTCGAACCACAGCCTACCAGTAGGGCATTGGAGTACTGTTCCAACCATTGTTGCTTTCTTTTTTATTTTTTCATCTTTGTCAATATCATGGCTACAAGATGGGACTTCAGAATTGTTTTGATTTTCATTTCACTTATGAGTAGTGACTCCGAGTATTTTTTTACATTTCATAGTGTGTCTTTCTTCTTTTGAGAACTACATGTTCATGTCCTCTGATCATCTAACTTTTAGAGAATGGCTCTTATTTATACATATTTGTAGTAATTCCCTATTTATGTTGGATGTCAAATCTGTATTGCAGCCAGGGCATGGCAGAAAGTATGCTTGATTCGACGGCAGAAGACCCGGAGTCTAGTTCTGTATAACTTGTATATAACTTCCCTATAACCTGTTGGTCTCCCCTCTTTCCTCTAGCCTGGGCTTTCTGACCTCAACCATCCCTTCTAGCTCTAATGCCCTGTGAGTGAGGGCTGTATGCTTTGTGCTATGGGGAGCAGTAGAGAGACTGAAAAGAAGGGATTAGCCAACAAATGTGGGTGAGGTCAATAAATATTCTGCAGCTGCACTAGGACTCTTGGTGATTTTTGAAAACTATCTGCACAGTCACTTTTGTACATTAGTCCATAGGAACAGATACACTTCATGTTGCAAATTTAAATAAATTTATTTCAGAGTTTACTTGGCCTCCTGTTGCATGTTATTCTTTTTTTTCTCTCTTCATTAAGCATAAGGTCTGCATTTTCTCCTCCTCGGTTGTCTACTAGACTAAGCAGTATGCTAATCTAGCTGAATGAATAGTAAAGCTATTTGATTTCTGTGGTGAATGTTTAGAATATCAAATCTTCCTGACCACCATCAAGACATTGGACACATGCTCAGGGAAGACTTAACAAGTAGATTCTAGAGACAATGAGATCAACCACGAGGGGATAACACACAATTACAGAATGTACTATTATTCATCTAGCAAATATTATGTTTCCAAATAAGCAATATGCCACAAGTGGGAAGAAGCAAGAGCCTGAAAAAATCCAATTTTCATGAAAATAGTGGTTGAAAACATGGCTGGATTAACTCTGACAGTTATACTTGCATGAAAACATCTGCTCTCGTATGTGGGTTAAAACATCTCATCAACTACAACTCAGGCATCAATGATCTATTGTCCAGTCCACAAAAGGCACTGTGACATGAATGAAAAGAGAAGAGGAAAAAATTAAAAGAGGAAAGATTAAAATGAAAACCTTCTGATGAGAAAAGAAACAAAGACTCCTTTACCCAAACTAAATAAGGAGTGGGGGGGGGGGCAGATTAAACATAAGGAAACACAAAAATATTCTTCAGCAGGGATGATGCAGTAAACCTAAAGGATGATATAAAAGGGAAATATAAGACAATCAAGACAATTTTCCAGGAGCAAGGAAACCAGATTTGAAGTCAGTGGACCTGAGTTCAAATGCCAGCTCAAGAACTTAGTATATGTGTGACCTTGGATAAATCCTTTGACCTCACTGGGCCTGAGATTTCTCACCTATGAAATGAAAGGGCTAGATTAGATGATGCCAAAGATGATATCTCTCCTACCTTTAAATGTATGACCCTGTGATTTTTAACACAGAATGAGCACTGAATACTCTACAAAACTGGGGAGTAATCTGGAAACTGATTTAGAAATTACCAGAAGCAAGAAAGAAGACAGCTCCTTGTTACAGAAGTACACTTCTTGACCATATGCCAATGATCACTTAAATATTTCAACATCACGCTCCATATATTTACTCCATAATCCAGACTAATGAGGAAATGAAACAATTAAAGCCCAAGAGGTTCCTCACTTTCCAGTTTCCAACAGTGCCTAGGATGTGGTATTGTCAAATGGAAAATTTAAGGAGAAGAAAATCAGCCACGCCCTCCCAAGCCACTTCACCCAGACACACACCAAACCGCCTGCCAAACTCTCCAAAAATGGCAACATGGATTTCAGCCAGGAGAGGAAGCTCAGTCCTCTGGCCACCTCATACCCACTGCCTACAGCAGCAATAACAAGCCTAGACAACAGAATACAGCAGTGACTCAAGCACCATAAACAAAAATCTGAGGGTCACACAGAGGCAGAGTCCCAGTATTAAAGGATTCCCCAACTTACGGCATTACCTGGTGGACAGACCACAGGATTGAGAATGAGGAAAGCTTTCTATTTCACCAACCACTAGTTCTGACACCACTCTATCTCTAGGTAGCTGTATTCTTCTCCCGCCAGTGGTAAGGGACTTTCTTCCCATTCGTACATTTCTTCAGAATCATGAATTATCAAAGAACTGTACAATGTACAAAATGGAAAGAACCCCAGAGATCTAGAGATGAGGAAACAGGCCTCAAGAAGGGAAGGGACTTACCAAAGATAACACACTAAATTGTGGCAAAGTTGATGATAGAACCCATGTATCATGCTGTGCAGGCCAGTGTCCTTCCCACCACTATCCTATGCTTCCACTCATATCATTGCTTTAAAATATTTCATGTTCTAAAGATTCAACTTTCACCTGTGGCTCCAAGACGTAGGATATGCAGCATCCACACGCCAGGGAAACCATCTCTGCAGATGGGCTAAACTAGGTTGAGGATAACTGACAGGACCTCAAATCCATAAGTGAGTTAGTGGGTTATCTACCTCAAGCATATGAAGACTTCCCCTGGTGGAATGGGCAGATGAGAATTATTTTTTCAATGGGCCATGAAGACAGTGGAAGAAGGCTCTGTGAAGCACTTTGAGCCTGGTTTGACATAGATGATATCAAGTCATCAACTGTATCGAGAGCCATCGCTAGTCATCTTGACTTTTGTCTTGCCACTGGACTTTGAAGACTCTGGAAGAAAAAGTGAGGCTGACAACTTCAGGCAATTCTGCCTCACTTAAATCCAACTTGACACACAAGTCAAAAGACATCACCCATACGATTTTACTATCTTATTATTATTTCACTATGAAGTCCTGTGGTGAGGGGCTAGTGATGAAGCAGCAAGTGAGGGTACGCTAGGAGCTATGGTCACAATTCTGTACACAGACAACCCAGGTCATAGGTCATCTTGTCACTGGACTAAATCAGCAGTAGGATTCAACAGCCCCAAGGTGTCTGAGCAGACTTCTTTGTTTGGTTTGGTTTGGTTTGGTGAGGCAGTTGGGGTTAAGTGACTTGCCCAGGGTCACACAGCTAGTGTCAAGTGTCTGAGACTGGATTTGAACTCAGGTACTCCTGAATCCAGGGTCAGTGCTCTATCCACTGTGCCACCTAGCTGCCCCTGAGCAGTAGGATAGTACTGCTCACCTCCTAGACTGAGAAAGGGGCTAGAAAAGGTGCCCTAAAAATTGTCTGCTTCATCTAACCCTGGCCTGATTACAAGGCAATTGAGGATCCCACCCTGAGGTCAAAACACATACACACACACACACACACACACAAACTTATGAAAAGATGATTCTACTCACCATTGAGACATGGTATGTATGCTTGCTTATGGACAATAAGACATTCAGTAGACCTGGAAGACAATCAGCTCTTGTTGCAAGAAAACTTGAGTAGATAGCATGTCCAAATAGCAGTCCTGAGTGAAACAAGGCTGGCAAATGAAGGCCAGCTTACTGAGAAGGAGCCAGAGAAACATTTTTCTGGAGTGGTCACAGTGATGGGGAGCACAGTATAGCTGGCATAGGTTTTGCAATCAAAGCTAATCTAGTCAATAAGCTTGTATGCCTCCCAATAAGAGTGAATAACAGACTCATGATCATTCAATTGCCACTTGCATACACCACACCACCAACATCAGTGCCTGTGTTCCCACCATGACAAACCCTGATGAGGTCAAACAAAAAATTTGTGAAGACTTAAAGACTCTCTTCATCAATGTTCCCAAAGAAAACAGGCTTATAATTCTGGGTGACTTTAACACCAGAGTAGGAACAGACTATCAGACACAGTGGAGAGTTCTTAAGAGTAACAAAATCAGAAACAGCAACTGCAATGGTCACTTACTATTGAAGACTTGTGTATCTCGTGACCTCATTATTAACACTATCTTGCCTTTACCTAAACACAACAAAACTTCATGACCCCACCCTCGAAGGAAACATTTACATTTGATAGACTATGTCACTGTAAAGAGAAGAGACAAATAGGATGTGAGAGTGATGAAGGTAATGTGTGGCACAAAGTTCTGGACAATCTTAGACTTTTCTTCAAATGAAACATTCATATTCAACAAAAGCAATGGCCCCAAAGCAATACTACCACCAGAAGACTTAAATGTCAAAAGATTAAAGCACTTCTCTATGGGTGAAGTTTGTTGCTGAATTGGAGGAAAAGCTGAGCCAACAATGAAGCAGAAAAGGAATGGGCAGCCTTCAGAGATTTGGTGTATAGCACCACATTTACTCCTCTGGGCCAGAACAATCACAAACCTCAGGATTGGTTTGATGAAAATGATGGGGAAATTCTGAAGCCAATAAGTGAAAAATAGGAATTCTATAGAATTTATCAGCATAATAGTTTGTGTGTCTCTAAAAAGACAATGTTTGATTCCATCAAAAGTAAAGTGCAGGGCAGCTAGGTGGCACAGTGGATAGAGCACCGGCCCTAGAGTCAGGAGGACCTGAGTTCAAATCCGGCCTCAGACACTTAACACTTACTAGCTGTGTGATCCTGGGCAAGTCACTTAACCCCAATTGCCTCACAAAAAAAAAAAAAAAAGTAAAGTGCAAGCAAAGTTTAGTGAGAAGCAGGATTCTTGGTTCATTAAGAAAGCAAATGAGATTCATTTTACACTGATAATAGTGTAATGGAATTTATTAATTTGATCATTGACAATGCTATGCTAAGGTTTAGTAAAAATACAGCAATTCAAACAGTTAAAGAAGAGAATCCAGCTAGTCCAGAATCCAGTTTTTCCAGACCAGAATCCAGACCAGAGTCCAGAATCCAGTTTCCTCCTGATGACATCTTACCACTTCAAGAAGACAAGAGAACTCAGAGACTTTATATGTTTTGTTAGTTTTTACTATCTCCTTTCTGTTATAATATACACTATCTGTAACATGTACTCTCTGCAGAGGCTCTCCCTTTGCAAGACTAATGTCAAAGCGTCGGTTCATGAGGACAAAAAAATCACCCCTCTGGACAAAACTTTCCTCTCTTCCTTTTCTATATTGTTCACATATTATTAGTTAGCAATAGTTATATTCTTTTTACTGTTCCGTCAGGGAAATATTTTGTTTCTTGAGGAACAAAAGGGGGGAATGTGGTAAAAAGTTTTAACAGTCGGTTAGATAATGGAGAGACGCCAGTTTTTTTTAGGACCACCCTTTTGGGGAAGAGAACAACAGCACACCAGTCCGCCTGCGACACACGCCAGATTGCCTGCTGAGCACCCGACTTCCGGGGTGCGAGCTTAAAAGGCAAGGAGAGAACGGAAGCGGGGCCTTTTTCCTACTCCACTGGTCTCCTGGCTGCACAGACAGACGCGGACTGGAGTTTGACTTGGTGAGTTTTATACAGAATATAGACTAAGCCTAGACTTAAGACGATTGTATTGTATTTCTACTTTCCTATCCTTCTAATCAACATCACCTTGTGACTACCATACAATAAAAGCTCTATCTAGAAAACCAGAAGCTTCTTCCATTTACTAGTCTGGGAGATAAATTAAGGGAAAGGTTAAGTAGGGTAGATTTATGATCTAATATCCAATTTTAATCTCACAGTAGCAATCCAGAGGACTTTGGTGCATCTCAACTACTCGGTTCTGATGGAGCCACACTGAGCAGTTATAAGAACATGATGTTGGAGAGATGACTTTAACACTTCCATTGTGTTCTAAACAGATCATCATCAACCAATGCTGAAGACATTGACTATATACCTGACTAGATTGAAATCAATCTCTCTTTAACTTAACTAATTTTGAATGCCATTAGACTCCTCTCATGAGACAAAGTGCCTGGTGCTGATTCCATTCCATCAGAGACCTACAAGGCAGGTGATCCACCGCTCATACAAAAGCTGACAGATATCTTCCAGGTTATATGAAAAGAGGAGGTTATCCCAGTATATCAAGGATGCTTCCATTGTTCATCTCTATAAAGGAAATATGTTGTCCTGTGACAGTCATAGGGAGGTTCTCTCTCTTAGTTATTGCCAGCAAGATTCTTGCCAAAGTCTTCCTTAAAACTGCTTATCTTTCACCTGGAAGTTATTCATTTACCTGAGAGCCAGTGTGGCTTCAGAAAGGGACAAGGAATGGTCAATATGGTTTTTGGTACCCAACAACTCCAGGAAAAATGCCAGAAGCAGAAAAGAGGTCTAAACACAATGTTCATCAGTTTAATCAAGGCCTTTGATATTGTCAATCATGAGGGCCTACAAAAGATCATGATGAATTTTGGTTTCCTGGAGAACTTCATCAGTATTGTACATCAGTTTCATGACAACATGCTTACACAGGTTCTGGATGATGGGTAATACTCTCACTTTCCCAGTCACCAATGGAGTGAAGGAGGGCTGTGTGCTTGCTTCCATGTTTGTTTTTTTAACATAATGTCTTCTGTAATATTTTCAGACTCATTCAACGAGGATAAAAATGGCTTCAAGGTCAACCACTGCACTGACAGTAAATTATTTAACTTGAAAAGGCTACAAGCCAGAACTAAAGTGAAGGGAGGATCGTTACACAACTTTTTGTTTGCAGATGATTATGCACCAAATGTAGCCTCTGAGACTGAGATACAACAGTGTATGGATCAATTTTTTTACCACCAGTGCTAATTTTGGCCTGACAATTAACATAAAGAAAACAGAGGTTCTCCACCAACCAGTAAGTACCACGACATCCATATGTGAAACCATCAGTTACAGAAAATGGAGAAATTTTTAATGCTGTGGATAAGTTCATTTATCTTACTTAGCAGTATACTTTCCAGGGATGTCCACATAGATGATAAGGTTGACATAGACATTGCCAGAACTGGCTCAGTATTTGATAGGCTCCATAGGAAAGTATGAGAGAAAAGAGTTATCAGGCTGCCTACCAAACATTGTGCTGACCTCATTGTGGTATGCCTGTGAAACCTGGACAGTCTACCAGTGCCATGCCAGGAAACTGAATTCCACTTCAATTGTTTTAGGAAGATTCTGAAAATCACCTGGCAAGATAGGGTACCAGACATTGCTGTCCTTTCTTCTTTTTTTTTAAGTGAGGCAATTGGGGTTAAGTGACTTGCCCAGGATCACACAGCTAGTAAGTGTTAAGTGTCTGAGGCCAGATTTGAACTCAGGTCCTCCTGACTCTAGGGCCGGTGCTCTATCCACTGTGCCACCTAGCTGCCCCATCACTGTCCTTTCTTGAGCTGAACTGCCAAGCATTCAAACTCTACTGCAGAGAGTGGTCATGTTGTTCAAATGCCAAAGATACATTTGCCTAAAAGACTTTTCTGGAAAACTCACACAAGGCAAGCAATCACATGGAGGGTCAGAAGAAATAATACAAGAACACTCTCAAAGTCTCTCTGAAAAACTTTGGAATTGATTGTGAGACATGGGAGACACTGATATAGGACTGCCCAGCATGGAATGCCCACATCAAAAAAGACACTGCTTTATGAGCAAAGCAGTAGCTTAAAGGAAATGTGAGATGTACAAATTTAGAGACATCTATACACCAAATGTTCATAGGGACTATTTGTGCATGACCTACAGTAGAGCCTTCCGAGCTGATATTGGTCTGATCAGCCACAGTCAGACACACTGCACCTTGACCCCAACATAGTGGTGTCATTTTGTTTCTCTTAGAGCACGAAAGAAAGAAAGAAACATCAGAAGGTAAACAGCATGCGTTTCCTGGTAAGTTCTGAAGAGTGAGGGAGGCGAGCCAGACCTCCCCGCTAGGCCAAGATGCCAGACGCCTTGGCAACCCTTCTAGAATTCGCGGTTGAACCAGGAGCTGAAGCTGATCAGCAACTATGGGATCCGCAATAAGTGCAAGGTGTGGCGGGTCAAGTTCACGCTGGCCAAGATTCGCAAGGCGTTGTGGGAGCTGCCAACGCTGGAGAAGGAACCCCGGAGCCTGTTCGAAAGCAATGCCCTGCTCCGGAGGCTGGTGCACGTGGGCGTCCTGGACGAGGGCAAGATGAAGCTGGAGTACATCCTGAGCCTGAAGATCAAGGACTTCCTGGAGCAGCAGAGGCAGGTCTTCAAACTGGGCCTGGCCAAGTCCATCCACCGCCCCCGGGTGCTGATCCGCCAGAAGCTCATCAGAGTCCGAAAGCAGGTGGTGAACATCCGCTCCTTCATAGTGCGACTGGATTCTCCCTGCATTCACCCTACCGCGGGGCCGAGCAGGCAGGGTCAAGAGGAAGAATGCCTAGAAGGGCCAGGGAAGGGCCAGCACTGGCAATGAGGAGGAGGAAGATTAAATGCCAGTCCCCCACCTCTGCTCCCCAAAGTTTGCTGCATTGGAATAAAGCTCTTTGACTTCTGGGGGAAAAAAAGAAAGTAAGCAGCATGCTCTGGAATCATGGTTAGACATTTCATTGATCAGAGATCTCAAAAAGTTGTTTTTATAATTTTGAAGAGATGTGAGAGAGAGAGAGAGAGAGATTGAGAGTTCTCCCAGTTCCTTTCACAAGGTCATAGTCATGTAAACATCATTCCCCAATGTCTCTTTGATATTGAACTTTTTATAAGAGGTAATGAATGCAAAGATTTTTTATCTCATTTAATAACTTCTGTCCTTATCCTAGCCACATTGAGTTTATTAGTGTAAACATTTCAACTTTATGTAATTGGAATTATTCATTTTTCCTTTTGTAATTTTCTCTATTCCTTGATTTGTTATGGATTCACCTTATGATCACTTATGTGAAAGGCAAGCCCTTCAGTTCTTTTCCAATTGGGGGGGGGGGGAAGGAGCAGTGAGGGTTAAGTGACTTGCCCGGGGTCACACAGCTTGTAAGTTTCAAGTGTCTGAGGTCAGATTTGAACTCAAGTCTTCCTGAATCCAGGGTTAGTGCTTTATCCACTGAGCCACCTAGCTGCTCCCTCTTTTTAAATTTTTTTTTAATGATATGACTGTTTTAGTTCAATTATCTATTGGAGTTTATTGAAGTGTGATGTAAAATGCTGGTCTGTTGAATACAGAATCCTTTCCCTTAATGTCATCTATCTTATCTGTTCTAGTAATCTACTTTTCTATTTTTAAACAGTATCAAATAATTCTAATGTGTACTTTCTTATAGTTTGATACATAGTAGTATTGGGCCCCTTTATTCCTCTATTTTTAACCTTTCCATAGAAAATATTGATTCTGTCTTCCAAATGAATTTACTATCATATAATTCTATAATCTCTTCAAATTTAATAATTTTGTCAGTATCTTTATTTTTATTATATTGATGTGTCCCAACCATGAATAATAAATATCTTTTGAATTATTTAATTCTTCCTTTGCTTTTGTAATGATTTCTTAATAGAGAAACTTCTAAAGATTGTTTTTACAGTATGCCTGGGTTTCATAACAATAGTGTCAGGAGTGCTAAAGCTTGGAATGAGATAAAGGAAAGCTAAGAACAAAAAAGATGGTTTTTTAAGAGTCATATTAGTGTAAATAGGAAGATCTAGGAGAGGAAAGAACTACATCTCTATGTAGATGGGATGATGGTAATTGGTGACATAGTGAAGGCAGAACTTTTATCTTTTGAGTTTGTTTTTTTTTTTCCTACCAATAAAAAGTATATGTTGACCAGAAAGAACAGAACTAAAAGGAAGCTGAAACCCAAGGTAAATATAGAGACAGTAAGAGATCACTTAGCTGGCTTTAATTAGTATAAATCACCAGGCCCTCATAGCTGCATTAAAAGATCTGTCAGGGGGGCAGCTAGGTGGCATAGTGGATAAAGCACTGGCCCTGGAGTCAGGAGGACTTGACACTTACTAGCTGTGTGACCCTGGGCAAGTCATTTAACCCTCATTGCCCTGAAAAAAAAGTAATATATAAAAGATCTTGCAGGTATACTTGCTATTTCAAAAAACACAGACTAGAGAATGGAAAATATTGTCCCAATTTTTAATCAAGAGAAGAAGGTGCAGTTTGCAAAGGACAGACCCATGTTTCTGGAACATATTATTAAAGGGATGGTTAGTGAATGTCTAGAAAGGGAAGCAGTGATCACAAAAAGTCAGCATGGCTTCAGGTCATTCCAAACTAACTCTGATTCTTTTTCTGACAGCATTAGAAGAGTAATGGATCAGTTTAAATGAGAGTTTGCTTATATTTCAGCAAAGCATTCAATAAAGTAACTCACATTTTTCTTGTAGAAAAGATGGAAAGATATCTACTAGATGGTAGTCCAATTAGTGGACTTCAAAATGATTGAATGATGATACTGGAAAAAAATAGTAAATAGTTCAATGTCAATTTGGAAGAAAGTCTCTAGTCAAATTCTGCAATTCCTAGCTTCCTTCAAAACTCAATTCAAATACCACCTTCTGGAAGAGGGCTTTTTTGGTCCCCTTTCTCAGCCTCAGTTTCTAGTCTTCTCTAAGGTTATCTTCTACCTACTCTGTTTATATCTCTTGTGTTCTTATTTTTTTTCATTGAATATTGATTTATTTATTCCATATAAATATTTTATCATTTTCCAGTTACATTTAGAGATAGTTTTCAACATTTGTTTTTATAAGATTTCTAGTTTCAAATTTTTCTTCCTCCCTCCCTTCCCTCCTCCCTTCCCAAGACAGCAAGTAATCTGATATAGGTTATATATGTACAATTACATTAAACATATTTCTGCATTAGTCATCTTATAAGAGAAGAATCAGAGCAAAAAGGAAAAACCTCAAACAACAAAAACAACAAAAACAATAGAAATAGCATGGTTCGATCTGCATCCAGATTCAACAGTTCTTTTTTTTTTTCTGGATTTGGAGAGCATTTTCTATAACAAATCCTTTGGAACTATCTTGGACCATTGTATTGCTGAGAAGAATCAAGTCTATCACAGTTGATCAACACACAGTGTTGTTGATACTGTGCACAATGTTCTCTTGGTTCTGCTCATATCACTAATCATCAGTTCATGCAAGTCCTTCTAGGTTTCTCTGAAATCCGTCTGTTCATCGTTTCTTAGAGCATAATAGTATTCCATTACATTCATATACCACAACTTGTTCAGCCATTCCCCAATTGTTAGGCAACCCCTCAATTCCCAATTCCTTGCCACCACAAAAAGAACAGCTGTAAATATTTTTGTACATGTGGGTCCTTTTCCCTTTTTTATGATATCTTTGGGGGAAAGACCTAATAGTGGTATTGCTGGGTCAAAGGGTATGCAAAACTTTATAGCCCTTTGGGCATAGTTCCAAACTGCTCTCTAGAATGATTGGATTAGTTCACAGCTCCACCAATAATGCATTAGTGTTCCAATTTTTCCACAGCTTCTCCAACATTTATTATTTTCCTTTTTTGTCATATTAGCCAACCTGATAGGTGTCAGGTGGTAACATTTATTTCTATGTTAACTATCCCTTGGATTGCAAGTTCCTTGAGGGCAGTAACTGGTTTTGCCATTTTTTTATCCCCAGCACTTAACACAATGCCTACAAGATAATAATGCTTGATAAGTCCTTGTTCGTTTATTGGTTGCTTTACACTTTTATCAGTGACTTGAACAAAGGCATAGATAGCATGTTTATCAATTTTGTAGATGACAAAAAAGCTAGGAGGAATAACTAATACACTGGATAATAGTAAAAAAATTTTTTTTAAATAAAAAGCCTAGAATATTGGGAAGAATCTAATATAATGCAGTTTCATAAGGATGAATGAGTTAGTCTTAAATTGGGGTCCCAAAAGTCAACTTCATAAGCACAAGATGATGGAAGCATGCTTGGTTCGTCTGAAAAATACCTGGGAATGAGGTTCATTTGAGGGAGATTGAAAGCTCAATAAGTAAACAGCATGTAGTCAACATAAAAAGCTGATGAGAAAGATACTGATTTAAAGAAAATATAGTATTCAGGAAAAGAAAGGTGATGGTTCTGCTCTTGTCAGTCAATTTTAAGAGTACTGTGTTCAGATCTGGATATCTCATTTTAGAAAGGCCATTAACAAGCTGCAGTGTGTTCAGAAAGGGGAGGGGCACCAGGATTGCTTGAAGGAAATGGGAATGACTAGAAAATCAAAACCTGAGAGATATATATTGGCTGTCTCCAAGCATTTGAGGGGCTAACACAAGGAAGAGGGACTAGACTTATCCTGGTTGATTTCCAAAGGCAGAACTGAGAGTAATGAGTGTAAACTGTGGTAAAGAAGAATTTGGCTTGATGTAAAGAAAATTTCCTAACAATGAGAGCTATTCAAACGTGGAATGGGCTGCCTCCAGAGGTAATAGATTCTCCCTCTCTAGAGGTCTTCTGGCAAAAGCTAGATGACCACTTTTCATGGATGTTGTAAAGATAATTCTTGTTTAGGTCCAGTGAGGCCCTTTCCCCATTCAGAGATTCTGTGGCTATGTAAGAATGGCTTTACTAAAGTGTGATAGGCCATTTAAATCTAAGAGTTTTAGCCCTATCCTCTCTCCACCATAATACTCCCTTTGGGAAAAGCCTGTGTAAAGTATGTCCACATATTTGGAGAAGAAAAGCAACATATGATACCTATGAGTTTCTTTTTATTATAATAATAGTTGACATTTATATAATGAGATAATGTATATAAAGAGCTTTGTAAAACATAAAAACACCATATAAATGTCAGCCATTTTGTTATTGTTATTACATAGCACCTTATGTTTATAATATGATTTCATACACATTATCTCATTTAATTCTTACAACAACTTGTGATTGGGGTATTACCCCCATTTTATAGATAACAAGATTAATGCCCTAAGAGGTTATGACTTGGCCAGGAGCACATTGTTGTTGTTGTTGTTTTCACAATAAATTATGGCACCAGTCCAATATCCTACATTACAAAATCTTTCTTAAATTGTCCAAAATAGCAACTTTCTCCTTCTCACCTTCCCTACTTAATTGTAACATCTAAAGACATGATAAGGAAAAGAGAATTGTTTCTTTTAAATATGGGCTGAGACTGTAAGTTGATATCTGGTCCTTATTTTTCTTTCATTACTATTTCCTCAGTAGACATCAATGTCACATTCTTAACACACTAAAGGGAATCCATTAAACAGTTTGACTTCTTAACAGGATACAGTTCCCTCTCTGTACATTATTTAAGAGGCAATTACCCAGGAGGCAATAAAAATCACCTTTCTAGAGCTGACACTTCATCCTCCCTATGACCCCAGTCTGTTCAAATATCGAACCATATACTGAGTGTGGAACATCACACACTGCTCTCAGAACTCCAGCCAAGTTTGGGTGGAGTGGGATAGGTCAAAGACAGAGTCTCAGTCATCATTTAAAATTTCATTTCTTCCATTGGCTTCTATCCTAAGTGTTATTTAATATTAGTTGGTGTTGATTTCCTTTGTGTCTAATGTGAACCTAATATGAATTTAATCCTTTACCCAATGACAAGACAAGAGTCCAGAGAAAGCATGAACAATCTGGATTCAGGGGGTGGACAGATTTATCATTGTATTATGAGGCTTTGCTACCTCAGAGTGCAGGCATTAGTTGTCCTGGTCTCAGGAAGAGAATGCTGGAATGGGTAGAGAGGGTGAAGGATTTATGAAAGAGAAAAGAAGCACTGAAGGGAGACGAAGAATATAGAAATGAGATGTTGATTCTCATAACCTGCTGTGCTTAAGCCTCTCAAAGGGCATTTTCTAAATGTTTATTTACCACCTTTTCAAATGTGAACTGATGAAGCAAGTTTCTTTGTGGCCACTCTGAGAAAATCTCAGAGAGTTTACTTTACTTCAGAGTCTTCATTTTGAAAAGAAAATCCAGAGCATTATTATTTTATGAGATAGAAAGAGAAGGGAAGACAAAGAAGGAGGAGGAGAAAATGAAGAATAAAATGGAAAAGAAGGAGGAGTGGAATTCTTTCCATTCATTTCACAGCTTTCAAAACACTTTCACATATATTATTTATTTGAACTTGACCTAATTCTGGGAAGGGATGAGAGGGGAATAAGCATTTATGTAGTGCCTACTATGTGCCAGTACTAAACCAAGCACTTTACAAATATTATCACATTCGATTCTCACAACAACCCTGCAAGGCAGATGTAGTTATTATCCCCATTTTACAATTGTACAAACTGAGGAAAACAGCGGTTTAAGTGACTTATCCAGGGTAATATAGCTTGTAAATATCTGGGCCTGACATTGAATTCAGGTCTTCCTGACTCCATAACCAGTGTTCTTTCTACTGAATTACCCAGCCACACAGATACCTTACAAATGCTGGTTATTAGAAAATGGAAGGGCAGCTAGGTGGCACAGTGGATAGAGCACTGGCTCTGTATTCAGGAGGACCTGAGTTCAAATCCAGTCTCAGACACTTGACACCTACTAGCTGTGTGATCCTGGGCAAGTCACTTAACCCCAATTGCCTCACCCAAAAAAAAAAAGAAAGAAAATGGAAAGAATGTAAAACCGTTCTTCAATTTAGGAGCAGGTTATGTTCCAAAAGTTTGTTTTTAAATCTATTGTTTAGAACTTGAAATACCCTTTCTCCTAGAATCGTGAGTAGGGTGTGGAGTTCCAGGCTAGCCCACAAATGCCTATTTAACCCACAATGGGTCTGAAACACTCATAGTGTATTAACTGTGGAATTCTAATATACCTAATCAGAATTTATCACATTATTTCTATTAAACATATAGATAAATATAGGTATATTTGAATCTGTATGTGTATATATGTGTGTATATGTATATATGTGTATGTACATATATATGTGTGTGTATGTATATATCCAACTATCTATCATCTATCTCTTCAAGGCCTTAACTCAACAGAAAGTGGAGGCAACAGTCGAAGCTTTACCCAGTTCCCCTAACCAGAGGGTGGGGGGGAAAGTGTAGAAGATACTTTTAAGTACAAAGAACCCGTTAAATTCAGATTTGTGTTATATTTCCTCTGACCCAAATGAATTAGGCAGTTTTCCTTGGGGACTGTCTGGTGAACTTCTCTGTGTAAGCGCAAGGGGACAGGACTTCTTATTGGCTGAACTTGTAGCTGGCTTCCATTAAAGTGTGCTTAATTTTTGCCTGTGTTTTCCATTAATTCCAGCAACTTCCTGGCTTGCTCTTTATAATCTGTCTTGACAACTGTCACATCCATGTTAGATAAGAAGAAAATGGCTGAGCTAGGACACCGTGTAAGTGGAGGATGGGCATCTGTCAGTTGGTTGGTCAGGGACAATTTCTAGAGAGATAGGTCAAGAGAGAAGTGAAGCACAGACTTTTGAATGGCAGAATTGGGCCATGTGGCTATAGACAACTAGGGAAGACAGCTCTATCATATCCCTAGACTTTCAGGGCCTACATTCCTATAGAGTGAATGGTTCCTTCTTTTATGGTTGACCTGAGATCTTACCTTGCTCCCAGATGAAGAGGTCATTTACTCTTCTGTATTCCTTGGTGTATTTAAATCTGTACAACTTTTCTGATTTCAATTTTCTGTTTTAGTTGGATAGAGAGGCTTTCTTGCTACTTGCTATTTGTGATGTTTTGGTGGTGGTGGTGGTTTGGAAGGGGATGAGCTGGTGAGTATAAGCTAAAGGCTACTTCTCCCCTAAAATCAATCAGGGAAGTGGTTTTCATTAAGAATCCAAATTCATACCCCTAAAGATTTTTG
Organism: Dromiciops gliroides; assembly: GCF_019393635.1. Lineage (NCBI taxonomy): Eukaryota > Metazoa > Chordata > Mammalia > Microbiotheria > Microbiotheriidae > Dromiciops > Dromiciops gliroides. The sequence continues at coordinate 168,237,318 of NC_057861.1, read as the reverse complement.
AGGGTTACTAGAAATATATAATTACATTCCATTCCCTATCTATCTCAAGATTAACCAGCCTCATCCATCCTGGATTCTATCTGTTCCCTTCCCCACCACACCCCCATCTCAGCTAGACGACTGGTACTTCTTCCTACTTTCTGAGAATGCAGGCAAATCTCAGATCTTTATCCATACCATACATAGACACACACACTATATATATATATATATATATATATATATATATATATATGTGTGTGTGTGTGTGTGTGTGTATACATATACATATACATATATATACATATCTATTTTAAAGCCCCATACACATATGACTTACATATACATACAAGAAAATTACTTTCTAGATTTATATTATAGTAGTTGTCTCTCTTAATTAATTGGTCTCCTAATCTTCCAAACTTTGAGTTATAGAACCAAAACAAGCTGACCCTAAAATTTGGGGCACATTTTCCCTTTAAGGAATAGAAATGAAGTCGACAAGCACCCGCTGTAAAAATGGGTTCTACCAGAGTATGATTGAGCCAAATTGTGAATGGGTTGTTTCTCTATTCCCAACACAGTCTACTTTTCCTTAACTTCATTAAGCCTGGATTTAGTCTAATGTTTTTCTCTCAAATCAGTTTCAGTTCTTAGTTCTTAGTCCTGTGTACTCAACTTGGCCCACATTGTCTTGTGCTAGCACCTTCTCTTTCATTTTAATATGATATTTTTTTCTCTGGCTCTGTGGTTCATCAGATCTTAACCTCATACACCTACCTCATACACCTGCCTCCTTCACCAACCATTTTCCATATAGCACATGGTAACTTCCATTACCTCTGGCACACCGTAGTCTTAGGAAAGAATTACTGCCCTCCCAGGGTGAAAAGCAGAGGCAGGGGTCTCGAGTGGCAAATTCCTTCTTTCCACCCTCCAGCCTTTTCATATATAGTTAGTAAAATAGGGACCTCCTCTATAGATATAAAGGTAAAAGTAAAGGTAAAGTGCCTAGATGCCTTGGAATGGGAATTTTCCATTATTTACAGTATGCTATGTGATTTATCTTCTAGCATTATGTTTTCCCATAGGTAGGGAGCAAAAGAGAGAAGGAATTAGTGAGCCTATGGGTTTTGCCATTTCCTGGTCTTCTCATCTCTACTCCTCCAGTGACTGCAGGGGCTTATACTGTTGCTCAAGCACCTGTGGCAGAGAAAAATATGACATCGTGGATAGAATCTGGACCTACCATCATGAAAACCTGGGTTCAAATCTTACCTCTGATAATTACTCCCTGTATGACCACAAAGGACTTAGTTAATATCACTGAGTCTCAATTTGCTTATCTGTAAAATGTGAACAAAATTACACAGAGTACCCACTGTACAAGGTGATTATAAAGCACAGATGAGACAATGTATATAAAGTGTTTTGTAAACCTTCAAGAACTACAGGGCATACCAAAAGTCATAGTGCAGCTTTAAACTAAAGCTTTCAAATAAAGCTTTAAGGTATCCAAAAGAATTAAGCTATTCAGGGGCAGCTAGGTGGCAAAGTGGATAAAGTATCAGCCCTGTATTCAGGAGGACCTGAGTTCAAATGCAGCCTCAGACATTTGACACTTACTAGCTGTGTGACCCTAGACAAGTCACTTAACCCTCATTACCCCACCCCCACCACAAAAACGAATTAAGATATTCAAGTTTTAAACTACATTAAGACTTTGAGGATACCCTGTATCTCAATCCACTGATTATCACCTGCCATTCAAATTCTCGTCCTCTCCTGCATCTCCACATAATTAAGAGAACATTAGTGCATACCTTGAGATCACAGTTATTTTGCACATCAGCATCATCCCCAGAAAGGCAAGAGAAACACCCCCTATCCCGGAGTCCCCAGGTCTCAGAGCTCAGCTGGTTGTCTCCAAAACTGTCTTCAAAGCAGGGAAAAACAGAGCAAGCCCCAGGTCACGTTCTCTGAAACCCTCGAGCTGCCATTGAGGCACCTTTTGGAGCTTGAAACACTTCTAAGCAACTGCGCTTACTGTTTGTACTCAGTTCCATTTATCATGGCTACCCTAAATGTTCACTTTAGCCATATTTCTCCGAATAAAAATGTCACAAGAGGAAGAGAGAAGGGGCCTGCACACAAGATGATTTGCCCCCAAGCCCCACAGAAATGACAAGACCTGACCAGCAACAGAATCTGAACCAGGACCTGAGTCTCCTGACTCCTCAGCCAGGGATTTTTCCTTTAGATCATGTTTCCTCTTGAAATGTTCATCCATCTTCTTCTCCATCACTTTGACAACTTCAAAACTCAAGTGAAAGACCTTATTTTATAAAGTAAAAATGTCAACATTCAAGATGAATAAAATGCAAATCACTTACACCAAGGATCCATCTCTCTCTCTCTCTCTCTCTCTCTCTCTCTCTCTCACACACACACACACACACACACACACACACACACACACACCTCTCCAATGGTGCATTTACAATGATTGGTTTTATGAACAGATTGAATCTATTTTGGAGTTGAGGGATGGAATGACTAAATTGCACGTTGAAATTTGTAAAATCTTAAATGACTTTATGGTGCAGTGGAGAAAATATTGGCTGAGAATCAGAGCATTTGGGTTCTGATGCAGGCTATGTCACTAACTGTGTGACCTTAGACAATTTCACATGTCTGCAACCCAGTTTTATCACCTGCGAACTGAGGGGTTGAACTCAATAATCTATAAAATCCCTTCTACCTCTTAATATTTTGTAATCTATAGGTTATGTAATACTTAGGTGAGACGGTGCTATATACTTAAAAATAGACTGTTTCACCTAAATACCCTGTTTCTCAACAACAACAAAAAACACCTTCACTCACCTCAGTCCAATTTACTTTCTTCATTTATTCAATAAACCTCTATTGAGCACCTATTATGTGCAAGGCATTATAATAGAGATCATAGGGTACAAAAGAGATATGTGGTAAGGTCTCTGCCCTCAGAGAGCTCACAATCTCTTTTCCCTGCCCATCATAAAGGAAAGCTTCCTCAGCTGTGTTAATAAGGGGTTAACAGCAGATCTTTCTATCTTTATACGGTCTCTGCTTAGCCGCAGTAAATTCTCATTTGAACTACAATTGACCTTGAGCACACAATCATGTAATTCATATTCATATAAACAGAGGGTACAGTATGTATAATTTCCTAGATTTCTGGGAGGGGAGGCATCATAACTAGGCTCCTAGTTTTCCTTCAGAAGAGCAGTCCCATTTGTTTCTGGTTAGCTTCAAAGAGGAAAACTAATTTTTTCCTTTTATGTGTCAGTAACTTGAGTGAAATTTGTCACTTGTTTTTATGAAAAATTCTTTGCCGTTGCCTTCATCACTTAGAAAAAAACCACCCACAACAACTCACACTTCCTACGTAGTGTAAGATAGTTGAAATGTAATGACAGGACAGTGGTATGATTTCTAGTCATGGAAATTGACTCGAGTTTTACAGAATTGCCTGAAATCTGTCCACCCTACGGGGTCCTATTTCCAAGTCCCCACCATGGGACTAGGACCACTAGTGACATCTTGTTCCAATTTGAGCAAGGTTGAACTGTGGGCCAGCCTCCTTCAAATCATAACCAGCACAGAAATTACCTCCTACAAAAAAACCACAAGTGCTAGGCTCTACAGCCATGAGCCCCGGAAAACTCCAGCTAGACTTGAGCCTTCCAATTCAGGCATATTTCTTAAGACACTTAGTCAAGTACAGTATTTTCATTTTGTTTAGTTTGGGGATTTCTTGTTTGCTGTGTGTTGGAGTTTCTTGGCGGTTGTGGGAGATGAAGACCAGCTTTATTTTAGCTTTAAAAAAAACCTACCCTCCTTGCCCACATAGCCTAAAGCCAGAGATATTTAGACACACACAACCTATTTTTCACCTGGCTTCAGACCCACTTGATAAAGATAGCATTTCATTAGTAAATGACTTAAAACTCAAGCTGAAGTGACCTTTAAAAAAAATGACTCATAACAAACAGGATGGTTGGCCAGGAACACAAGTTCTCCAAGGGGACAACTTTCTCTGTTATACTTCCTAACACTGGGCACAGGCCGACTTTTGCCTGGTGGGACTCACAAGTGAAATACAGGGTGGCTTTTGGGCTCAGCTCAGATTCTTTGAATGTTAGAAAGAGGTAACAGCAGGACCTTGGATAAGTCATTTCTCTATACTGCTTCTCAATTGCCTCATTGATTAAATGAAAGAGTTTGGACTAAATAGTCCCAAAGGCTCAAGCCCCGACTTGAAAACAAAAGAATTCTTTGCCTACAACCAAGAAATCTTCCCAAAAGTCCATTCATGTTATGGCACCAATCTCAAATGTTGAACTTTTGTTGAGCCACAGTAAGAAGTATTAAACAAAGTTAACAGCAATTGATTCAGTTTCTGTATGACCTTAGGGGAGTCACTTTAACTATCTATTTCCCACTGGGCTGCACTCCTCTGGAATCCTCCATTATGCCCCTCCCTCTTCTCCCCATTAGATTGTAAACTCCTTGAAAGTAAGGACTGTCTTTCTTTTTGTATTTATAGCCCCAGTACTTAGCACAGTGCCAGGCACACAATAGTTTAATAGGTGTTTATTGACTCAGCTCTAACGCTCTAAGTCCTACTCTCACCTCTGTAAAATGAAGGAGTCTCATGAGATGCCTTCTAGGATTTAAAATTCTATGAATTTACGACAACCATAAAATATTTTAAATAGTATCAAGGGGAATTAACCTCTCTGGGACTCAGTTTCTCAATATGTAAAATGAGTGAAATCTGGGTCAAACTAGATTTTAAAAATCCATTATAGTTCTAACTTTGTGTGGGTCTGTGATACCAAAGGGACCTAAAGACACGAGTAGTGTGTGAATCAATTTTAAGGAATCAGAGTTCATGGGTAGGAGAGTGTGTCAACCACTGTCCACTTTCCTACTGGCTCTCACAGTGAGAAAGAGGTGGCACTGCCTAAGGAATCTGTCAGGGACCCAACGAAGTCCAAGGCTATGATGTCTGTCTGTGATGTACATCACTATTTGTAAAGCTAGCAGTGATTTGAATTTCATTAATCTAAAATATTGACAGTTTTACTTTACAATCAAAAGTCAGTCCTTACAGTTTTGAGGGGGTCAAAGTGATGGAGATGATGATACACTAATATTTCAAGATGCAACATGATCTAAAGGGAAAATCGCAGGCTGAGGGGTCAGGAACCCTGTGTTCTGATTCAGATTCTACTGCTGACCAGCCGTACAATATTAGGTCAAATCATTTCTTTCCTTTTCTTTTTTTTTTTCAGGGCAATGGGGGTTATGTGACTTGCCCAGGGTCACACAGCTAGTAAGTTTCAAGTGTTTGAGGCTGGATTTGAACTCAGGTACTACTGAATCCAGGGCTGGTGCTTTATCCACTGCGCCACCTAGCTGCCCCTTGGTCAAATCATTTCTGTGAGTTTCAGTTTCCTCACCTTTAAAATAACCAACTGATCTCTAAAATCCTTCCTAGCTCTAATATCTTACCATTTCGAAGATTAGGAATGCTTCAGCTGTCCTATATATATTTCTTCCCTTCCTTCCACTGCCAAATACCAGGGGTGTATAGTCTGTACTTATTCCATTTCCTTTCCTCTTATGTCCTTTCTAACCCCTGGGTCTGCCTTCTACCCTCACTACTACAGTGAATCTTCTCCTTTTAATACATTACCCACATCAAATTACCTTTCTCAACACTAATCTGATTTATGTGTAGAAAAAGAGCACTGGGCCTGCAATCAAAAGACTTGGGTTAGAATCTCTGTCTTGCCTCTTAGTACCTTTGTGCCCTTAACCAAGTCACAATCTCACTATCTCAGTTTTTTCATTTGTAAAATGTAGTAGTTGGACTAAATGACCTCTAGGATTTTTTTTTTTAATCTCTAAACCCTTTTGATTTAGTCACTCGGCAACAAGTAATTGGCATTGTTGATGAAGACCCTCAGAGATGTTCCCTCTTTTGGTTTCCATAACACTAACCATAATACTTCTTCTCCTACTTTTCTGACCAATCACGCTTTTCCTCTTTTCCTTTTCTTGCACTTTCATCCTTCCTGTTGCTAATTATGAGTACTCCTCAAGGTTGTCTTTAGCCCTCTGCTCTTCTTCCTTTACAGTCAGCCCCTACAAAGAGTTCGTGTATTCTCATGTCTAGAAGACTGATGAGAGTGTAAAAAAAAAAATTATTGATAACCATATCTAACCTGGAAAATTCTATAATTTGACTTATTAAAAATTATAGGTTATATGAAAAATTATAGGTTTAGAAAAATTATAATTGGGCCATAAGTCCCATCTAGGTCGCCATTCTAATGTAGAATATTTTTACTGATTTGCCTAATTTTAGGGGACTAATTTGATTGGGGTACTTAATCTGGGACTGGTGACTCTCTGGCTATCTGACTTTGTTAATTTAATGTGGGCCATTTATAAAGTTCCACCACACTGCTCCTAAATTGATAAGCTAAAGATTAAGAAGCCTCTTAGCTAAATAATCAAAGCAGAGTTTATTTATGAGATACTATTGAAAATTAAGAAAACAGGGAAATAAAATGTATGACCTGACTGCATTGCAGTGCATCTCTTTCCACTGCTGAGCTTCAAACTTTTTGAATACAATAAGGGCATTAGCTGCCTCTTGCCTCAGGTTATGTACTTTCCCTGCTCAGCTACTTTTTTCTAACTCCTCTTAATCTTTACTTTCTCCAACCTGTGTCCTGTGCTGAGTGCTTCTGTGCTCTCCGCTGCCTCCTGGTCAATCTGCCCTCTGCCTTCTTTGCCGCCCCTCTAATCTTGTCCACCGGCCTTTCCTTCTTGTTCCTAGTCCTGCGTTACTGTTCATCTCCCCCCCCCATCTCTTGTCCGAACCTCTTCTCAGCCTCTCTCGTCCCTCTGAGCCCCTCTAATCTCGTCCTCTCTTGTCCGACCCCCTTGCTGTCTAACTCCCAGGTCTATGTATACCTTTTCTTCTCTCCACTCAAATCTTGGGGCTTCCTGCACCCACACACCAAGCTAATCCGCTAGCCAGGGCTGCGGCTGGTGGAGGTGTGCTCCAGCCTCAGGTGCCTCAGCACAGGCTATCCGGGATTTTTCAGATAGCTCCGCTCAGGTCCGAGGGAACTGGGGGCTTTTTCCTCCCAGCTGTCTGACCTGGCATCTTGTACAGCCCACGGGACTTTTTGGCTCAGCTGAAGCAGAGGGGGAGGGGAAGAGACCCTGAGGGCCTAAGGCTTTCTAATCTCAGCCTAAAGATAGGGTCCCCAAATCAAAATAAATTTCCACAAGAGCAAATACTGTATCTTATATGTCTTTGTATTCTTTATTTCATTTTGCACTTGGTAAACATTCAATACATATTCAATGACTTCTGAAGATAATCTCACAAAAGAAAAAAAATTATTCCATCAGATAATGTATGACTGGGACAAAAAGATTGACTATAGGGGATAATTGGTAAAAATTGATGGACAGGAAGCACCAATGGTATTCACACAAGAGGTAGAGGCTTAGAGGAAAAGCCTCAATGTGTTGAGTGGACCCTTTATGGATGATTTATATGAAGACATGGAGCAAGATGATAGGGCATGGATGTGTTATAATCCACTTCACTGGAAGGAATGTCAAGGCCGGTGAGACCATAGATCAAAGTATTGAAGAATATATGGCTATTTAGCAGGGTTTAGCGTGGATGATCCTAAGTGTATGGTGCATACATTAATTGATAAGCATACCAAATACCCATCTCTCTGTCTACTACTTGACTCATTTCTTCATTCATTCTTATCTTGGTTTTTAAGATCAAAACCCCTTTTTCTTCTCTTTTCTTCATTCCATTTCCTCCTTTCTTTTTCTTTACAGTTTTTCTTCTCTGTCTCACCTATTCTCTCTTTTCTTCTCTCAATCTCTGCTTATTTTTCAAAAAAATTCAAAAGGGGAACTGTCTTCACAGCTATGTCCTGATATCTCCTCATAAATCACTAAAATTGCAACATCTCACTTAAAAGTTCTATGATAGGGGCAGCTAGGTGGCACAGTGGATAGATAGAGCACTGGCCCTGGAGTCAGGAGGACCTGAGTTCAAATCCAGCCTCAGACACTTAACACTTACTAGCTGTGTGACCCTGGGCAAGTCACTTAACCCCAATTGCATCACTTAAAAAAAAGAGTACTATGATAATGTTTCTTTGCCAGATAAGAGTTAAATTTAGTCTCTCAGGAAATAAGTTCTCTTAGCACTTCATCTCTGTATCTCATTCTCTCTCTAGCCATCACAAGTAACTTTCCAGAATGACAAACTCAGTCTCCTCATGGACTCCTTATAGATTGAGAGTTATATTGTAATTCCCCAAGATTCCATTTCCTCTTAAAGATACAAAACCATCATCTCTGTGGGAAAAGTTATTGAAAATGGTGTTATAAACATGAATGAATGAATGAATTCAACTACCACCTTTATGCTGATGATTCCCCAAATCTGTACCTCCAGTTCAGACATGTCACCTATTTTCCAACTTTGTTTCCATCTACCTTTAGGAAGGACATCTTTGTGATGAAATCCTACCAATACCCCAAATCCAATATGTTTAAAATTGAATTCATCATCTTCTCCCTTCAGATGAATTTCCTTCCTCAACTTCCTTCACCTCTGTCAATAACACCATCATTAACCCTTTCTTTCAATTATAAACATTGCATTTATCTTTGACTTTGTTTCTTACATAGATCTTATCTCCCCAGCTAAACTGTCATTTCCTTGAGTGACTAAGTCTTACTCTTCTATATCTCCTACATATCCTAGCACATCTCTTAAAGCACAGACACTTAATAATACTTGTTGATATATCCATTTTTAGAGGAAATAATAATGAAATTCATCTGGAGAAACAAAATGTCAAGAGTCATATTGGGAAGAAAGAGAAGAAATGGGCAGGAAGGGGGCCTAACAGTAGCAAATTTCAAACCATACTACAAAACAGTAATCATTAAAACAACTTGGTATCCATTTAAAAAATACAGAAATTAATCAGTGGAACATATTACGTACACAACATAGCAAAGCAAATTAACCTAGTAGCCTAGTGTTCGATAAGCCAAAAGATCCCAACCACTGGAGTAAAATCTTTCTATTTGACAAAAACTGATGGGTAAACTGCTCAGTATTCTGACAGAAATTAGGCTTAGGCCAACACCTTACACCATATACCAAAATGAACTCCAAATGGATCTGTTATTGAGGGGTTTCTTAATAACAGGCATTTGAGTATCTTATATAAACAACAAATTTAAAAACCCATGTAATAGGCCCTGGTAAGCCTTGTGCTCAGTTTAGCTTCTGCAAACCGGTAGCTTTTCAATCAGTCTCTTTATTATAATCTAAGGAATGGGACTCGGCAACCTCAACTATCTAGAACATAGAAATAAGCAAAAAAAGGCTTCTAAGTAGCTAGCTAGCTCTCCCCAAATGTGTACAATAAGGTTCATGTTTTTTACCCACAAGAATGCTTTAAATTTCTCCATCAGAGCCTGCTTAGTTTGAATTTATACATATGAAAGGCCAGAGATGTCTGTCAGGGTTCTACCCAATGAGATGTTATTCACAATTTTAACAAGCTTGGTTATATTGGTCTACCTATCCTAGTATCATTGTGGTGGTGGTGGTGATGGTGATGATGGTGGTAGTGGTGAGGGTGGTAGTGGTGATGGAAGTGGTGGTGATGATGGTGGTGGAGGTGGTGGTGGTAACTGTTTTAGCTTGAAAGGACTCTTTGGGAACTAGGTTTCTCATTTTGCAGATGGGAAAAATAAGCCACATGGGGTTAAGCTACTTGCCCTATCTTCCCCATCTATTAGATAGTATGGTCTTTTTTTTTTTTTTGCACCTTTAAGTCTTTCTTCCAAGAAAGATCCATAGAATTAATTTATTTTCTATGTGAGGTAAATATAATGTATTTAGTCCGGTAACTGAAGTATGAATGAAGAAGAGAGAGAAAAGTTTCTTAGTAAGCTACCACTGCTACTTTGGCTACCACCCACATCTAACAGTTTAATTCAATTCAGCAAAGACTTCATAAGCAACCACTGTGTGCAAAGCACTGTGTGAGGTGCAAGAGATGTAAAAACAAAACAAAATAGCCTTTGGCCTCAAGGAGCATCCGTTTTACTGGAATAGCACAAAAGGTGTCCAAGTAAGTAAATGCAAAGTATATACAAAACAACATAGAGTGAGTTTGAGAGGGAGGAAATGTTTAGTGACTGGAGAAATCAGGACAAATCTCTTATAGGAACTGATGGCACGTAAACTGTGCTTTGAAAAAATCTAGGGAATCTCATAAAGGAAGATGAGGAGGGAGTGCTTTCCAAACCTGTGAGGCCATTTATACAAAGGAAGAAAGTTGAAAGATGAAATGTGCACATGGAACTACCAGCTGACCCATTTGACTGGGTGGAGGGAAGTAAGCTAAAGGGGAAGCCATATGAAATAAGACTGTAAATAGAGGGGGAAATCCTATTGTGGAGGATTTTTGGTGGTAGGCTGAGGATTTTGTTGATTATTCAAGAGGCAGTAGGGGACCATTAAAGATTTTTGAGTGGGGGAGGTGACATAGTCAGGTCTATGTTTTAAAAATATCAGTTTATTGTGCTATAAGAAATGATGAGCAGGCAGATTTCAGAAAAACCTAGAAAGACTTACATGAACTGATGCTGAGTGAAGTGAGCAGATTCAGGCGAATTTTATACACAGTAACAGCAGCATTGTGTGATGACCAACTGTGATAGACTTAACTTTTTGCAGCAATGCAATGATCTAAGACAACTCTAAAAGACTCATGATGGAAAATGCTATCCACATCCAAAGAATTATGGGTTCTGAATGGAGATTAAAGCATACTATTTTCACTTTTTTTTTGGTTTTTTGTTTTTCCTTCCTGTGTTTTATCCCTTTTGTTCTGATTCTTCTTTCACAGCATGACTAATGTGGAAATATGTTTAACATGATTGAAATATATAATCTATATCAGATTGCTTGCTGTCTTGGGGAGGGGGGAGGGAAGGGAGAGAGGGAGAAAAATTTAGAACTCAAAATCTTATAAAAACTGAATGTTGATAACTATCCTTACATGTGATTGGAAAAAAATAAAATACTATTTTAAAAAAGGAATATCAGTTTAGCAGCTAAGGGAAGATTGATTGGCAAGAAAAGAGGCTCTAGGCAAGGAACCAAATATTGACTATTACACTTGATTATAATGGTGTATCAACATCTCATTTACACATAGCACAATTCAACACAAGCTAATGTTCCAGATGAAGCTTATTCCAGACAAAATATTTCTTTTTAATTTTAAACATTTTATGTAAAATTTCCCCAAAATGAATGAAATGTTTTTCATCCTAAATTCCTCACTCTCCTTTGCCCCACATATCCAATCCATTACCAATTCTATTTTCTCCACATTTCACAAATCCATTCTCTTCTCTCTAATCACATGCCACAATCCTAATTCAGGTCATTATAACCTCTCCCCTGGATTATAACAATAGATTCTTACTTGTCTCTGCTTCAAGTTCCTCCCTTCTCCAATCCATCTGTCACACAGCTGTTAAAGTGGTTTTCTCAAGCACAGCTGTGACAATGTTACTTTTCTACTAAACGAACTCCAAATTCCCTATTACTCCTAGGATAAAATACAAAATATTCAACCTGGAACTTAAAGCCCTTCCCAATCTGAACCCAACCTACCTTTCCAATCTTCTCCTTCTTCTCCTTCTCCTCCTCCTTCTTCTTCTTCTTATTCCTTTCATACACTCTTTGGTTCAACCAGACTGTCCTTGCTGTCCACACACGATACCGTACCTATATGTCTTTGCACGGGCAATCCTCCATACCTGAAATGCTACACACACACCTCACATGTACTTGTTAAAAACCTTAGTTGTTTTTGTTTTTTCAAAAATTCAGTTCAACCACATTCTACATGAAGCTTTTTTCTGATCCACCCCTGACCCTTACCCCTGACCAGATGCTAAAACCTTCCCTGTCAAAAAAAATTTACATTCTGTATATACTTTGTATGTACATATTATCTTCCTCTAAAATGTAAGAGCCTAAGGGCCGGCCAGGTGGTGCAGTAGATAAAGCACCAGCCCTGGATTCAGTAAGACCTGAGTTCAAATTCGGCTTCAGACACTTACTAGCTGTGTGACCCTGGGCAAGTCACTTAGCCCTCATTGCCCCACAAAAAAATAAAATGAAATAAATAAAATGTAAGATCCTTAAGAGAAGGGATTGATTGTTGGGGGGGTGGGTTGTTTATGTATCACCAGTGCCTAGCAGAGAACAGGGTACCTAGTAGATAGATTCTTTTAAAATGCTTGCCAATTAATTCACTGATATATTCCAATATTTGAATATATATTATATATATTTATGTATATATATATATATATAACTAAAAATAAAATGAGTGCCCATCAATTGGGAATGGCTGAAAAAAATGTGCTATATGAATGGAACAAAAACATAAGAAATTATGGAGATGAGTAATCCAGAGAAAACTGAAAGACTTTGTAAGAAATGATGCAAAGTGAAATAAGCAAAACCAGGAAAAGACTCTCAAGAAGAAGCACAAGAATAAAAATGAAAACACTAAAAGACATCAGAACTCTAATTTTGTTTCCAGAGGACCAATTATGAAACACAAAATGTTGTATACAGTGGAAGATATGGTCTTTTGTCAGTTTATTTTGCTTAACTATTTTAATAAAAGATAATTCCATGGCAAAGTGTGAGAGTATTGAAAAGGTACTATGGTATAAAATGCAAATTAATCAATAAAACATTTTAAAAAATAATTTCTCTGAAAAATTTTGTCCACTCGCAAGAGTTTCATGTTTATATATTGGTTTTTGGGTTTTGTTGTTTGTTTGTTTCTTTTTTGCAGGGCAATGAGGGTTAAGTGACTTGCCAAGGGTCACACAGCTAATAAGTGTCAAGTGTCTAAGGCTGGATTTGAACTCAGGTCCTCCTGAATCCAGGGCTGGTGCTTTATCCACTGGGCCACCTAGCTGTCCCCTCATGTTTATATTTTTTTTAAGTTTTCTAATTTATTGTCAATAGCATTCTCAAATAACATTTTACTTTCATGAATACATATAATAAGTAATATTTTTTTCTTCCTGGTATTTGGAAGGGTTTTTTTTTTTTTATCCTATCAAGGTCAAGCTCTTCTCCTACCCACTCACTCCAATGTGAATAGTCAGAGATTCAGCTACCCAAAACTGAACTTGGGATAAATTCAGTTTAATGAGAAGATAGCAGCTCAAAGGACAGACTGATAGGTGGGATGGGAGAAGAGATGAGACAATGGTGCATTCACATAGAGATCTGTGGCAGTGGGCACACTGGAGGAGAAGACAGTCTAACAGGAGATAGGACTATGTGTGTGACTTAAGACAAATCTGGAATTACTCCTAGGATGCTTTGGGGTACTATTATGAATGTAGGTTTCTGGGAAATCTTCAGAAGACTTCTAACAGGTCATTCCAGACCAAGGTCAAGAATTGGGCTCATCCAGAGTAAGAAACATATTGCCAGAACAATCCAGCCCTGAATCCTGAGGACTGGGAACAATCTGGCCTCTAGAAGAAGAGGAACATTCCAATATTCTGTATGCCAACGTGCATCACTGAAGAAGTCCACGGGCTTGACACCTACATCAAATTTTAGCAGATGCCATATCATTTTCTAAATTGATAGTATAAGAGTTACACACAAAGATTTTCCAAAGTGATATTATTGGAAAGTTCCCCAGATTTCCCTTAATGTTAATTCACAGTTTCAGATAAAGATATCAATCAACATAATCACAGTTCATTTCAATTCAGTGTTCAGGGCTCTATGCTAGGCTATAAGGGTACAGAGAAAAGAATGAAAAACGATCCTCGGTCTCAAGATGCTTACAGTCTTTTATAGAAATTCAACATGTAAACAGACAGATAGAGTCAAGGTAATTTGAGAAAGAAATACTCAGCAATTGGAGGAGTCAAAGAAGGTGGCTTTTGAGCTGAAACTTGAAGGAAGCTAAATTACAAAGCTATAACTAACTTAAGGTGAAAAAAGACTTTGTCCCAGGGCATTTGTATCCAGCATGGTAGTAGTGTACTTTCCTCCAAGGTGGAAGAGGGGGAGTATTCTCACTTTCCCTTCCAACTCTTCTGAGTGCAAGACCTCCTCTCTTAGTGCAACTCTACCTGCAATCTGATCATATGTGCCCCTGCTAACACCATCCCTCACCTCCATCATTCAACTATTCTTGTACAGGTGAAAAATCTTCTAGTTAAGACTCTACTAAAGATTCTAAGAGGCAAATGTGAGAAGGAAATGCATGCTAAGTAAAGGAGAAATAGCCTATACAAAGTCACAGAGGTAGGGAAATGGAATTTTGAATTTAGATAACAGAAAGTAGGCCAGTTTGGCTGGAATGTAGCATTGGTAAAGGGGAGCAATGTGAAATGAGTCTAGATAGTCAAGTTGGAGCCAGATGGGGAAGGACTTCATGCATCAAGATGTAGAGATTATCTTTTATTCTATTTTATTTATTTATTTTGGTGAGGCAATTGAGGGTTAAGTGACTTGCCCAGGGTCACACAGCTAGTGTCAAGTGTCTGAGGCTGGATTTGAACTCAGGTCCTCCTGAATCCAGGGCTGGTGCTTTATCCACTGCGCCACCTAGCTACCCCCTATCTTTTATTCTAGAAGCAACAGAAGATTCAAAATAGTTCACATTGAAGATAGGGACCATGTTTGTGTTTTTCTTGGTATCTCCAGCGCTTAGTAGAATACTTGAAATATAATAAGTGTTTCAAAACTGCTTGTTGATTGATTAACTTGCTGGGTTGACTCTCTCCAACATGCCTTGACACTTGCAATTCTAGGTTCCCAGAGGGCCACCACCTTACAGTTACACTCAAATTCTCTCAGGTAAACCTGTAAGTTCACCCTTTTATAGGAAAATATACTTCCCTACTCAGTCCTGCAGCTCTTATTTCCCCATCAATATGCTTCCATTTACACAAATAATGATGGTCACAATAATGGTACTTTTAGTTCTTACACATAACCATTTTTAACAATAGACAAAAATGATAATAACATTACAAGTACTCGTATATTAAAGTAAAAGGAGGAATAATAAATACATTGTAATCATACATTTGTCCCATAATCATGGATCAGTTCTGGTATACACCTTGCTCCATCATGCTACAGCTTATCACATACAAAATAACAACCAACCATCTCAGAACTCCCAATCAAAGTATTTTTCTTCGAACTCTGGGTGACTTAACTTAGCAACAAACTGTTCCATATGAAGGGGGAGCATTTTAAAGGGATAATACTTATATGTGTACTTGTTGTCTCTTTGACTAACATGTAAATTTCTTGAGGACAGGGACTGTTTTTGTCTTTCTCTTTTCCCATGCACGGAATAGTTAGGTAACTATAACTAGAAGTTTAATCAATTTTTATTAAGTGTTGGGTTGATTTCTATCTATGGAAAATATAAACAAAAATCAAATAGGATTAGAAGCTCTAAATGAATAGTCCCCATTGATGAAATTACCCCTTCATTCAAGTATTAAAGAAAGTAGATATGAATTTTTCATTCCTGTGCACCAGGCTGTCAGAAAGGTCTCACTAGATATGAAGAAAACATTGTCACTTTTTTGTTACACCTGGAAATGTCACTTCATTACTTCCATCGTTGCTATAATCTATACAAAAATATGCCTCTTGTGGATAGCTTTCCTGAAACCTATACTCTTATACTCTGAACCAATTTGACAACATATGTCTAAGGTGATTCACCAAAGAAAGTGGAAGAGTCTTTAAAATAATTCCTAAGTAGAATTATATAAGAGGACCCATTTCCCCCACCATGTAGTACTGGATGGACAAAAAGACATGAGAAAATGAACTCATAGTAGGCAGAGGAGCCCCTATTCTTTCTGAAGGTTTCTAAAAGGATTATTTGTCTAAAAATATTTCAGGGCACTGGAAATGACCACTAATAGAGTTACTTATTTAAGTTAAAGCATCATCTCCAGAGATTTCCTATTAAAATGGATGTGTGTGTGTGTGTGTGTGTGTGTGTGTGTGTGTGTGTGTGTGTCTTGGGAGAGGTAGCACTCATTCTATAGGCAGAGAGCAGGGCCTCAAGGAAACAGGGCAGGTCTGTGACATGGGATGCCCCCATGGAGGGCTTTGGGTAACATTGGAATAATAAAGTACAGGGCAAGTTGTCAGGGTTGGGGAGAGATGGTGAGACAATTACCAAAAAGAGGTGAGGGTCCCAACAGGTTAGGTAGGGGGCTTCAAGTGTAAATTCTACCTACTCTGCTTTATCTACTTGCCCCAGGCTGCTCCCAATTATGTTTACTCATTCCTGATGACATTTCTGGAAAATCAATGGCAAAGTTGATAAGGCATTCCTTAAATTGAAGTACATAGAGGGACACATGTTGACTGGCAGCTACATGGGAATATATTGACCATTTAAGTTGGAAGTAGACTCTAGTTAAGAAACAGCTGTGGTTTTATTGAAAAGACAAGAGTACAAACAGTCCTGACTAACAGAAGAGATAGAAAAACACCATTTAAAATTGACTGCTTTACTCCTAGCACAATGAGGATGATTTGGAGTTTCCTACAGTGGAAGGAGGCTTTAAATATAATAGTAGCAAATATTCAAAATAGGTGACCAACTTAATTTAATTTAAGTAAGATTTATTAATTACCTACTATGTCTAAGGCATTACACTAGGCATTGGGGAAACAAAACAAAAATGAAATTTAATGATTATTGCCCTCTGATAGTTAGGTGGTGCTCTGGATAGAGCGCAGGGCCTGGAGTCAGGAAAACCTGAGTTCAAATTCAGCCTCAGACACTTACTAGCTACATGACCCCAGGCAAGTCACTTACCCCTGTTTGCCTCAGTTTCCTCATCTGTAAAATGAGCCAGAGAAGAAAATGACAAACCACTCCAATAGCTTTGCCAAGAAAACCCTAAATGGGGTCACAAAGAGTCAGACACAACTCAATGACAACAATTGGAACCTGAAATCTACTAGCAAAAAAAAAGGTCTACACAAATAATTTTAATAAAAGTCCCACTATAACTAACACATAGTAGGGGTAAGAAATAGTCCAGCAATTACATCAAACGCATTACATAATTCTATAGGAAATCAACAAGTATGATCCTGAAAGATTTTCAGGGCAAAAACTTAATAACTGATGCATTAAAGGTTGTCTTAGTATATAAATTAAAATCAATGACATGTTAATAAATCTATGACATCTCATTATAGACGTTCTGTGTTTTGTAGTGAGAGTGACTTCATCAGTAGAGAGAAGACTCAGTGTGGAAATTCCCCTCACTGAAGCAAGTCAACATTTTATGTCAGAAACAAAGTCTTAAATAGTTTCCTGACACAATAAAGGGTTAAGAGACTTCTCTTTTTGCTTTAGTTTTTAAATTTTATATATTTTTTATTCTGAATTTAACAAACACCAACAAAATCAACATAACCATATATAGTAAGATGAAAAAGAAGATTGTACATAAAATTATGATTATATAATGTGTTGCTTCCTTTTTATAAGTATATAATGGATTGAATATATAAATTTCAAAGCTGTCCTGTTTGTATTAAGTAGCTTTTCCGTAATCACACACATCGTATGTTTCAGAGACAGAACTTGAACTCAGATCTTCTGTACCCTAAAGTTGATTTTCTATGCACTAAACCCTCATAATCAGAAGCCAAGATGGCAGAGAGAAGTCAGGAAGTTGACTGAGCTCTCTTGAGTTTCTCTCAGAAACAACATTAAATAAAGTATCCATTAATCCCTGCTGCATCTCAGATGTTCTGAATAACATAATAACCTTACTATAACAATACAACAAGCAGGGAGCAGCTAGGTGGTGTAGTGGGATAGAGCACTGGCCCTGGAGTCAGGAGGACCTGAGTTCACATCCAACCTCCAACAGTTAACACTTACTAGCTGTGTGACCCTAAGCAAGTCACTTAACAACCCCAATTGCCTCACCAAAAACAAAACAAAACCAATAGAAGTAAATACCACAATAAACTCATTTTTAGAATATGTTTTAAGATAGTCCTGTTTATGAATGTTGGTTGGTCTATAAAAGTTATCTGAAAAGTGAACATCACTTTTCATACACTTAGATAGTTTCAAAGAGCCTTGAGCACTCCCATCCCCTTGTGTTAGCCCTCCATCCAAAAGAACCTTTCATGTAGTTACCACTAGATAAACAATTGTTAATTATCATTACAGGCTCACCTAGGAAAATCAAACAAACATATGTCTGGGATCTCAAGACAATGAAGACTAGGGACTTGAAGGAGAAAGTCCATTGAGGTATCATGCCAGAGGAGTGCATGCACACAGGAATCCAAATGTTTCCCAGGGTACAGGCAAGGAAGAAGTGATAAAACTTCAGATAAAAGGGAAGAGGGAATCCATTGCACTAACTTTCAGCTACATCCTTTGACTTTTGTTGAATGAAATAATCCAGTGAAAGGAGACTGTCTGAGGAAGATGCTGTCACACCCAGAGGAGAGCTACAAAGAGCTCAGCAAATTCTCCTTTCACCCAGGGCTTCACCCACCCCCGCCAGCCCCTCCCCTACTCACTCTAGTTGATTGCTGGTAACTATGGATTTTGAGGGGCAGCTAGTTGGCATAGGCCTGGAGTCAGGAAGACTCATCTTCCTGAGTTCAAATCTGGCCTCAGACACGTATTAGCTGTGTGACTCTGGCAAGTCGCTTACCCCTGTTTGCCTCAGTTCCACATTTCTAAAATGAGCTGGAGAAGGAAATGGCATACCACTCTAATATCTTTGCCAAGAAAACCCTGAATGGGGTCACAAAGAGTCAGACAAGACTGAACAACAACAAATGGATTGTGTATGAACAAATGGGAGTTTCCACGTGAATGAATGGTAGCTTTTAATAAAGTACTTGGCACTTAGTAGGTGCTTAATAAATGCTTTTTGGCTTGTTGATTGGGTTTACATAACTTTTACATTTGTATAATAGGATGTTGAGGGGTTTTTTTGTTTGTTTAAGGGGGTCTTGCTGATCAATGAATCTTTAGAAATCATAATGTTTCTAAATTATAGCTCCCTCTTCAAAACTCTATATTTAGCAACCCTAGCATAATCTGAGGGGGGTGGGGTTGGGGGTTGGGGTATATTATGGATTGGGCTGATTCATCTAATTGGCATCCTTTTCCCCAGCCTAAATGAATAGGAATCTGTTCTATTTTCAAAGACCTTGAGAAAAGAAGACTGAATAGTTCATTCAAGTAGTTCATGTTCTCTACTCCATGGGATTGAAACAGTGTGATATAGTGGAAAGAGTACTGGACTTGGAGTCAGTGGGGACCTGGGTTCAAATCCTGCCTCTGACATTTACTAGCTGTGGGAAGATGGGCCAGTGATTCAAGCAGATGGAAGTTGTCCTGCACAGAGTGCAAAGAGAAGGATTCCCTTTCTTTGCCAAGGCTCTTATTCACAGATGAGATATTGTGCTGGTTGTATAGAGCCCCTGAACATTACAAAGCCTTTTCAGTTAAATCAGTAGTCATGCAAAAGTGCATGGGTCTAACCATCCACAGTGGAAAAACACATAATGGCCAGATACTGACATGTGGATGGACAGGCAGTCCCTTGAGTTAGTCCATCAGTGTATATTTATCTTGGACACACTCCAGATGGACAATGAACTGAGCCCAGAATTGACTAGGAGGTGGAGATCAGGCGGGATGGCATTTGGGAAATTACACAGTTCTTTCAATAATCCCCAACTGCTTGCAGCTGCAAGAGGCCGTCTTTTAAACATTAATCACGTGGTTGTGAATTACAGAACGCCATGATCTCAGGAGCATTGCAGAATTGGAGACTCGGAAGGTACCCCAGGGGCCAACTAGTCCAACCCATACCTGAAAGGAATCCCCACATACCAACAAATGGTCCTCTATCTCCTCCTTTAAGGTCATCACAGAGGGAGAACTCAGCACCTCTCATGGCAGTCGTGCCACATTCAGATGGATCTAACTGTTAAGGAAGTGTTTTTTTCTTTGCTACTTGGAGGTCAGATAGAATAAGTCTAGTCTCTTGTCCACGTGACAGTCCTTCAGATACTTGAAGATAGATATTATACCCCCACCCCCACCCCTACAAACACACATCCCAAATCTTCTCTTCTCCAGTCTAAAGATCCTCAACTCCATCAATAGATCCTCGTGTGCCAAAGACTCAGAAGCTTCCACTGCTTTCTGTACCCTCTGAATGTTCTCCATCCTATCAACTCCTTCTGTATCCACGGCCTGCTCAATTGAATACAACACTCCAGGTGAGACCTGATGAAAGCAGAGTCCATAGAGGCGATAACTTCCTTATTCATCCTTTTATTAGTGCAGCCCAAGTCATATCAGCAAAAATAAAAAAGCAGGTGAGCCAAAGGGTAATGAAAACCAAATGATGAGTACAAGGAAGTCACTACTAGAAAGGAAAGAAGGAAAGGAATAAGCATTTATGTTGTAGCTACTATGTACCAGGCATTGTACTAAGCACTTTACAAATATCATCTCATTTGATCCTCACAGCAGCCCTAGGAAGTAGGTGCTGTTATTATGCCCATTTTACATTTGAAGAAACTGAGGCAAACAGAGGTTAAATGAATCGCCCAAGGTCATACAGCTTGTAAGTATCTGGGGCTAGATTTGAACTTAGATCTTCCTGACTTCAGGCCCCAAACTCTATCTACTAGTAGCACCACCACCTAACCCTAGTGACTTATATGTGAAAATTAGCATAAAAGATCACCAAGACCATAGATGACCAAGAAGGAAGGTGGGGTTGGCTATAAATCAAAAGTAAGGAGTGTCAAACAAATATCATGAATGCTTCCATAGAACACTTACTCCATCCAGTGCATTGAGGAGTCCTTTATGAAGAAATTTTGATGAATTATGGACAAGGAAAAGCTGTCACCAGTACCATCTACATTGGTGGTGATAACTCCAACACTGATAAGATCACAGATTAAAGTATATATGGCAGATATGGTTTTACCATACTTTCAACTCATGGGAAAATGTTATTTTCACCATCTCTGCTCTCTTCCTATTCCTCCTCTCTACATTTGTCTAGGGGTTCAGATGGGTTGGGCAAGAAGCTGCTTAATGGAAGAGACTTGATCTGAGCCTGAAAGATAAAATAGGCTGCAGACAGCCAGAATAATGAGCATTCCTTGTGGGAAGAACTTAAGCATGGACATAGATAAAAGAAGGATTTAATACTCAGTAAAGTTGAAATCAGCAAAATTACCCCCAAATTGTTCCCAGATTAATCTTAATTCCTTCAACTTTTTACCCTAAATTCTCATTTTCCTTTTTTTAAAATTCAATTTTAATTTGCAATTATAAATTTCCTCCTTCCCCCCACCCACTGAGTAGGCAACAAATACAACACCTAGTATATATACAGAGTTATGCAAAGCATATTTCCATATTAACCATGTTCTGGGGTGGGGGAAGCAAGAAAAATAAGAAAGGAAACAAATATTCTTCGATCTGCACTCTGAGTCTATCAGTTCTCTATCTGCAGGTGGATAGCATTTTATATCATGAGTCCCTTGGAGTTGTGGATTGTTGTACTGATTAGAGTTACTAAGTCTTTTGTAGTTGGTAATCATTACAATAACACTATTACTGAGTAGATTGTTCTGTTTCTGCTCATTTCATTTTGCTTCATATCATGTCTTCCCAGGTTTTTCTGAAACCATCACCTTCATCATTTCTGACAGCACAGTAGTATTCTATCACATTCATATTACATTACTTGTTCAACCATCCCTCAATTAACGGGCATCACTTCAATTTCCACGAGTTCTCATTTTTCAACTCTCATTCCTCCCCAATCAACATCCTAGTCCTTAGAAATTCTTTAATCAAACAATTAATCTACAACCCTTTGTTATGTGCTCATTAACTATATTATAGTTATCCATACAAACACCAGTCATGATATGGGGGAAATTGTCTCACCATGGTTTATAAATAGAACCCAAGGTAGCCACCTATTATTTTGTAATTGCAAGGCCACATAGAAAAGCCCTCTGCCTTGAAAAGTCACCTTCATCCTGCTCACTGGCACTTAGAATCCCCTTTCCTAGGGAATATCCATTCCATACTTTGAAAGAGAACTTAAAACATAAATATCTAAGGAGAAATAACAACTTAAATTCACAATAAGCAAAAAAGATTGATAGTGAGCCAAACCAGGTTTTAATAGGTTACAAAAGGAAAGAGGGTATATGGAAGTAATGAATATCTGAACCAAGGAGGGACCATGACAGATAAAAGGAATGTAGAAAGCAGTAGCTGAGGCTTGAGTTCCCCTTACACATCACTTTGTGCCTCTCTAATTGCACTTTTTAGGTTTTATTTATTTTTTCTTGTGAACTTAATAATCAACCACAAACATAAACATTTTAATATATAAAGAACAAGAGAGAATTGTATAGAAACAACTACTATTAAGTAAAGTTTGGAATTTTAAAAGAAATATTTATTTTAAATGTATTATCTTTAAAAATACATACTGTTAGGTAGCTAAGTGGTTCAGTGAATAAAGCATTGGTCTAGGAGTCAGAAAAAGTTGAGTACTAATACAGTCTCAAACCCTTTCTAACTGTATAACCTTGGCAAGTCACTTAACTTCTGTTTGTCTCAGTAAACTCAGCTCTAAAATGGGGATAATAAAAGCACCCATCTCTGATGTTTTGTGAGGAAATTTGAATATATAAAGTGATTTGCAAACTGTATGCTATTACTATTATATTTAATTTAACAAAGTAATAACATAATTTCTCCATCTCATACTTTTCTCCCTTTGTGTATTTAAATAATATTTGATTAATGCCCTTTTCTTCCATATCTACTGTTACCCACTAAACTCTCACTATCACCATTACCTATTTGGGGGGGGGAGTTCTCTCTTGTAAAAAAAATAGCATGATATAGCCTATGTTAAATTAACACATTGTTCATGTCTGAGAATGCATTTCTTATCTGCATCACTGGTTCCTTACTTCTTTGAACTTGTCCTGCAATATTATGTATTATAATTATCTGTATTGGTGTCTTATCCTATTACTAGTCTGTAAGGGTGAATCTCACTTAAGTCCCAGCACAGTGTTCTGTGCACAGTAGGAGGTTAGATGCAACATGTTGTAGTAGAAAGAACCCTGGAATTAGAGTCAGACAGGCTGAATTTGAATCTTGGCTCTGCTGTGTGACTCAAGCCAAATTAATTAGACATAATGGGCCTCAGTTTCCTCATTCGTATAATGAAAGGGTTAGACTCGGTGATCTCTAAAGCTTTCTTCTAGTTTTAGAGTCCATGATGTATGATCTAAATGGACATTGAATAAATTTGTTGATTGATGAATCACTTGAAACAGCTTCATGGAGTAAGATGCTGCTCATAAACTGGAAATTAGGTTCTCCTCCCCACAAAGGAGCAATAAAGGAAAAACCCAAGGGGACATTATGTACTAGTCCTGGATTGCTGAAGGTTAGAGGGTGTACCCCCCCCAAAGAATTGGTGCCAGCTCATGCATTTTGGCCACAAGGTACTGGGGGCCTGAATCCACAATAATCCATCACAAGACAACATTGTGAAGTGAGTGGTAACCCCACCCCTTCCTAAGGAAAACTCCCTAAGTGTGTCCAAACACAGAGTATACCACAGACTTGGTAAAATATCCTACTGTTGTACTCCTATCATTTCTCCCTCTCCTTTCAGTCTCTGGAATTGCCACAGTCAGGAGTAGGGTTAGATGGGATGGGGGGGCCCAGAACTGGTGAGGGGGCAAGAACTGGAAGCTGAGGATGTGGAATATAGAAAGGAAAAAGCCAGGGGTTATAGGAATAGGACACAAATAGAATAAAGAGGATTAAATTTTTAAGTGTTATATGTTTTAAGATGCAAGGAGTTTTGGTGGTGTTATAGACAAATACAAAATTGCAATGGAATTGTCTTGTTGGTCTGGGCAAATACTCCCCTGAAGCTCCAAAATTCTGCCAAAGCTAAGGCATCAAGCCCAAATCATGAGAGAATAAAAGAAGTGTTTGGCATTCACTTACCTGCAGTTCCTTAGCATGCTATTCCCTCTTACACTCCAAGTCCACCCCAGGGAGCAGAACTAAGTCCTAGGATATGATGATGATGATATATTAATAAT
Source organism: Dromiciops gliroides (assembly GCF_019393635.1). Lineage (NCBI taxonomy): Eukaryota > Metazoa > Chordata > Mammalia > Microbiotheria > Microbiotheriidae > Dromiciops > Dromiciops gliroides. Next base: position 168,212,924 of record NC_057861.1, on the reverse strand, counting down.
TACATTTTAAGTAAATATTGCCGTACTGAATACTCATAACCCCCATAGTATATGGAATACAAAAGTCTTAAAATATAGAGATTTAGTAGAAGAAAGCTAAATTTGGGGAGCAGAATGAAGTACATACTATCCCCATGGCCTGTTTACTACTAGAGTTGTCCAGGAGATGCTTTCAGTGAGCCTACAGAAGATGAGGTTACATTCCAATATTGTAATTCAATGACAAAAAGTGGTCGTTTTATCTACCTGCTCAACGATCCATCAGCATCCAACACAGAAGAAAAATAATAGCCTAGCACCTTGCCCTAGGACCATTCCATCATTCCATCATTGAGAATAATAACAATTATTATAATTAATGTTATTATCATCATAATTATAATTATTATGAATACTCATTTATATAATGGACTTCAAGGTTTGCAATGTTGGACTTCTCAGAGGTTAGAAATTAAGACAGTGACAATCCCAGAGGATCTACTCAAGTCTACAATCACTCTGGTGGGAAGATCCACAATAACAACTCACATTTACTTTATTACCTTAAAATTCTTAGAATCATAAGTTCATAGATTTAGACCTAGAAGGGTCTTCAGAGGGCATGTCATCCAAATACTTCATTTTACTTAAAAAAATTTCAATTAATGAAAAATTATTTGCTCTGCCTTCTATCTCCCCTACTTCCGTCCCACCATTGGAAAAAAGGAAACAAATATGAATAGTCAAAAGTAACAATTCCTAAATTGGTCATGTCCAAAAATACATATCTCATTCATTAGCCTGTATATGTCACCTCTTTGTCAGAAGGTGGGTATTGTGTTTAATCATCAGTCTTCTAGAATTGTGGTTGGTCATTACATTGCTCAAAGGTCTTGTCTTTAGGAGTTATATGTCATAATGCTATTGTTTTATATACGTGTGTGTGAGTGTGTGTGTGTGTAACTTTTTCTCCTTGTGTACTTGCTCACTTCACTTTGTATCAGTTAGTACAATTCTTCCCAAAATTCTCTAAAACCATCCCTTTCACAATTTCTTACATCACAATAGTATACCATTACATTCACATGCCATAATTTGTTTAGCCATTTCCCAGTTAAGGTGTACCCCCCTTTACTTTCCAATTCTTTACTACTACAAAAAAAGCTGCTATGTGAAAAAATACTATACATAACAGTCCTTTTCTTCTTTCTTTAATATCTTTCATATATATGCCTAATGGTAATATAATTGGATCAAAGGCTGTACATACTTTGGAGATTTTCTGCCATAGTTCCAATTTGTATTCTAGAACAGCTGGACCATTTATAGTTCACCAACAGTGCACATGTGCCTGTTTCCCCATAGTCCCTCCAGTTTTTGTCAATTTCATTTTTTGGTCAACCTTGTCGATTTCATGGGTGTGAGGTAGAATCTTAAAGTTGCTTTAATTTGCATTTCTCTATTAATGATTTGGAGCATTTTCTTCATATGGCTGTTGATAACTTGGATTTCTTTCTTTGAAAACTGCCTAGTCATATCCTTTGACCATTTACTAATTGAGATTGACTTAGTCTTATAAATTTGGGTTTCTTCTTTATGTTTTGTGGAAATGAGACCTTTATCAGAGAAATTCACTACAAATATTTTCCCAATTATGTTTCCCTGCTAATTTCACCTCCATTTTTTTTTTGTTTTGTTCATGCAAGAACTTTCAAGTTTCCCATTTTATCCTCTGTGATCTTCTCTATTCCTTGTTTGGTTGTGAACTCTTCCCCTATCCATAGATACAAAAGGGAATTTCTTTCTTGCTCCTCTAATTTGCTTATTATGTCATCCTTTATATCCGTTTTAAGCTTGTCTTGATATAAAGTGTAAGATATCAGTTTATTTATCTAGATAGATCTATCTATCTTACCAAATGTCTAGATATTGGTTTCTTCCAGAATGTTTTTTCCAGAAGTTTTTGTTGAAAAGTGAGGGCAGGGGGGCAGCTAGGTGGTGCAGTGGATAAAGCACCAGCCCTGGATTCAGTAAGACCTGAGTTCAAATCTGGCCTCAGGCATTTAACACTAGCTGTGTGACCTTGAGCAAGTCACTTAATCCTCATTGCCCCACCCCAAAACCAAAACAAAACAAAAAAACAAACAGAAAAGTGAGGGCAACTAGGTGGCACAGTGGATAAAGCACCAGCCCTGGATTCAGGAAGACCTGAGTTCAAATCCAGCCTCAAGCACTTGACACTTACTAGCTGTGTGACCCTGGGCAAGTCACTTAACCCTCATTGGCCCACAAAAAAAAAGAAAGAAAAGTGATTTCTTACTGAGATAACTGGGCTCTTAGGGTTCTTCAGACACTAGGCTACTATGGTGTGCTATATGACTAATCTATTCCACTAATTTACCATTCTATTTTTTACCAATTTGCAATATAATTTGTTGTTCAGTTGTTTTCAGTTGTGTCTGACTCTTCATGACCCCATTTGAGGTTTTCTTGGCAAAGATACTAGAGTCGTTTGCCATTTCCTTCTCTGGCTCATTTTAAAGATGAGGAAACTGTGGCAAACAGGGTTAAGTGACTTTCCCAGGGTCAAACCAATAAAGGGTCACACAGCTAATAAGTATCTGTAGCTAGATTTGAACTCAAGAAGATGAATCTTCCTTAACTTCAGTCCTGACACCATGTCGACTATGCCACCTAGCTGCCTTAGTATAATTATAGTATAATCTGGTACTAGCCCCCTTCCTTCCCACTCTTTTCACTATTCCTCTTGAAGTATTTGATCTTTTGTCCTTCCAAATGAATTTTGTTATTATTTTTGTCTAGCTCTATAAAATAATCCTTTGTTAGTTTGATTAGTATGGCACTGAATAAGTAAATTAATTTAGATAGTATTTTATCATTGTCATTCTTATTATATTGTCCCAGCTTCCCATGGACAATTAATATTTCCCCAATTAATTAGGTCTGCCTTTATTTCCATAAAGAGTATTCTGTTGTTATGTTCACATAGTACCTGCATGTACTTTAGTGGTCAGCTTCCTCATTTTACAAATGATCATACTGAGGTTTGTAGATTTTCCCTAGATCACAGAGGTAGTAAGTGATGGGGGCAGGGTAGTTTAAGGTAGAAAGAAAAAACAATTGGAAAAACTTCCTCCTTTCATTCCCAACTTTGGAACATGGCAGTGACCACCCTTCCTAACCTACACCTTTCTCTTCCCACTGGAAAAACCTACTCCCTAGCTTCCCTGTACCCCCCCCACAACTCCATTGTAAGAGGAAAAAGAAGGAAAAAGACTATGGCTCATTAGTATCCTTCAGCCTTATCAAGGGCAGACCAGCTTCAAAAGGAAAGGAAAGCTACAGGAAGCTATTTACCGCTAAGAAAAGCATCCTGAATTTATCCATTTTGTTCATGCCACCTAAGACCATTTACTCAGTACTCCTGCAACCTATATTTTCTGCAGTTGAAGAGTATATAAGATAAAATTAAAGCAATAGGATCCTTTGTCAATCATATCAGGAACCTGCTAAGGATTTTTTTTTGGTGAGACAATCAGGGTTAAGTGACTTGCCCAGGGTCACACAGCTAGTAAGTGTCAAGTGTCTGAGGCCGGATTTGAACTCAGGTACTCCTGAATCCAGGGCCAGTGCTCTATCCACTGTGCTACCTATCTGACCCTCAGCTAAGGATTTTCTTAAAAAACCCTTAGTGTTTTGGACCAAGGTTTAAATCTCCAACCTGTTTTATCTCTGTACTACAAACTATTCATTGACTCTTCCCCAAATACCATTCCCCTTGACAATTAAGGATACATATGAATAATATATCAATTATGACAAATTGTAATTTTATACCAAGGATGAGGTAGCTTTAAAAATATATATACAAATTAGGAATCATGAGCAGCTTGATAAAGGCCTGAGGATTGAAGGGAAAGAGGGTGGAGGGGGAAGGGAAAGAGTACTTTACTTGTTTTTGGAGAGCTTAACTCCAATATGCCCATCTATACTCATTTCTCAGGTTTTTAATTTTGCCACATGCCTCCTTTTGATTACTTCTGGTATGCAGTCTGAGGTAACACTGATACAGCTACACTCTCTGTTTTCTCTGTCTCTCTCTCTGTTGGTCTCTCTGACTCTTAGTCTTTATAACTGTCTCTCCCTCCCTCCTCCCCAAACTCAACCCAATGGGCTTGCCTCAGTATCCTCCCTTCAAGGGTGCCAACATAATTCTTGTCATTATAATTCCATTGGTGAAGAATAGGAAATTGATTAGGTTGTGGCCCACATACAAATTATACTTGTCAAAATTTGGTGCAGAAACAAATATGAGGATTTAGCCAACAAAACAAACCAAAAAAATGACAAAAACAAGTGTAAATCTTCCATCTACAGGTGTAGAGTCACATATCTATACTGGAACCCTCTCCTATTCTTACATTCTCTCAAATATACCAGCTTAATAGGGATTTTCCCAAGCTTGGAAACTATATCTAGTAAAAATCTAAAAGAGATGTTAGTACCATCCTCCAATAGCATTGTATATTGGAAAGAGTGCTGGACTCAGAATCAGGAACACCTGGATTCACACAATACCTCAAATATTTACTAGCTTTGTGATCCTGGGAGACACTTGACCTTTCTAAACCTCAATTTCCTTACCCATAAAATGAAAGGTGAGATTAAATAACCTCTAAGGTCATTCTGGTTCTAAGTCTATGATCTATCTACACCAATCAGATGCGGGTGTTATATTGTATTTTAAAAGATACATACATATGTGTATGTATATGTATATATACACATACACACATGTAATATATACACATTGATAACATAAACATATATAATATATGCATATGCATATGGAGTACTCTGCACATGGGGTACAATAGACAGTTGTTCATTTAAACCATATTAGACATCTTCTAAACATACTTTAGCCCTGCAAATAATGAAGTCACAGAGTTGTTTATCTTTCTCCTTTTACTATTTCATTCCATGGGAAAACCAAGTGGCACAGTAGATAGAGCATTGACCCTGAAGTCAGGAGGACCAAAGTTCAAATCTTACCTCTGACACTTACTAGCTGTGTGACCTTCGGCAAGTCACTTAACCCCAGTTGCCTTAAAACATCCAAGGCCATTTCCAGTCATCCTGATATATATCTTTCCACAGGACCCAGATAGCTCTGGAGGAGAGAGTGAGGTTGGTGACCTTGTGCAGCCCTCCCTCACTTAAATCCTGTTCAGTGCAAGTCACAATGTCATTCCAATGTCATGGTCCTCTTTGAAAATGAAGGACCGGTAGGTGGAGCCAAGATGGCGGTGGAAAGACATTAAATGCACTGGGCTCCTGATACAATCACCCCCAAAATATCAATAAAATAACCCTCGGTGCAGAAAAACACACAAAAATACTGGCTGAGAGTTTTCTCCAGCTATAGATAGATTTCAGGGGGCCTTGATGGGCCACGAATAAAGCCTAACTCCGAAGTCAGGCCGACACACCAGACACCTGCCCGAGGAATTTGCCCCAGTGCCTCTGATTCGGCTACAGCACAGGCATCTTCTGGAATTGAGCGCAAGGTTGGGCTGAACGGCTGGCCTGGGGGGTAAGTGCAGGGGTACCAGTGGACTGGGGGGAAGGATTTGACTGTCCCACCACAGCGGGGAACCAAGAAGAAATCCTGAGTGGCTGAAGATCCAGGTGGGGGAGGGGAGTGGGGGAACAGTCTCATTGGAAGCTGAGAACCACACCACAGAAAACTTTTCTGGTTGGTTTCTTAGTAAATAGGCCTGAGGTTATCTCCCGACCTGAGAACAGGCCAGGTGAGATTAAAGCCTGCCCTGCCTCAATCCCAAACACCTGGGACCCTTTGAAACTGATAACAGGAGTGGAGCCGAGAAGATGCACCCCCCCCCCCAGTGGAGAGTTTAAAATCAAATGAAAGTGAGGCCAGGCAGGCTGAGAAGAAGCCCAACCATCGCCTGGGTCACACTGTAGTTTGAACAGTGTGTCCTGGAAGCAGAACCACACTTTAAGAAGGAGTTAAAAGCCAAGAAATAGTAAGCCAGGATGAGTAGGCAGAGAAAGCAGAAGACCATTGAAAACTTCTTTGGGGGTAAGGTAGACCACAATACAACCTCAGAAGAAGAAAATAATAACAGAGTCAAAGCTCTGACATCCAAAGCTTCCAAGAAAAATGTGAACTGGTCTCAGGCCATGGAAGCTCTCAAAAGGGACTTTGAAGAGAAAGTAGGAGAAATAGAAAGAAGATGTAGAGAAAAGGAGGAAAGAACGGAAAAGGAAATGAGAGCGATGCAGCAGTCATGAGAAAAAAGTCAACAGTTTGAAAAGCCAAATGGAAAAGGAGATTGAAAAACTGTCTGATGAAAATAACTGCCTGAGAATTAGGATGTAACAAATGGAAGCTAGTGACCTTATGAGAAACCAAGACACAGTAAAGTAAATCCAATTGAATGAAAAAATAGAGGGCAATGTGAAATATCTCCTTGGAAAAACAGCTGACCTAGAAAATAAATCTAGGAGAGATAATTTGAAAATCACTGGACTACCTGAAAACCATGACCAAAACAAAAGCTTAGACACCATCCTCCAAGAGATTGTGAGGGAAAATTGCCCTGATATTCTAGAAGTAGAAGCTAAAATAGAAATTGAAAGAATCTACCGATCACCTCCTGAAAGAGATCCCAAAAGGAAAACCTCCAGGAATATTATAGCCAAATTCCAGAACTCCCAGGTCAAGGAGAAAATACTGCAAGCAGCTAGAAAAAAGGAATTCAAATACTGTGGAGCTCCAATAACGATAAAGCAAGATCTAGCAGCCTCTACATTAAAGGACCGAAGGGTATGGAATATGATATTCCAGAGGGCAAAGGAACTGGGACTTCAGCCAAAAATCACATACCCAGCAAAACTAAGCATAATCTTTCAGAGGCAAAAATGGGATTTCAATGAGAAAGAGGTCTTTCAAGCATTTGTGATGAAAAGACCTGAACTGAATAGAAAATTTGACTTTCAAATACAAGACCCTGGAGAAGCATAAAAAGGTAAACAGGAAAAAGACTTCATGAGGGACATTAAAAGATCAAACTGTTAACATTCCTATATGGGAAGATAATACTTTGAAATCATAAGAACTATCTCAGTAAGCAATTCACAGAAGACAGGGCTGAACTGAATATGAAGGGATGATATCTGTAAAGCATTTATGTTTTGTTCTTTGTAGGGCAGACAGGGTGGGGTATCTTATGTCAGGAGCTGGATTTGGGCTTGGGGCCTCCTGGGTCCAGGGCTGGTGCTTTGTACACTGTGCCACCTAACTAATCCATGATGACATCATTAAAATAGGGTTGAGGTGTAGGAAGAATAAACTGGGGGAGGGAGAAGGGGAGAGATGGTCTGGGGAGAGGTAGTTCACATGAAGGAAACAAGAAAAAAGCTTATAGAGGAGAGTAGAAGAGGGGGAAGGAGTTGGAGAGTGAGTGAACCTTAATATCATCAGAATTGGCTCAAAGAAGGACTAACATACATACTCAAGTAGGTATAGTAATATGTTTTTGCCCTGAGGGGAGGGGGAGAGGGAGAAAAGGGGAGGGGAAAAGAGGGGAAGGAGGAAAGGGCAGATTGGGAGAGAGAGAGAGCAGTAAAAAGCAAAACACTTTCAAGGAAGATGAAGATGTTCTGCATTATTGCACCAGTATGACATTGAATTTCTTGATCTCATAGGGAGGATTGAGGAGGGAGGGAGGAAGAACAATTTAGAACAAAGAATTAGCTCAGGGACCCTGATCTCATTGGAGTGGGCTCATGGAGGGGATAGCTTTCATACCCAATTGGGAGGAGCAATCTATTTAACCCTGCAGGAAAATAGGAGGGGAAGAAGATGAGGAAGGAAGGGTGAAAAAAGGGAGTGCAGAGTGAGGGAGAGGATAGTCAGAAGTAAAACACTTCTGAGAAGGAATAGGTAAAAAGAAGAGAGAGTAAATGTCATGGGAATGGAGTGGGACGGAGGGAAATAGTTATGATGATTGATTATAATGGCAAAACGTATGGTACCTACTTTGCTGGGCTTTTATGAAGAAAATTCTATGTCAAACTTAAGGTACTATATACAGGTTATGATGAACAGGATACTATCAGAAAAACCTGGAAAGATCTACATGAACTGAAGCCAAGTGAAATGTACTGTATACAAAATAACAGCAATAGTGGGGGGATGATCTGCTGGGAAGCATGCGGTTATTTTCAGCAAGGCAATGATCCAATATAACCCTGAAGGACTTAATGAAGATTGCAGCCCATCTGCAGAGAAAGAGCTGATAGTATCTGAAAACAGATGGAAACACATTAAAATTTTTTTTTCTTTTCCTCTTTGACAATTTCTTAATCTGAAGTTTTGGGGTTTTTTGACTGTTTTCTCTTGCAACTAGCTAATATGGGAATTTTTCCATGACTACGCATGTATAACTTATTTTGAATTGATCGAGTACTTGTGGGTGGGGGGCGCGAATGGAGGGGGGGAAGAGAAGTTGGAACACAAAGTTTTTTTTTTTTAATTGATGTTAAAACTTTGTTTTTACATATATTTTGGAAAATAAAATTCTATTCAAAAAAAAAAAAAAGAAAATGAAGGACCAACAACAACAATTTCATTCCCTAGAAGAAAGCCAAAACATCAAAGCAATTTTTATTCAGGACATCACAACTAAAAGCAAACATTTAATAAATGCCACATGATCAAAATTTGTTGGCTAATTGACCAGTGCTGATCTTCCACAGCATACTCATGCATCTTAGGAGTAACCCAGACCTGGGACATCATTGCTGTTGGATGCTTCCATTTAGGAACCCCCTCTACCAAATGCAAATCATCACTCTCTTTACAACATGGAGTCTTAGGAAATTGTCTCAAAGCAAAATTCCCTCTCCAACAAATGACCTAAGGAAACATTTTTCTCAAAAAGAAACATCATGACCGATTAGTGGCAGCACATTCATTTCAAAGAACCATCTCTTAACAGAAAAATCAGTTGAAAAAGGCCTGACCCCAGATGGGATTTCAGGATTATGATTAACTATTTTCCTCAAGGGGAGTTCCCATCAGTAATCATGACAGAAAAAACAAAAACATGCCTTTGCCTTTTCTTGGGTCATTATTATACCCAGTTGACAAGCAAACAAGCATTTTACAGCTAAATCATCCAGGCACATAACTTTCTGTTCATATTCCTGGGGGCAGGAGTTATTCACACTGAGTAAAGAATGCCATTTTTATTTATTTTACTACCTGTGTAGTACAGCCTGAGCACTGAACAGCTGGTTAAATTTTGTGACCTGTTAAGATGTTTTTATTCTTATCTACAAAGATGCATTCCCTGGGGCTCTTTCCCTTCCCCAAAGATGCAGCTGTACTTGTTACAAGGGTTCTCTTTATGAAAATCCCCATGCTTTTTGGAATATTTTTGACATGGGCTACATTTACTCCCTGGGAGACACCAACCTTCATCGTGACAGTTTGACCGCTAAAGAAGGATCGTTTTGTGCAATAGCAATGGGAAGAATAGGAAAGTGAGGGGACTAAGTGAGAAACTCCTCAACTTGCTTTGATGAAGATTAAAACATTTATTTTCTTTGCCTCTAATCTTGCATTAAAAGGAGTCTCAATGGTAGAATACACTAATGTTCCTTAGGCACCAAGGAACAAAACTTCTCTTTATTAATTTTTTCTAATTTAGGAGAGTAAATTATTTCCCTCACCACAAAAAAAGCTTAACACACAAGTCAGAGGTACCCACAATGATCCAGAAAACAAAGCATCTCCAATTAGTCATCATACACATTAGATTAAGGTCATCCTTCCTTGGTACAACTGAACAAATATTTAACTTTCAACTCAGATATATACTTCGTGAACAACTGATGAGATCAAAATCTCCTGGCCAGCCAGGGCATGGCTTGGGCTTGCTTAAGTCTTCTGCAGGTTGTTCTGCAGAACATTTCCTTCATTTCCTTCAAGAAGCTTTTCTTCCTCTGGTTGGCTGGCACCTAACTGCACAACCCTGAAACTTTGGATCCAGAGGGTTACTACCAAAGTTGGAAGTACATATTTCTCAGGTTGGCTGGTCATTGGTCTGAGCTCAGAGATAGAAGCAGAAGGCCCCCAGGGACTCACATTCACCTAAGCTAGGTTGAGTTCTCACTGCAATGTGTTGTAATTGCCTGGTTTATATGGGAATGGTGTGGGGGGAAGAGGAGAGGATGGTGGAAAGAAATGCCCTCCTATTACTAGAACTCTGAAGAAGAGAAAATTTAAACACTTGGAGAGGCCCAAAAGACAGACAATAAGAGGTTTTTTTGTACCAGCAAAGGGGAATGTTCCTCTGACTCACTTGCTTATCATCACTGATATAGAGATCAGGAGACTAATCAGGAGTTACTGTGTCACCCTGTATCATTTTAGAAAAATAAATTATACTGAATCCAGATATCACTTATCTGAATTTTTAGTTTTCTCTAGATAGGAACCTGAGAATATGTCATACTAAATGTGGGCCTCAGAGAGGAGACTTTCCATGACAGAATATTATTCCATTGACAGGGCAAGTTAAGAAAAACTCAAACTGAAGATTCAAACTGGATGATCAATGTGGCCTTGGCAGAGGTAATGTTTTGACTAACTTGGCTCAGTTAGCACAAACCTAGCTCAGTGAGAGCTTTAATCAATATATCTTGGACCTTCAGTCCCTCCTAAAACCCCACTTTTGCAGCTAAACCATTGAAACAAGGCATTTTGGTTGGGTCAGGACAAATACCCAGCCAATGTCTTGTTCACTATGATATGACTCCAAGAAGATTATAATTGAGGACTCTGGGCTCATCCAAGTGGTGTGAATAATTATGTTCCCAACCAATGACTGTCAAAGAGTAATGAGCCAGTGTCAAATGGAGCAGGGCTCTAGGTCTGGGGTGAAAGAGGTAGGGAGGGTTGGCATTCAGGAAGAAAGTACTGGTCTGTACCTGATAGGAACTGGGCAGGGGAGGGGAAGGGCATGGCAATCACAACAGCTATATGCCTCTACTCTGGTTAGAACATATCTAAAAGGTTATATCCATTTCAGGAGGTATAGGCAATCTGGAGAACCTCTGAAGGGGGTATGAGGTTGGTGAGGGACTTCAAGAGCATGCCAGATGTGGGTTAGCTAAAGGTCCAAAAAAGAGAAGATTCAAAGTTGGGGGCAGCTAGGTAGTGCAGTGGATAAAGCACCGGCCCTGGATTCAGGAGAACCTGAGTTCAAATCTGGCCTCAGACACTTGACACTTGCTAGCTGAGTGACCCTGGACAAGTCACTTAACCCCCATTTTCCCACAAAAAAAAGAGAATATTCAAGATGGAACATGATAACTGTCTTCAGGTATTTAGTTGAAGGGTTGCCATATGGATGAAGGATTAATTCCTGAAGGCAAAACCCAGAAGCAGTGAGGGACAGTTGCAGAAAAGCCAATCAGAACCCCTATGAGTGTAGAAGGCTCTGAACTCACTCTCCTAAAGAAAGACTAACTAGATCTTCTTCTCATGGTTCTAGGCTACCCCAGAGGAGTTAGAGATAATTGTTTTGTTGATTGCCTAGACTTAAGAGAGTGATAGAAAAACGTTAATAGTGAAGATTAAACTTAAAAGTGTGTTGTGCATATATTTTTTTCCTGGAAAGTCAGTTGCTAAATATTTGACATCCCTGAAAAATGGTAAACATGATCTTGTTCAGGGATTGCTATGCCTTATGCGCTACAACTCCCTACTTAAAGTATTAGAAAAATAGGAAGACTCATGTGAACTCATGCAGAGAAAGAAAACAAAAGCAGAAAAACATTAGCTACATTGACTATACTTTGGAAACAAAAGGAATTGAGGTTGAAGGTAATGACCAATATGGGTTCCAGAGAACAATTGATGAAATACATGTCCTTCTTCTATTTATGGGGGGTGAGGAGGAGGAAGAGGAGCACTACATTTCAAACACTATTAGATGCTGCTGCTCTCTATCATAGTATTAAAAAATAAAAGAATTAAGACTTTTTTTTTCAAAAGTATGAGTGACAAATATTTCTGTACTGATTCAGGCTGATTCCTGAGGCAGCAGATTAACACTCGGTTGCCAAACAGATATTTACACTTTAAACAGATATTCAGCTTGGCTGAAATGACCTGTGAGACATCCAGAGTCACATCCAAGCTAAAATGCAACATCAGAGGAAGGCTGTCATGGAGAGTCTCTGCTTGACATTTGATAATAAATATAGAACAAAGAAAACACATCTGTCCTTTATAAAGTTCAGCTGAAACCCATTTTGTTAGCTAAAATATATTGACCCTTTCCCAGTAATCATCTAAAATAGATGTAAGGTGTAAATTCTCCATCTGCCAAATACTTAGTAGAATACTACTCCTAATGCTTTCCGGAGTGAGCTAAGACCCACAACTATGTATATTCAGAACTTAAGCTCCATTCAAAGCATGGCTTCCAGACAAGCCACCGAGGCACACACCAGAGCTCCAAAGTTCCTTCTTGCTTTACTGCATCTGGGCTCATTTGCACACAGAATTTCAGACCTAGAAGGGTTATTGCCTAATGCTAATCTAAACATTTCATTCTGTGTACAAGGAAACCGAGGCCCAGCAAGGTGGAGGTGCTGTCTACAGGTCACACAGTTAGCAATGACCCAACTGCACCTTGCACCTAGTTCCCCAGAGTCTTATTTCACTATTCTTGTCATTCTCCCTCCACAAAGGCTGGTTCTGAGGTCTGTACCACAGCTGTTTTGAAGGAATTAGCAAGTATAGACAGGAATTATATACCAAATCTTTAAAATAGGTACAGTTGGGGTAGTTGTAAAAAGAAAAACAACCCACTATTTTAAAATGGACTAGACATTTTTATCTACTTTGTCATACTACATACTAATTTTCAAAGGTTTTTGGCAATGAAAACAGGAGACTAGAAAAGCTACATCTAAATAAAAAAAATCAATTGCAGTTTCTTTCTACTCCATCAACTCAATACAGTGCCTAAATTAATAATTAACCTAGCTTTGGGTTTACTCTTTAAAAATTATTTCATTTCACACACAAATATGAACAATTGATAGACCTCTACTTTTCTCTTGGCTTTTTCACTATTTCGAATCACAAGGAAGGAAAGCTCATACCAAACAGCTAGATTTGTTCCTTGCTAAGAGGTTGGGCAAGTGACTTGGTGGGAATAGAGCCCAAAAAAGCAAACAAGTTCTGATGATGATCTATGGATTTGAATGATCCAACTTACCAATAATCAAATTGTGTTTGCTTTTTTGGGGCTATAACTAAAATAGGCACTTGATGTCCTTGTTAGTAGAGCCAAAGACTTGTGCAGTTTTTTGAGAGCAAACAGAGACTAAGAATCAGAATCACAAAAGTGGTTAATATCCTTTAGCCAAGACAAAAAAAAAAAAAAAGTACGGTGAAGGGGGCATGGAGAGAGGTGTTATCTGTATAAAAGTAATCCTAGTTGCTTTTGGTTTTTGGGGTTTTTTTGGTGGGGCAGTGAGGGTTAAGTGACTTGCCCAGGGTCACATAGCTAATAAGTGTCAAGCGTCTGAGGCCAGATTTGAACTCACATCCTCCTGAATCTAGGGCTGGTGCTTTATCCACTGCGTCACCTAGCTGCCCCCTTCCTAGATGCTTTAAAAAATAATAATTTACATTGATGACTTTTGTTTTTACCACTTCTTTACCGGGAATAGTAAAAAGCTGGAAATAACCTGTAGGTCCCAAAACAAAGCAATAGCTGGATAAATTATGGATGATGATGTATCCAACTTTGTTGGCACCTTAAAATATAAATATGAAGGAAACAAAAAAGAATATTAAGAATGATGCAAGGTGCCATGCACAAAATAAGAAAACATGCATGAATTAGATACTAAGAAACTAAGACAATGGATGAATTGAGGAAGTGTATTAATTTAATGTCAAAATTTATATTTTCATTTTCTCCCTTAAAATAAGTTTGGATTTAGTGGTACTTTTATGTGATTTACTTCACATTTGGTTTGATCGTTTTTATAAGCACTTGTTGTGGCTGTTACATTCATAATAATAAAAAAGATAGAAGATAAAGAAATACATAAGATCTACTCAATCAGGCCAACTTTTCATGTTGTTACCACACTGGTATTAGCTGAAAGCCCAGAAGTAGTAGAATTAAGATAATCATCACAACAGCCCATTTTCTAGAGTACTGTGTGAGCAGATGAGTTTGATCTATATCATTACAGAGAATATCCATACCACAGCATAATAAGATCAGATATATGTCAAATTAAAAGGGACCTTGCAGGATTTGAACCTAGATTCTCTGACTTCAAAGCTCAGATTCTTACCAGAATACCAGATAGCCTATCAATGAAATCACAACTCCATCCGAGTACTTAAGTACTTTCAATAATAATAAAGGGGGAGGGGAGAAAGGGGAATCTATAAATATTTTAATAACAAACTCTTTTCATCATCATGACAAATGAGCCACCACACTTACACTAAGCACAGTCTAGGATGTTACTTAGAGAGGAAGTGAAAGTGGTCATGAAGAAACAAAGATAGGAAAAGCAGCTGGACTAAACCAAATTTACAGAGGAGGGAGACACAATTTTGAGGAAATTGAGGGGTATATGCTCAAGGTATCTGACTTGGGGGGAAGAAGGGGGTGGGGTGGGGTTGTCAATCTCGTTATTATCTAACAAAGAACACCTAGCAAAAATCTACTCCTAACAACCCATCTGTCTACTTTCTCATCTTTATAAAATTTTAATGAGAATAATCCACACATACGTACATCAAGGGCATCCTTGATGAGGTTATTAGAAGGGAATAGACAGGCTTTCTTTCAAAAGAGCTATTCTGCAGTAGACCACATCATTACTATGCACAGTTGACTGAACATGTAGAGAATACAAGACCCCACTGTGTTTACTGGTGGTCAACTATTGAAAATCATTCAATTCAGTAGTAAAGCAAAGGGCTGCCTTAAAGAAACTCCTAAAATAAGGTTCCTTCCATTCCTGTGCCAAATTTATACAATATTCTTTGAAAGATATAAAAACAGACACAACCCTCTAATCATTCATATCAAGTGAGACATACAGCAGGGAAATGAATGTTTGCAACTTCCAAGGAGAATGTCTACTACATTCTGAGTCAAGTAGGAATTCTCTACAGATTAGGAAGTCTTCCAGACATGGCAGAGCCTACTACATGAGATACATAATCACTGAAAAGAGTTTGGCCTAATGATCCACGCAGATCAAAGAAAGTGAATGTTGGGTGCTTATTTCTGAGATTATAATATACAGTTGAATAGTAATTGAGAGAGAGAGAGAGAGAGAGAGAGAGAGAGAGAGAGAGAGAGAGAGAGAATCTTAGACAAATAGATGGAGAGTGAATTACACCTGAAATTGACTAGGAGGAGGAAGAGGCAGGATTCATTAATCACTAAGTTCTTTTGAGGACTTCACGCTTCTCCCTGAAACAAAGATACATCTTTTCAATACCAACAATCTTTCTGTTATTGAATAATGGTGAATCACGAACCACTGGTATCTCTGAAGAACTGATATTGAGGATCACCCAAAGTGTACTAGTGATAGGCATGTACAGGCTAAAATGCATTATAAACAAAAAATTATACAGAAGTAAAGAATATCAACAAAGAAACATATAAGAGAAAAAGAATTTAGACCAGTCAAATAGCAAGGGTGATAATAGATAGATATCAATAGATAGATAAATAGCCTATGTGCTCTGTTGGAATCTTCCCAGATGTCAAGAGTACATGAGGAAAGTCCCCAAAACAGTGGGTCCAACCCACTTTGGCAAACTTATGGGGAGACTTGGATAAAAAATGGACAAGAAATGTACAAGATGAATAGGCACATCTTTGACCAAGTATGATGCCAGAGGACTGATAATGAATCATGTTACTCATTTCCTGGAAGAAAAGTGATGGATTTATGGTGTTAAATAATATAACTTTTAAAAATATGGTCAATGTGGAGATTGGTTTTACTTGATTATAAATATTTATGAGAAGGACTTTGTTTTGTTCTGGTTTTTCCAGTGGGGTAAAAGGGAAAAATTTATTTTTGTTCATTGAAAAAATTTAACTTAATTTTTAAAAACACAAGGTGAGTAGTCATGAATAAGTTATGTATGATGTGCATCATTGGAATCATTACCCACACTGATGAAATCACAGAGGCATTTGAATATTTGGATACAGCAAACTAGAGAGAAGTATCATGATATAGTAGCAAATGTTCAGGACTTAAGAGATTGGGAGAATTCTAAGTTTGAATATGAGCTCTACACAATTCATACTCACTCTAATGATTACTAATTAATAATATTTAAAATATAATACATATGGGGGCAGCAAGGTGGTGCAGTGGATAAAGCACCAGCCCTGGATTCAGGAGGACCTGACTGGCCTCTGACACTTGACACTTACTAGCTGTGTGACCCTGGACAAGTCACTTAACCTTCATTGCCCCTCCCCCATATATATATATATATATATGTATGTATATATAATCTATATGCATAACTATAGTCCAATAATAACTACTCTACTTCTACCATTGTTCTTAATAGGCAGTTAAGTTTGAGTAAGTCTCTATAAATTTATTTCCTCATCATTAAAATAGGTACAGTACAGATATTTGCAGTACAGATCTCACAGTTGTTGCGAGGCTCAAAAAAAGTCATGTGTAGAGAGGCCAACCACTTTATCAGTGTAAGGGGTTATTATAAACTCCTCAAAGGCTATCATGTCCATCTTGCTATCCCTCCCCCAGCAGTTAGCCCAGTGCCTTACACCTATCAAGTACTGAATAAATATTTGTTGAATGAATGGATTCATTTTTTTGGTGTGGGGGGAGCAAATTGTATTTTTAGGCAGAGTGGAAAAAGTCATCTATATTGTATTTGAGAGGCCTGAGAAGACCCTTCTCCAACACACACACACACACACACACACACACACAGAGCACTCCCAAAAATATCTCCTCCATTGATAACCTGAAATTCTACCACTGGTGATGCATTCTTTTAGGTCAAGCATTGTTCTGTCCTAAATACATAGGATCATAAAGTTTAGAGTTGAAAGGAAATTTTCTCCACTTTTAAAATGCAAATATGGGGGGTCATCTAGGTGGCACAGTAGATAAAGTACCACCCCTGGATTCAGAAAGACCTGAGTTCAAATTCAGCCTCAGACACTTGACACTTACTAGCTATGTGATCTTGGGCAAGTCACTTAACAGTCATTACCCCGCAAAAAATAAAATAAAATAAAATAAAATGCAAATATGGTGCTGAATGGACACAATTGGAAAAAAAAGAATGAGTTTCCCACAAGTAACTTGCAATTGGTAGTGGATCCTTGAGGGTCACAATTCCATGAGTTCCCAAATGTAGCATGGAGACATGCTGGGTCCTAGAAAGAATTACAATGATGATAAAGCCTCATTACAGACTGTGGTGTCCCCCAAGTTTCCCAATCTTCATCCTGAATGAAGTTCATTCTCTCTGTAAGCCTGTGTCAGAATCACTATGGAAATGGAAACACTTGCAAAGCCACTGATTGGGGGTATCTAGAAATGTTCACAAGTACCTTAGGAAGAAAATTGTCAGAAGTACTTAAGTGAAGAGATGGAAAGTTCGGCGCTCTAGCATCCATCTTTTTTTTGTTTTGTTTTTTGTTTTTGTTTTTTTGTTTTGTGGGGCAATGGGGGTTAAGTGACTTGCCCAGGGTCACACAGCTGGTAAGTGTCAAGTGTCTGAGGTCGGATTTGAACTCAGGTACTCCTGAATCCAGGGCCAGTGCTTTATCCACTGTGCCACCTAGCCGCCCCCTTCTAGCATCCATCTTGATGACAAATGGACTTGTGCAGAGTCAAGCACTCACATTGTACTTGGGTATCTCTGGGCAACCCTTCAAAAGCTGATGATATGACTGCTGCTGGTACAGGTTGGGCCTGGCGGTGGCTGGCTCTATGGAATCTTCCCAAGTTAACAATATAGTTGATGTGACTATGATCAGCAGCAGTGACCTGATCAGGGCGGCTCTGGGTAAGATGATTCCCCTTTCACTCAACTTTGAGACAATTTCCTTCTCCCATGCCTATGAGCCATGGAGAAGAGGCTGCCTCATTGCCCCATTCCTAAAAGTTTTGCCTCAACTCTTCTCTGTGAGTGGAAGGAGTTAAAGCAGGAAAGCCTACCCCCAACCTCATACTTCTCACTCAATCAACACATACCTATAGCTGTTCTCCTTTTCCCTGTCCTTTCCCTCACATTTATTAGTCTCATTGTTATATAAAGAAATTACCATTTGCTAACTCATATATTTAATGTTACCCACACCAGTATGGACTTGTGGAAAGGGTAGTCTGAATAAAATGGAAAAGCTCAGAGTTCTGAAGTCCATATAGGAGGTAAAAAATCTCAAAACCTTAGACTGCTCTGCTATACAAGTCCTTGGCTCACTCAAGGTAATAAGCAGGAGAAATAGTAAGTGAATGGAGATTATTAACTTGAAGCAGAATACAGAAATCACAATTCCCTAGTAGAAGAGCTAATATCTTATCAAGAGCCCCATACAAAGCAGAGAGGGAAATGTCTTCCATGTGGATTATGCAGGTATAGCTAGATCCTTTATAAGGTCTTCTATCTACCTCCCATGGAACTATTATAAATTTCTTCCAAGGAAACCAGTCGATGTGAAGCCAGAGACAAGCCTAATTCCCTTAAGCTCCCAATATTATATTACTCCTGGGAAGTTACCCACCCCTATTCATATTATTACATATCCTTCTGTTATCATAGTTTGCATTAGCTTGTAGATTGCTTAGATTTATACACTATTTCTCTCTCCTTAAAGGAAGGGCAAAAAATATATCTATTTTCTTTTGGCAGCTGTTTAGCACAGTGCCTGGCACACAAATATTTCTTGGTTAATTAATTGATTGGTTGATAGCTTACAAATTGAAAGGAATTATAAATAAGTTAACAAGTGTAAGCACTGTTTTGGCTTCTAGCCTGGGAGAGATTGATCAGATCACCTCTGTCTCCCTCTCTGACTCTGTCTGTCTCTCTGTCTGTCTCTCTGTCTCTGTCTCTGTCTCTGTCTCTCTGTGTGTGTCTCTGTCTCTCTCTCTGTCTCTGTTTCTGTCTCTCTGTCTCTGTCTCTCCCTGCCCCCTTCCCCTTCTCCTTTTCTCTATCCTTTTCTTCCCACACAAGGGGAGGGGGATTGGAAGTGAAAACTCCCATCTGTAGTACAGCAGGTTCACCCAGCATCTCCCACAAGTTCTTAGCAAGAGGGCTGTGCCTCTGTTCTAGATGACTGTTGTCATCAAGAGCCAAGCCGAGGAGATAAACCAGGCCCTTGGAGCACACCAGACTACACAGCCCTCAGCACCCCAGAGAATGACACATTAAAGTCCAAACAACATGAATACCTTTATCAGATAATGCTTTCTACCTCAGTAAAAGATGGCAGCCTGGGCGATTTGGGGGGAAATGAGGGTGGGCAAGAAAGGGGAGATGAAATCAAAAACACCGAGTCAAAAGGACACAGAAAAAATCGGCATAAGTAGAGAAGCTTCCATGAAAACAAGCTTTGTCTACTTGACAATTTTTCCAAGGACCAGCCCTATGTGATGCACTTTCTTTTCTTTCCTGTGTGTATGTGTGTGTGTGTGTTTCATTAGGATGGGCTGCATCTTTTACAGTGGTTTGTAAATATGTTAACCAAACCTATGAAATATATCTTCTAAAGCTTGTCTTTTCCTACCCCTCTGGCATGAAATCAGTAGTGTTTTAATCTTTTGTAAAACTGTTCTGTGTTATACATTCACTCAAGTCTGGTTTTCTACAGCATCAGAGAATTTA
This sequence comes from Dromiciops gliroides, assembly GCF_019393635.1. Classification (NCBI taxonomy): domain Eukaryota; kingdom Metazoa; phylum Chordata; class Mammalia; order Microbiotheria; family Microbiotheriidae; genus Dromiciops; species Dromiciops gliroides. Next base: position 168,192,933 of record NC_057861.1, on the reverse strand, counting down.
CTGATTCTTCAAGAAGCCTGTCTTCACTGGAAACCAAGATCAGCCTTGAACTTAGGGGTCTTCTGTTCCCTAATTATAAGAAAATCAGGCAGATTGGCTCCCTCAGGCCTTGGCCCTTATGTTTCAAAGCACCCTGGCATTATTTTCTTTGGCAGAGATGAGCTTTTCCATAGAGAAATCTCAAGAAGGACCTATGTTTTGAAACACTAGATTCTCATCCTATTTAACTCTCCCAAAAATGTTTGTTGTCTATTATGTCAGGTTCTTAGACCTTGGAATGCTTTGGAATTCTTCACTGCTCCCTGGAATTCACCCAGAGTTAGATAGGAGAGGAATCTGTCCCTACCCCCAATGATTTGCACATCAAAAATCTGACAAATCCAATTTTCAGATGCTTTTAAAAATCAAAATAAAATTTAATGATATCCCTTTAATTTATGAACTGCTGATTACCTCCCAAAAAAGTTTTATATGTATAAAATATATGTGTGCATATGTATATATTTTATGTGCATGCATAAATATATATTATATACTTATAAAGTATAACTGCTTGGACAGTTTATGCAAAGAGCTTCAAAGGAAGAATGTTATGTCTGAATCTCTAACTGAACATTAAAGTTGAAAAGATAACATGATACTGCAAGCTTGGATATTGAGTCTCTTGGCCCTGTTGCCTAATGAAAATGCAAACAGGCAAATGCAGATTTTTTTTCCCTTCCAAATGAATTGTAAACATAAAGTCCTACCAACATACTAATTTAAAGATTATTTTATTACTGTGCACTTTTAAAGCCTAAATTAGAAACATCTGACTTTCAGAGAATTAAACAAAAAGAACAGTTGAGAATCGTATAAGAAAGTCCCATTTAAATACTTCGTTTATGGTTGGTGGTGGTAGAAATGATTTTGAATTCAGGAATCATCTTCCTTTATCATTCACTTTACTGTTAGTATCATTATGCCATATATGCAAATATCTACATGTAAAGGGCTATGCATATGGAATTAAAAAATCTGGGCACCCCTATCATCTCTGGTACTTATTAGCTATTTATACATGCTTTATTATAATAATGACTTATTACAGCAATCTCACTTATGTACTTACTGATCAATTAATACACTACTGAATTCTACTTTAGAGCTGATGCTGCCATAGTGAGGCAATCTAGGGAAATACGATGAAGTACCGAATATGGATAAACCAGTCAGATTATTGTTTTAAATAAACTTAACATGTCCAAATATAACTCATGTTATTTCCCCAGAAAAACCCACCCCTCCTCATAATATCACTATTCTTATCAAGGGTACCGCCTTATATCTCAACACCAATGTTTGCAACCTCAGAGTCATGACTGTCTTTCACTTCCGTATCTGATAAATTGTCAAATCACATCTGTTCTATCTCCTCAACATCTCTCATATTTATCCTCTTCTCTCTCCTCACATAGCACCTACCACCCAAAGCAGTTCCTCATCACCTCTCACTTAGATTATTGTAATGATCTCCTACTTGGTTTCTTTGCCTCCACTCTCTCCTTTCTCCAATCCAGCCTCCACAAATCTGCCCAAATAGTATTTCTTAAAGCATGGGTCTGCCCATGTCACTCTCTTCCTTAAAAAAAAGCATGGCTGGCTCCCCATTTCATCTAAGACAAAATGTAAACTCCTCTGTTTGGCATTCAGACCCTTTTACAATCTGGCTCTAGCCTCCCTTTCCAGACTAATTACACATTATTCCTCTTTATGTTCTCCATGTTTCAAGCAAACTGACCTAGCTGCCATTCCTCATACACAGTGTTCTATCTCCCAACACGTATTTGTACTGTCTGTTCTCAATGCCTGTTCTCTTGCCTTACCTCCAGTTCTTAGAATCTTTAGCTCTCACCCAAGTTCAACTCAAGGGCCATCCTACATGAGATTTTCCTGGCTCTCCTACATGAGATTCTCCTGGCCCTGTCTTCCTCCAAAAAATTACTTTGTAGTTTATATATATATATATATATATATATATATATATATATATATATATATATATATATATATATATATATATATATATATATATATATATATATATATATATATATATATATATATATATATATATATATGTGTGTGTGTGTGTATATAATATATATGTATGTATACACACATACATACACACGTATGTGTTATGTGTGTATGTGTACATGTATATACACATGTGAATACATATTTGTGTGTCTATATATACACAGATATCTACATCTATATATAATTAACTTATATGTGTATAGATCATCTCCCCTAATAGGAAGCAAGCTCCTTAAAGGCAAATACAATATCATTTTTATCATGCGAATATCCATTTTCTAGCATAGTTCATAGCACATAGTAGATGCTTAGTACACGTTGATTAATTGATTAATATGATTTATACCTTACACATTATAGGCTCTCAATGTTTGTTGATGTAACAGGTGACCTAACTTCACAGTGAATGACTCTGATCTTAAAATATGGCTAATCCTTTAAGCTCATATTGCTCCCACCCAAATTTACCATGGGAATTCTCAGAAAACAGTACCTGTCCAGATTTCCACAAATATGGACAAAGAGGGTCCCTAGATCCTAGGTACAGACACTCAAGAACAAAGATGCATTTATTGCAACAGCCTTTATTTTACTCCACAGAAAATGCAGAAGATATAACAAACTACGAGAAGTTGATAAATAATGCAGAAAAGCTGTAAAAGGGCTCATGGTATCCCATAAACAGTAAATTACATTTCATTTCTGGCAGGTCCCAATGTTGTACAATGTCCTGAGATTCAGGATTTGGATTAATTAATCTTAGAAGGGATCTGATCTTTGAGCTTCTTCTCAGCCTGATGATTTCTCTGGATCTCTTCAAATGAAAGATATAGATCAGTGTGAGAGGATTATTCCTCCTAAGAGTCTGAGACAAGCTGGAGACAGCCCAAGTAAAACCCCAACTCTGGAAAGCACCAGGTTGCTTCAAACCAAGGAGCACCAAGACTTCATCAAGTGTACTTAGTCTTCTCAGTAAAGTCAAAGTGAATAGATCTGCTATTTCTTTAAGGACTTGCAATCTAAAGTCCCCAAGGCTCACTGTTGTGGGATTATCAAATTGATTGGGGAATTCCTATAATCAATCTCTTAAATTGAATTAAAAGAAATTATCTCCAACATTATATGAGAAGAAAGTATGGCGCAAAGGAACCTAGATTTTGAGTAAGAGAATCTAGGTTTAACTCTTAGCCCTGCCACTTTATTACCTTGGACATATCAATTAACTTTGGTTTTACCACCTGAAAAACAAGGTTGAGCTCAATAAACTCTAAGGTATCATTCAGCTCTACATCTGTGATTCAATGAGCCTCATCAGTCAATTAGCAAGCATTTATTAAGTAGCTATGATGTTCCAGGCACATACAGGCAGTGTGGGGTAATGCTAGAGTTCTTCTAAATGTGGTTTTAGGCTTACATTTGTCACTCAGTATCAGTTATGTTACTCTAAGCAAATCATGGTACAAAGGAAAGAATTCTTGCTCTAGTTGTCATAAGATCTGGGTTCTTCACACAAATAAATATAGATCTAAACAAATGGATAAATATTAATTGTTCGTGGGTAGGATGTGCCAATATAATACAAATAACCAATATAATAAAAATATTATTAAATGTCAATTAATTTACTAATTTGGTGCCTTACCAATCAAGCTGCCAAAGAATTATTTTATAGATCTAGAAAAAATATCATAACAAAATTCATCTAGAAGAACAAAAGGTCAAGAATATCAAGGGAATAAATGAAAAAAATGAAAGAAGGCAGTCTAGCAGTACCAGATTTCAGATTTTATTATGAAACAGTAATCATCAAAACAATTTGGTACTGGCTAAAAAACAGAATGGTAGGTCAGTGGATTAGATTAGGTACACAATACACAATAATAAATGGCCATAGTAATCTAGTGTTTGATAAACCGGAAGATTTCAGTTATTGGGACAAGAACACACTATTTGACAAAAACTGCTGGGAAAACTGGAAAATAGTCTGAAAAAGTGGGAATAGACCAACATCTCACACTGTACACCAAGATAAGGTCAAAATGGGTTCATGATTTAGATATAAAGGGTATTATCACAAGCAAATTAGAGGTATATTGAAAATTTTACTTATCATCTCTATGGATAAGAGTTTATCACCAGGGGCAGCTAGATGGTGCAGTGGATAGAGCACCGGCCCTGGATTCAGGAGTACCTGAGTTCAAATACGGCCTCAGACACTTAACACTTACTAGCTGTGTGACCCTGGGCAAGTCACTTAACCCCAATTGCCTCACTAAAAAAAAAAAAAAAAAAAAAAAAAAAAAGAGTTTATCACCAAACGAGATAGAGAGGATCATGGAAAGTAAAATGGATAGTTTTTATTACATTAAATTAAAAAGGTTTTATACAAAGAAAACTGATGAAGCCAAAATTAGCAGAAAAGCAGGAAACTGAGGGTAAACATTTTTATGGCAAGATTCTCTTATAAAGGCCTCGTTTCTCAAACATATAGAGAACTGAGCCAAATTAATAAGAATGAGTCATTCCCCAATTGTTAAATGGTCAAAGGTAGTTTTCAGAAGAGGAAATTAAAGAAAGAAAAGGCATTTTTCAGAAGAAATCAAAGCTACTTATAATTATATAAAAAAGCTCTAAATTACTATTGATTAGAAAAAATGCATATTAAAACAACTCTGAAGTACCACCTCACCTAACATGACAGAAAAGGAAAATGACAAATGTTGGAGGGGATATGGAAAAGGGAGACATTATGCAGTATGGGTAGAGTTGTGAACTGATCCAACCATTTTGGAGAACAATTTGAAACTATGCCCAAAGGACTATAAAACTGTATTTACCCTTTGACCCAGCAATACCACTACTAGGTCTGTATCCCAGGGGGATCATAAAAAAGGGAAAAGGACCCACATGTACAAAAATATTTAAGCAGCTCTTTTTGTGGTGGCAAAGAATTGGAGATTGAGGGGATACCCATAAGTTAAAGAATGGCTCAATAAAGTTGTGATACATGATTATGATGGAATACTATTTTGCTATAAACTGAAGAACCGAATGGTTTCAGAAAAACCTGGGAAGGCCTACAGGAACTGATGCAAAGTGAAGTGAGCAGAAGTAGGAGATCTTTGTACACAACAACAGCAATATTGTAAGGATGATCAACTGTGAAAGACAGTCACTGTGATCAATAAATGACCAAAGACAACTCTGAAGGACTCATGATGAAAAATGGTAGCCACCTCCAGAGAGAGAAATTATAAACTCTGATTGCAAATTGAAAAATAATGTTTTCACTTTATTTTTCTTACTTTTTTGCAACATGGCTAATATGGAAATATGTTTTACATGACTTCACATGTATAATTGATATCATATTGCTTGCCTTCTCAATGAGTGGGGGAGAAGCTAGAAGGAGGGAGGAAATTTAAAACAAAAAAATTTAAATGAATGACAAAAACAAATATATAATAAAAAATTTAAAAATAATTTCTGAGTTCAAATGCTACCTCTGATGCTTATTACTTGTATAACTTTGGACAAGTCCCTTAAGCACCCCAGGCCTCAATTTTCTCAATTTGTAAAAAACAAGAGGGTTGGAGTTGAAGGCCTCTGAGGTCTCTTTCAAATCTCCATCTAGGTCCTTATGATCCTATTGTTTAACTTCTCAGGGTGCCAGGTCATTCCCTATGACTTTAAGTTGCAGAGTAGGTATTGCTTTTCAGTGGTAATGGACATTCTCTCCCTAGCAGTTTTCTATGCCAATTAAATCAGATCAACCCACCAAAAATATGTGCCAGACACTATGTTGGGCACTAGTACTATAGACACAAAAATTTAGTTCTTGTCTTAGGGAAATTATTCTGTCAGAGACAATATGTACACATCCAAATATATATAAATATACAAAGTAATTATAAGATAATATGGGGTGCCTAGGAGTCATTAATAGATAAAGAGCTTCAAGAAGTGTCTCATGTGGAGATGATCTTGAGATGAGCTTTTAAGGAAGCTAGTATATTCTAGCCATCAGCAGCTAGGTGCCACAGTGGATAGAGTACCAGGCCTGCAGTCAGGAAGATTCATCTTCATGAGTTGATTTAACTTCCTCAGACACTTACTAGCTGTGTGTCCCTGGGCAAATCACTTAACACTGTTTGCCTCAGTTTCTGCACCTGTAAAAAGAACTGGAGAGGGGCAGCTAGGTGGAGCAGTGGATAGAGCACCAACCCTGGAGTCAGGAAGACCTGAGTTCAAATCTGGCCTCAGACACTTAACACTTACTAGCTGTGTGACCCTGGGCAAGTCACTTAACCCCAATTGCCTCACTAAAAAAAAAAAAAAAAACTGGAGAAGGAAATGGTAAGCCACTCAAGAAAACCTCAGAGGAGATCACGAAGAGTCAGACAGGACCAAACAACAATTATAATTACAAGAATATTCTAAAATTTGAAAATGAGAAGGGAGTGCATTCACTGCATGAAGCCTTTATATGCAAAAACACAGAAATGGGAGACGGAATATTCTTAAGAGGAAGAGAAAGTAGATCAGCTTGGCATAGAGTGCACGAAGGGGAGCAATTTGTAATAAGTTTGCAAAGGTAGCTAAGGGAAATGTGTTGTTGTTCAGTTCAGTCATGTCCAACTCTTCATGACCCCGTGGACCATAACACACCAATACCGGACATGGGGTTTTCTTGGCAAAGGTACTGGAGTGGTTTGCCATTTCCTTCTCCAGGCAAAGGGAAATAATGTGTAATAAGTCTGGACAGGTAATTGGATTGTGAAAGGTTTAAAATGCTAAACAGAGGAGCCTATTTCTTCTCCCAGAGGCAACAGTGAACCTTAACATTCATCTATTTGGCTGAGTTGGGAGAGGGCGGGTGGCAGCTCTCAGAGGCTCCACCATCAGGACTGTAGAAATTTTCAAGACCATAAGATCATAGATTTTGAAATGAGAAGGAACCTTGAAAGTTATTGAGTCCATCTCCTTCATTTTGAAGATGAGGAAACTGAGCTACAGAAAAGTGAACTGATTTGCTCACAGTCACATCAACCAACCCTAAAAACAACCCTGTTATTTATTTAATGAATTAGCCTTCTACCAAAATTTTGATCACGTCTTCCCTAAAAAACATGCCACTGTCCCCACAGGGTGTGTGCTAGGTTCTAGCACAGATAGAGATGGAGAAGGGAAGGAGGGAAAAGATGAGATGGGGACAGGGGGAAGACATGAAATGTCCAGGACCCAAAAAGTCATTGGAAAAATTTTAGGAAGGCAAAGAAAGTGATTTCTCTGCTAGAGAATGACTTACACAGTTGGAGGTAGGGGGCAAAGTGGGAAGGAAAGGAGAGAGACAGAAACAGTTGGACACAGAAAGAGAGGCAGAGAGAAAGAGGCAGAGAGAGACAGACAGAAAGGGGGGTAGGGGAAGGGAGGGAGGGGAAAGAGAGAAGCAGAGGAGGGGAGAGGAGAGGACGAGAGAGGAGAGAGGGGACAGAAAGAGAGACAGAGATAGAGACAGAGACAGAGACAGAGATAGAGACAGACAGAGACAGAGAGACTACATCAGGCTTCAGAATCCTGGACTTAGAGAACCCCAAACCATCTTCCCCAGAGCCCATTCCAGTTTTTCTCCCTCCAGCTCTCTCAGCAAGCTACATCTTGACACCGGTGGTGAAAAGGAGTGGGGGGCTATTTGGAGAAGCAAGAAAGATCTGACTCAAGAATCAGGAAGCCCCGCCTTGCAGTGTCGGTACAGAGACCTTTCCTTTCCACAGACAGAGGGAGAGGATCTTTGCTCTTTACGGAACGGTTCCTTTCTCTACTAAACTGAAGCCCCCCTATCTGCGAATCCCACTCGCCCTGGCGCCCCGCATGTAGTGCTGTGGTGGGCTCCCGGGTCCCCCAGCAAGCCGAGCAGGGGCGAGAGAGGGTTCTCCCGGAGGAGACTGGGCCAGCTCCTCCCCAGCAGGTCGCCTTTGGGTCAGACCAGCTCCTCCCCAAGCAGGGCTCTGGGCCTGGGGTTAGGGTTCCAGCCAGAAGCCGGTGGCCGGGTTTCCAGCTATCTGAACAGGCATTGCTCACTCCACCCGCCTGGCGCGCTGCGCTCTGCCCGGAGCTGCGGGGATTCCCATTTTTGCCCTTTGCATCAGCCTGGTGGATTGGGCTGTGGTATTAATGTGGATCATTTTACCTTAGGGTTGCAACAAGGAAAATGACCCAGGGGAAAATGTCAGTGGTTCATTATTATGGAAGTTCCACCCTCTATAAATAAATGCTTTCTATAAATAAGTGTTGTTAAGTAACCTTGCCAGCAAGGATTACGATAACCAGCCTCCCATTCAGACTTCTTCAGGGTATGTGGTCTAGTGGAAAAAAGACTCAGTTGAGAGTTAAAGGTTCCTAGAGTTTCTAATATTTAAAAAAAATTCTGGCCTCGCTTCCTGGGGGTTCTTCTATTTACTCCCTACTCCCCCCCAAAATAACGATCTTTGTTCCCAGGATAATATTCGGGATGGCGCATCGGCATAGAAATCGTATTGTGGACCTTCTTACAACAAAAAGACATTTTTGCACAACTGAAATCCAATTAAAATGAACATCGATAAACATTTCTAAAGTGCCCCCTGTGTACCAGACTTTGTGCTAAGTGCTAGGGATACAAAAAGAGGCAAAATGGAATCCCTACCATCAAGGAACTCACAATCTAATAGGAGAGACAACAAACTTTATACAAAATAAATAGGAAATATTTTTTTAAAGAGAAAGCCCTAAAGTCAAGAGGAGCTGGGAAAGGCTTCCTGTAGAAAATCATAACCTAAATGGAGATATGGAGGTAATTCGTCAAGAAGAGAGAAAAACTCAGTTGAGAGTTAAAGGTTCCTAACATTGCTCCAATGATGGATCCACACCTTGGCCTTGAGTACATTTGGGAAGCAGAAGATTCATGAGCTGTTGTGTGCATATGAACCAGTGGAAGTATGAGCCCCCTTGAACAGTAGTGAACATTGTTATTCTGGGAGCTGATATATTCCTGCCCTCAAGTAGCTTATGTTTTTGCTTGGACACACACGATGAAAACATGTGAAGAGGGGCAGCTAGGTGGTGCAGTGGATAAAGCACCAGCCCTAGATTCAGGAGGACCTGAGTTCGAATCCAGAATCAGACACTCGACACTTATTAGCTGTGTGACTCTGGGCAAGTTATTTAACCCTCATTACCCCGCAAAAAAATAAATAAATAAATAATAAAACGGGGGAAAAAACAAATAAAAGTATATTGAGGGGGCAGCTAGGTGGCGCAGTGAATAAAGCACCAACCCTGGATTCAGGAGGACCTGAGTTCAAATCCAGCTTCAGACACTTGATACTTACCAGCTGTGTGCCCCTGGGCAAGTCACTTAACCCTCATTGCCCTGCAAAAACAAAACAAAACACACAAAGAAAAGCAAACAAACAAACAAAATATGTGAAGAGATTAGAACCAATTAAAAATAGTATAAAATCAAGTACTGAAATATGGGGGAAAGAATATATTACTTTTCTTTCCTTGGCTCTCATTTTCCCTCTATATAAAATGAGGGCTTGCACTAAGGCCTTTTCTAGCTCTAAAGCTAAAAAGTTTGCTCCTTTGGGGTCATTCATTCTTCCTGAGATGCCCAGCTACCCTGCCATAGAAGTTCCCTTATTTTTTGGTTGTATTCTTTCACCCTCCAATCTCTTGATCCAGGTCAGGATTCCCTCTGCCCAAAAGCATCCTTTTTCTTCATTATTTCCTCCTAGAAGTATTTCTTCCTTTCCAGAAACAGTTCATTCCCACTAATAGTCTGAAAAGTTGAAATGTATTCCTCCTGCCCTTTCACTTAAGATTAACATGTATTTTGTTCATGTATAGATTCTATCTGGTGCTGGAAGGGAAACTCATAAACACGCTCTGCAAGTCACTGCGAAATTCTTTTCTCCTGTACTTGTTTGAAGCTGGAAATGCAATTCTTTATCTGTTTCTCTTTTTTTACTAGGCCTTTTGACTAGCTTTTTAGCTAACTGTGATGGCAGACTCATATTTACCACAAATGTTTGAGGTTTAATTTATTTAGGATGTTCATCTCATTGGATCTGCTCCGATGACTTTAGCTGGTAATTCCCACTTCCCTGATATATCCTAATACAGATAGAAATAAAGGTTAATAAACAAACAGAAATCTAATTATCTAATTATATCTCCTTGCCACAGAACTCCAGATTTTTTCTTGGCCTCTTGGCATTTTCTTCTTCCTTTGTACAAAGAAAAACCAAGTAGGAGAAAGCCATTTCTTGACAGGACCATGTCACACATGTCACAGACTTCAAGGATATGCCCAGGGTGGAAGGTGATCAGTTTCACGAACTGATGCTTAAAAAAAAAAAATAGATTCTGTCTAAGAAAATTCCAAGTCAGAAGGGATCAGGAATCAGGGCTAGTCCTTGGTGTTCTGTAAACTGAATTTTTAACCTAGGTTCACCTTCTTTGTCCAGGAAAGTGGTATTAGACATGCTACATGTCAGACAAACTGGGCATGCTCAAAACACCCCTCAAGGCTAGTTCCATGTTAGAACTGGGAATGCTTAGAAGCCCAGGCTATACAAATCTAAAAGTGAGCTAGTCCCAGGTACAAGTGCCCGGAGAGTCACAGGGTTAGTGGGGAGATCCTTAGAACAGTCAATCGACCTGACTTTTCTAGGAACAATAATAGTAAAGTAGTATTGATTTGATTACTGGGTCCAGGGGAAAAAATATTCCAGGGAAGGGAAAAGAGAGGAAAGAGAGAATGTGGTAAATGCTATGCTGTGCTAGATAGAAAGATGGCCAGAGTAGATGGTTAGTTGGGATATAAAGCTTGGACTAATGATCTGGGTCTGGTCAGAGGAAACAACTTTGTGTACTCCAAGTAATAATGATGTAGATTCACAGAAGCCACTAGTAACAGGTCATCTAGTCAGGGTCAGAGGAAGAAAACGTGAGTAATAGTGACTGGTGACTCCCTGCTGAGAGGTAACAAGGCAGCCAATTGTCAAATTGCCTTCAAGAATAGAGAGATCTGCTTTCTTCCTGAGATGTTACGTCCCAAGAAATGACATGCCCAGGATGTGACACAGACCTTCCTAAGACTTGTCAACCTTTCAGCCACTACCCATACCTGGTGATTCACATGTTGACAAATGATCCCACAAAAGGGAATTTATAAGGCATTGGGGGCATAAGCAATGAATGTTCTTTCAACTCATGGATCGACAACCTTAATTGAAGTCCTTATTACCTTTCATCCAGATTACTATAGCAGACACCTAATTGATCCCTGCCTCAAGGCTCTTTCTACTTCAGTCAATTCATCAATCAATGAGCATTTATTAAGCCCCCATTACATGCCAGGCACAATACTAACAAAAAAGAGGCAAAAGATAGTTATCACCCTTAAGGAGCTTACAATCTAATCAAGGAGATGTGGAAATTTATTTTGAATTGGGGATCCTACCTTTAGGCTGAGATTAGAAAGTCTTAGGCCCTCAGGGTCTCTCCCCCTCCTCCTCAGCTTCAGCTGAGCGGAAAAAGCCCCGTGGGCTATACGAGACACCAGGTCAGACAGCTGGGGGAAAAAAAAAAACCCCAACTCCCTCCGACCTGAGCTATCTGAAGGATCCCGGATGGCCTGTGCTGAGGCATAAGGCTCGAGAGCACCCCACCACCACCAGCTGCAGCTCTGGCTGGTGGATTAGCTTCGTCTGTGGGGGTGAAGGAAGCCCCAAGATTTGAGTGGAGAGAAGAAAAGGTATATATAGACCTGGGAGTTAGACAGGAGAAAAAAACGGACTAAAAAAAGGGGGGCTGACTAGAGGGGGATGGACGAGAAAAAAAGAAGGAGCAAAACGGATTAGATAGAGAGACAAGATTAAGGAGAGGGGCTGACTAGAAGAGGACAGACTAGAGGAGACTAGAGGACGGACTAGAAAGACTAGAGGGGAGCGCTGACAAGGACGGAGCAGAGTTCGGTTCGGAAAAGATTGGAGACTAGAGACGGGGCTGACAAGGTTACAGGCCTTAAAACAAACCAGGGAAAGTGTAACGTGCCCTGAGGCCGGTCGCGACTAAGGCCCTTATTGTATTCAAGAAGTTCGAAGAGCAGCAGGTGCGAAAGAGACCCAGTGGAAAGAGACCAGGAAAGCAGTCAGGTTGTACTTTATTTCCCTGTATTCCTAATTTGAAATAGTATCTCATAAATAAACTCTGCTTTGATTATTTAGTTAAAAGGCTTTTTAATCTTTAGTTTATCAATTTGGGAGTGGAGCAGTGTGGTGGAACTTTATAAACGGTACATATTAAATTAACGAAGTCAGATAGCCAAATAGTCAAAAGTCCCCACATTAGTCCTCCAGTCAGATTAGCCCCCCCAAATTAGGATAGTCAATTTAAAAATATTTCAACATTTGAATGGCGACTGCGGCAGGACTTACGGCTCAATTATAATTTCTCTAAATTTATCATCTTTCATAGAATCATAATTTTTCATAAGTACAGTTATATATAATTTTTCCAGGTTAGTTATAGTTATTGATAATTATTATTATTTTTTTAACAGAGACAACATGCAAACAAATACTTACAAAGCAAGTAATATATATGGGATGAATAGGAAATAATGAACGGAGGAAAGGTACTGGAATTAAAAGGGTCTGAGAAAGACTGCCAGTTTTAAAAAAAGGTATTTTATTTGAGACTTAAAGGAAGAGAGTGAGGATAGTAGGTGGGATGGTGGAAAGAGAATGTTCCAGGCACAGGGGACAGCCAAAGAGAATGTCAAGAGCCAAGAGATGGAATATCTTGTTTGTGGGACAGCCAGCAGGCCAGAGTTACTGGATCAAAGAATGTGTGTGAGGGAGAAAGACGGGAAAAGACAAATGTTTTTGAGGGTCTGCAGATAAACAGGCACATTAATGTGCTATAACTCTCCTTTTTTGATGAGCTAATTAAACTGGTAGATCAGGAAAATGACATAATATAACTGGATTTTTAGCCAAGCATTTGACAAAATCCCTTTCTCTCTTTGTGTTCAAGACAGAGAGCTGTGGACTAGGTAAGGGTAACACTAAAATTGGTGGAATGACTAGGACCCTTTAAGAGTCCTAACTCAGCGGGGCAGTTAGGTGGTGCAGTGGATAAAGCACTGGCCCTGGATTCAGGAGTACCTGAGTTCAAATCTGGCCTCAGACACTTGACACTTACTAGCTGTGTGACCCTGGGCAAGTCACTTACCCCCCATTGCCCCGCAAAATAATAAGGACATGCTTATCAGATTTTCAGGTAACATGAAAGTGAGGCAGAGAGTTAATACATTGGATGACAGAGCCAGGATCCAAAAAGATCCAGACCCTTAGAATGATAGGTCAAATAGAATAAGATGATACTTAATAAACAAAACTTTACAGTTTCTGTTTGGGATTAAAAGATCAACCCCATATATACAAATTGAGAGATGTAAAGATTGTAATGACTCCACCTGCTGGGGAGTTACTGTAGGAAAGCTCCGCCATGAGGAGAAGGCATCTGAGGGCAAGCCATGCAGTCAGGTCCTTGGAGCCAGGAAGTAACATTTGCTCATGGGTACTGTCTATCAAAGCTACCAACCAATTAGCTTGGAGCTGTGGTGGGGCAGGGATGTTCCCAGTTTGAAGAAGCATTGGGCACTTTTGGTTCCTGACCTCGCCATGGCAGGTCGGATGATGGGGTCTCTTAGAAATAGTTAGATTTTAGGGGCAGCTAGGTGGCGCAGTGGATAGAGCACCGGCCCTGGAGTCAGGAGGACCTGAGTTCAAATCTGGCCTCAGATACTTAACACTTACTAGCTGTGTAACCCTGGGCAAGTCACTTAACCCCAATTGCCTCACCCCCCCCAAAAAAAGAAAGAAATAGTTAATAAATACTTAAATACTCTAGCTAAAGCTTATAATTTATTGGCGACCACTCATTAGATTTTAGATAGTATAGCCAGAATGTTAGTCCCCCTTAGAGGGAGATGTAGCTAGATATCAATTCAATATGAATCCACAGAATGATATGGTAGACAAACAGAAGCTACCATTCCAGTCTACGTCAAGGGAGGCAAACTTTCACAGAGTCAAAGAATTTCAGAATTGAAAGGCTCTTCAGAAACCTGAGACTCCAACCTTTACCTAAGCAAAAATTCCACCTATAAAATTTCCAAGAAGTGGTAATCCAGTCTTTGCTTGAAGATCTCTAATGGGGAGAACCTGTCACCTCCTAAGGTGGTCCATTGCATTTTGGGAAAACTTTGTTAGGAACTTTTTCCTTACATCAAGCCTAAATCTGCAACTTTTCTCCATTATTCTTAGTTTTGCCTGCCGAGGCCAAGTAGAACAAGTCTAATCCCCCTGTAAATAATTGAAGACAGCTAGCATGTCATAACAGACTAACAAGAGCCTTGTCCTTGAGCACCTCTAATTCTCTTCATGCACCCACAAGCAATTTTTTTTAAATAGTGGTGCAAGCAATAGAATGTAATAACGTACCTGGGATTAACCTAAGGTGCTCCTGTCCTTTCCTACCTTCTGCTATTTTGCAGGAGAAAAGGTTATTTTAGGAGATGTCACAATGCCTGCCTCGTGGGCTCCATATGTTGTTTTTTTTTTTTTTTTTTAGTGAGGCAATTGGGGTTAAGTGACTTGCCCAGGGTCACACAGCTAGTAAGTGTTAAGTGTCTGAGGTCAGATTTGAACTCAGGTACTCCTGACTCCAGGGCCGGTGCTCTATCCACTGCGTCACCTAGCTGCCCCCATATGATTGTTGATGATGTGTTGGTGATAGTAGGTTTTTATCCTGATTTGATGCTACCAACAATGAGCTGGGAGGCTTTTTATGTGACAAAGCCATCAGGTATGATCTGTCCATTGACTTTTACTATTACTATTAAGGAAAGAAGACAGCAAAGTACAGTGACTCTGTACTGTGGAGTCAGAGAACTTGTGTTCAAATTCTGCCTTTGATCCATACTCTATATGATCTTGGGCAAGTCTTTATCTTCCCTGGCAGTCAGTTCCCCCATCTGTAAAATGATGAGATTTAGTTTAATGGCCTCTAAAGTTGCCTCCTGCTCTAAATCCATGATCCTGGGCAAGTTTGTAATGTATGTTCGTTAAGTTTTATAGAATTGCTCTATTGTATGAGGCTGCTTCATAGTTTAGTATATGCACAGAAATCTTAATTGAATCATATTTCAGGAGGAATTTTAAAAGGTGAATTGAGGACTTTTTAATTGTTACAATTCAGTAATAATAAGCAGGCAGTGGCTACTCAGTGCTTGAATGCAAATGTTAAATAAACAGGTATGACTTATTAATGGATTAGTGGGTTATGGCTCAGACCCCACTGCGTGGGAGTTAGAAATGAGGCAGCCCAACAAATTCTTTGGCAAACTAAAAGTAGAAAATTCCACAAAGAAGGTTACACTATATTCTTCCCTAGTCAGATCACATCTGGAGAATTGTATCAAGTTCTTAGCGCCATTAGCACATTATTCATTTTTTTAAAAAATCATATTTTATTGGTATCTTTTGTTTTCCATGTCCCAAACCTTACCCAAAGACCCCATTACTTGCAACAAAGATTTTCAAAGGAAGGGTAAAAATAAATTTGTCCAGTAAAACCAATCAACACATCAATCATGCCCAATAGCATGTGCATTATTCTATACCCTTGTCCTCTACTTTTGCAAAGAAGGAAGGGAGATAGAACATTTTAGGAAAGCTCTTTACAAGTTTAAGCATGTCCAGAAGAAGGCAACTGGGATGGTAAGAGGACTACGTCCAGTGTCATATGTGATCAACTTATGAAACTGGGAATGTTTAAAAGACTTAGATCAAAAAAACCATAGATTTTGAGCTAGAAGGGACCTTTCAACATAATTGCTTTCCTATGTAATTCTATGTATTGTACTTTATGCATTTAAAAACATTATCCTGGGAAGGGGCCCATAAGATCCACCAGACGACCAGAGAAGTCCATAAAAAAGGTTAAAAATTTCTGGTCTAGCCTAACATATTAATTTTACCAATAAGGAAATGGGACCCCAAAAATTCAAGTGACTTGTCTAAAGTCCCATAGTATGTGGCAGAAGCAGGATTCAAACCCAAGCCCTCTGGCTCCAAGTAAAGATCTCTTTCCCTTAGAGAGGGACATTTTAGCAATTTTGAAATATTTTAGGGTTGGTCTGGCATGTAGGAGAAGGATTAGATTTGTTAGAGCAAATGGGTGGAGGCTGAAGAGAAACCCATCAAAGCTTCACATAAGGAAAACCTTCATAACAATTAGAACTGTCCAAAAGGAGGAGGGGATGATAGATTTGCTCTCCTTGAATTTCTCAGGTGGAGGTTGAATGACAATTTGTCTTGAGGACTGTCAAGGGGATTCTTTCTTCAGTATAGATTGTACTGCATAGCCCCTGAGCCTCTTCCATCTCTGAGTCCAAGTTACTTGGACAAGTAACTTTTAAGACCTCAGTATATCTAAAATTAGAGGGTTGGACTTGACAATATCTAGTTCAGTCATGTCTGACTCTTCTTGACCCCATTTTGGGTTTTATTGGCAAAGATATTGGAGTAGTTTGCTATTTCCTTTTCCAGGTTATTGTATTTATGAGGAAACTCAGCCAAAGAGGGATAAGTGACAATAAGTGTGATCTAGTGTCTGAGGCCAGATTTGGATTCACAAAGATGAGTCTTCCTGACTCCAAACTCAGCATTCTATCCACTGCACCACCTGGCTGCCCATGATATCTAAGGTCCCTTCCAGTGCTAAATACTATAATCTTATGAGATTACCATCATTTGTTGTACATTACTTGTTTTTGAAGAGGACCAATGACATCACAGAGTGATGTCTTGACTTGTATGTAAATTAGATTTAAATGAGACAGAGTTGCACAGTCATCAGCCTCACTGTCTCTTCCAGAGTCATCGAAGTCCAGTTGCAAGACAATAATCAGGACTGTCAGACATAGCCCGTCATGCAGTGGATGATCTTGGCATTTTCAGTGTCTGACCAAGCTCTAAGTTTTCCACAGCTCTGGCTTCAGACGCCTTCAAGGCAGTTGGAACAAATTGTTTTCATCCACCACATCTCACCTTGAAAGTTCAGGAGTATATAAAGATAAGAGCAGGGTGGTGTACTATAGATGTTCTTTTTTTTTCTCTTTTGGTGGGGCAGTGAGGGTTAAGTGACTTACCCAGGGTCACACAGCTAGTAAGTGTCAAGTGTCTGAGGCCGGATTTGAACTCAGGTCCTCCTGAATCCAAGGCCAGTGCTCTATCCACTGCACCACCTAGCTACCCCTATAGATGGTCTTACACCATTGCTTCATCTTCATTTGATAACATACGTTACATACAAGTGCTGACACAGTTTTCGTAGTGTGGAAGAAAGCACTTTTGTACTTAAATCCAGAAGAATTTTGCTTAAGCCTCAGTTTTGACCATTTCTAGATGGGTATAACATATGTAAAGTGCTTTGCAAACCTTAACGTGCTATAAATGAGTTGGATATTATTATTAAGTGACCTCACTCTCTCTGGCCCTTCATTTCCTAATCTGTAACAGGAGGATCTTGGCCTTGATGACCCATGAGATCCCTCCCAGCCCTCACATTCTCTGATTCTGTTCCAGGCAAACACAGAAATTTAATGCTATAAACTCTGCTGACAGGAAGAACACAACAACAGTAAAAAATAATCGTGGCAAACAAATGCGACACTTACACCTTCAATTGTTTAAGGTCTCCTCTGCTCTGGCCTTCCAAAGGTACCATTACAAACCCAGTGAAAGAGGATCCCCTTAAATAAAGATCAGACTTTCAAAGTGGTGTAGGAGCTGGCTTGAAGGAGCCACCTTCAGTCAATTGTTAAAGTTCCAGTATGAAGATTCGCACCTAGAAAACTGGCAAAGGCTATAAGACAGGGCTTGATTTATGGTTTGGTTTATTGTCTAGGCCAAGAGTTGGCAAACTACAGCCCGAGGATCAAATCCAACCCATCACTGTAGAGCCAACAAGCAAAGAATTTTTTTTTACATAGTTAAATACAATAAAACATTATTTTAAAATGTAAAAACCGGGGCAGCTAGGTGGCGCTGTGGATAGAGCACCAGCCCTGGATTCAGGAGGACCTGAGTTCAAACTCGGCCTCAGACACTTAACACTTACTAGCTGTGTGACCCTAGACAAGTCACTTAACCCCAGTTGCCTCACTTAAAAAAAAAAATGTGAAAACCGTTCTTAGTTCTCCTGCTAATCCTATATTTGGCTTCAAAGATCTTCCTAGGCCACCCTTCCCCTGACTTTTTTATCTTACCCCTTGCCATGTACTCTTCAATACAGTGGCATGTGCCTCCTTGCTCTTCCATAAACAAGACATTCCATCTCTTGGCTCCTCCATCTCTTGGCTCCCAGCACTGTCTCTGACTGTCCCCCATTCCTTAAACACTCTCCCTCCTCATCTCTGCCTACTGCCTTCCCTGGTTTCCATCCAGTTCAAAGTAAAATCCCATCTTCTACAGGAAGCCTTCCCTAACTGCTCTTAATTCTAACATCTTTCCTTTTTATTTCCTACTTCTCTTGTAATGGCTTGCTTGTACACACTTGTTAGCCTGTTGTCTGCCCAATTAGTTTGTGAGCTCCTCTGGGGCAAGGACTGGTCTTTTACCTCACTTTGGATCCCCAGTGATTAACACAATTGCTTTGGTTGCTTGTTGTTTGTCCTCCGTTCTCAAAGAGAACCATGACATGGGGGACTTGCAGGGAACTCGATATAAGTGAGGGAAGGTTGTGCAAGGTCACCAACCTCACTCTCTCCTCCAGAGCTATCTGGGTCCAGTGGCAAGATATAGAACAGGACAACTGGAGATGGCCCTGGATGTTTAAGGCAATTGGGGTTAAGTGATTTGCCCAAGGTCACACAGCTAGTAAGTGTTTGAGGTGAGGTTTGAATTCAGGTCCTCTTGACTCCAGGGCCAGTGCTCTATTCACTGCACCACCTAGCTGCCCATAATGGTCATTTAATAAATGTTTATTGATTGCATGCAGCTAGGTGGTGCAGTGGTTAAAGCACTGGCCCTGAAGTCAGGAGGACTGGAGTTAAAATTTCACTTCAAACACTTATTACCTGTGTGACCATGGGCAAGTCACTTACTTCTGATTGCCTCAAACATCCAGGGCCATCTCCAGTCATCCTGAAATATATCTTGCCACTGGACCCAGATGGCTCTGGAGTGAGAGAGTGAGATTGGTGACCTTGCACAGCCCTCCCTCACTTAAATTCAATTCACTGCAAGTCATGACATTACCTCCCCATGTCATGGTCCTCTTCAAGAATGAAAGACAAACAAGAACATTAAATGCACACAAATATAGGCTGTGGACAGCTATCAGGCCCTAGTTTGCTGACCTCTGATCCAGTCTTAGAAAGTAATGGAGAAAAGGATAATGATTCAGACAACTTCAAAGTGTGTTGTGGATCCATTTTGTTTTTTCAGAGAGCCAACTGTTAAATATTTACCAGTCCACCCTTGAATATGTCTTTTTACTAAAGTTGTTCAAGAGATCTGTGATCTTCTCAGGGCAATAAAATCCCTGATCACACTGAGGCTCATTACAGATTTGCATGAGGTGCTGGGGCCAGAAAAAAATCATCACCTGGTCAACAGTCATTGATGAGCCTCTCTGAACTTAGTTGACCCTTGGACAATGGACACTCCATCTGTCATTAATTTCATACTCAAAACCTTTCCAGCTTAGTGGATCCTCTTAAATCTTGTTTTCTGCTGGCACAGCTTTTGAAAACTCAGTGTCACCTCCAAACCATCATGACTTGTTGGAGGATGACTTCATTGGAGCCAATAGATGGACAACTATTTTATATATATATATATATATATATATATGATATAGCAATATTAAGCAATAGAATTTTTCTTTTAATATGTTTTTAAGGTTTTGTTGATTTTGTGTTCTTTTACACCACACTTATTTGCAAATAACGACATTTCTCCAACATGCCCTCATCACTGAACTTTCCCATGTACCAAAGAAAGATAGTTAAACAAATTACACCTCCTTGTTACAAAGTGGGGTGGGAGTTCTATTGGGAAAGGGAATAGGAGAGTCATTTTTTTTAAACTATGTGTGCGGGGGCAGCTAGGTGGCACAGTGGATAAAGCACAGGCCCTGGATTCAGGAGTACCTGAGTTCAAATCTGGCCTCAGACACTTGACACTTACTAGCTGTGTGACCCTGGGCAAGTCACTTAACCCCCATTGCCCCGCAAAAATAAAATAATAATAATAAAATAAAATAAAATGTGTGCAATAAGGGAACTGCTGCTGTCAGATTTTTCAGTCAATTTACAATATTATGCCTCAAACTTACCTAAGGTCACATGATTAGCAAGTATTAAAAGTGAGATTTGAATGCAGGACCTGATTCCAAAGTTACTGCTCTTTCCATTGTACCACATTTCCTGTTTCATCAGATGTTCTCCTGTATCAGGATCATTATAAGCAGTAATATTTCGTTGCCACATTCAGTGTTACAGCTTTTGATAAACATTTCCAATGTGTCTTTAATTAAATGTATTTAGTTAATGAAGACAATCATTGTACTATAGCTTACCACCTACTCCTTTATAATCTATAAAATGAGGAGTTAATTGTCCAAAAGGCC
Source organism: Dromiciops gliroides (assembly GCF_019393635.1). Classification (NCBI taxonomy): domain Eukaryota; kingdom Metazoa; phylum Chordata; class Mammalia; order Microbiotheria; family Microbiotheriidae; genus Dromiciops; species Dromiciops gliroides. Next base: position 168,172,098 of record NC_057861.1, on the reverse strand, counting down.
CCAGACATGATTTTTTATATTTGGTCATAAGTGGACGTTAAAATGTTTTTTGGGTTTTTGTTGTTCGGTAATTTCCAACTCTTCGTGACCCCATTTGGGGTTTTTCTTGGCAAAGATACATGAGTGGTTTGCCATTTCCTTTCTCCAGCTTATTTTACAGATGAGGAAACTGAGGAAAACAGGGTTAAGTGACTTGCCCAGGGTCACATAGCTACTAAGGCCAGATTTAAATTCACAAAGATGAACCTTCCTGACTCCAGGCCTATCACTTGATCCACTCTGTCACCTAGCTACCCCATTAAAATGCTAGAATAGCAAAGAAATCACCAACTTATAGCTATTCATCCTATATGTCTTCTGGTCTTCATCTGTAGACAAGTCCCACTGGTATTTGTCTACTCTTGCTGCCTCAGCTTCCTCTCCTCATACTCACTTCTCAAGGTCTAGCAATCTGGCTTCCAGCCCCACCATTTGACTGAAGCTGTTCTCTCCAATATTACCAACAGTCACTTTATTGCTACATTGAATGGTCTTTTCTCTGTCCCCATCCTTCTTTACCCATCTGTGGGACTAGACACTGTTGATCAGAGCCTTCTGGGGAATACTTTCTCCTGACTGGGTCTTCATAACATTAGTTAAGACTCAGTTCTCTTCCTTTCTGTCTGACTACCCCTTCTCAGTCCCCTCTGGCTCATTATCACGAATGTCCCTTCCACTACATACTCCAATGCTCTGTCCTGGGTCCTCTTCAACTGTTCATTCCCCTTCACTTTACCATTTCCAATTAGTCACCAAGTCTTGTCAATTACACCGCCACCACATGTCTCCCATCTGCTCCCTTTGCCCCACTCACTAGCTACCACCCTCGTTCAGACTCTCATCATTCCTTCCTGGACTATTGCAATAACCTCATAATTGATCACCCTTCTCCCAGTCTCTTCTCCAATCCATCTTCTACACAGCTGCCAAATTAATATTCCTAAAGCATTGCTCTGATCCTGCCACTCTCATGTTCAAGAAGCTTCAATGGGCTCTCATCACATTTACCAAACTCAAGCACTTAAAATACTCCACAATCTCACTTCAGTTTATCTTTCTGATTTCACATTACTCCCTGGCATGGCCTGTACATTTCGGCCAAAATTGACCTATTTGATTTCTCCACATAGCATTCCATCTTCCCCTTTCCATATCTTTGCCTAAGCTCTCCTCCAAGTCTGGAATGATTACCCTCCTACCGCTGCTTCTTAGAATCCCTAGCCTACTCTAAGGCCAAACTCAAATGCTCCCTCCTATATGATAGCTTTCCTAATTCCGCTCTTCCCCACCGCAGGAAATTAGTATTGTTTTCCTCCCCGTGCTAAATTACTTTGGATTTGCTTATTTGTATCCATATTGTCTCCCTTCAATAGACTGCAAGCTCTTTGAGGGCAAGGACTGTTTTGTTTTTCTTTGTATCTTCAGAGCCTAGCACAGAGGCACTGAATAAATGCTTGCTGAGTTATTTGTCCTACATGAGAATGGTCAATAACATTGACTGGTCACAATACAAATCTCTTACTAGATCAGATCGGATGCTAATTACATTTTAATTATATTTCAAACTTCCTCTTTTCTCTAAGTCATAGAAATCTAAGTCTTATGATATCCTTAATCCAAATTCAGAATTTTTACCTAGAAGAGATTTTGGGTTCCTGAGTACAATGAGTAAAATGTTCTTTTCTTTTCTTTTTAAATGGAGGAGGAAACTGAGGGTTAGAGAAGTCAGGTGAGTGACCCAAGTAGCAAGAGTCAATCAACAAGAGAGAATTCATATTGAGGAACTATTTGGTTTCAACTGCCATAATGTAGTGTAACGATTGGAATAACGCCACCTGCTGGATACTGTAGAGGAGTTCTGCCCATGAAGGGAAGGTCTTTGAGGGCAAGACCAGGAGTCAGGAAGTGACTCAGGCTAGTGGGAGGAGGAAGGAAGAGACTGGCGCTCAGTCTCGCTCTCTTTTCCTCTGGACTCTGGTGGAGAAGGGAGCTAGAAATGTGCTCTCCCTTTAATAGATAGAAATCTAGGCCTTTTTCTCTCTCTTTACCAAATTCTTATTCTCCTTAATAAATGCTTAAAAGTCTAACTCTTGCTAAAGCTTATAATTTATTGGCGACCACTCATTAGATATTTTAGACAGTTTAGCTAGAATTTTAGCCCTTAACAGAAGGATAATTAAATATTTTCCATCATATAGAAGAATATTGTTTTTATTATTTCATAGTTAAGCTTAATTATTTAGTTACTATTTTTTTCATCATATTGCAGGTCTAATGCATTAGTATGGCCAACTTATATCCACCTAATTCTCTTTCTTGTAAGTACTAAATAACGTTCCACAATTTAATTCAGATTTTAAGGGCTAAATGTCTCCCTCAAGGGATCATTGTCAATATCTTGTCACTGGACTTTGATGACTCTGGAAGAGAGAATGAGGCTGACAACTTTGTGCAAATCTGCCATACTTAAATCAAAATATCACCCTGTGATGTCATTGGTCCTCTTCAAAAACAAGGGACAAATAAAATAACAACAAATATAATAAGAAATGTAATAAAAACAGTAACAAAAAGGCGTTAATAAAAACAATTCTTTTAAAAGTTCAATTAACTTATTATTTTGTTAGTTTTTTTAATCCTTCCTATAAATATTACTGTGTTCATGTGGAGATATGTACACACAGAGACATAAGTATACCATGTTCCCCAGAGCTGTGTTCTTCCTATTTTTTTGATCAGCCACTCCTGTCATTAAAAAAATGTTGAGCTCATACCTCCAATAAATAGAGCTCTGGCCCTGAAGTTGGGAAGATCCAAGTTAAAATCTCACCTCAGACATTTACTAGCTGTGTGATCCTGGGCAAGTTACTTAACACCAATTGCTTTAAAACATCCGGGGCCATCCCCAGTTATCCTGATATATATCTTGTCACTGGACCCAGATGGCTCTGGAGGAGAGAGTGAGATTGGTAACCTTGCACAGCCCTCTCTCATTTAAACCCAATTCACTGCAAGTCATAACATCCCCCCCTATGCCATGGTCCTTTTTGAGAACAAAGGACAGCCAACATGTATGCATGTATGTGTGTATATATACACATATATGTGTATAACTGTATTAATAATTGTGCATGATACATATTTTAACACCCATGAAATAAAGATGAATTAATATTTAACCCTAAAATCAATAGGAAGCCATTGGAGTTTATTGAGTAGGGAGTAACATGGTCAGATTTGTGCTTTAGGAAAACCATTTTGACAGCTATATGGAAAATGAATTGGAGAGTGGAGACACTTGATGCAGGTACTATTTAGAAAGCTGTTGCAATAGTCAGGCAAGAGGTAATAAGCTTGTGAAGCAGAGAGGTGGGTGTGTCGATAGAGAGAAGCAGATATATCTGAAAGATGACGTGGGGCTAGAAATAAGATTTGACAACTGACTGGATGTGGAGAGTGATGGAGACTGAAGAGTAAAGGATGATACCAAAAATGCACCACAGATGAGCTGAAGATGACAACCCAAGTTGGTTGTCAGAAGGATGGTGCTCAGAAATTGGAAATAGGAAAGCTCAGAATTGGGGTGGGTTTGGCAAAAGATGATGTAATAAGATCTTTGATGCTTTTTGAAAACCATCTATGACTGCTCATCCTGTATGACTCACTCTTTTCCACCCCAAATTAAAAGGGAGGAGGTGAGGCAATCACGTGTCACTGCCACAAACCAAAGATCATCCTCTGAAGGGCACCTGCCATAGCTAGGAGTTGTTCTGGGATGTGGGATCAATATGGGGTAGGAAGAGGTTTCCCAGTGACAATTACACAGCTGCTGCCGTAGGTAGCAGGTAGACTATAACTGCCTTGAGGGGCCTAAGCCTGGTACAGAAAGGAAGAAGTTATACAGCACAGAGAGTTAGGGCAGATGAGTGTGAAGGGGAGATGTGCATCTTTTCACCTGCTGACAAGAGGTCAGTCCACAGCCTACTCAAAGTCAGACCATGCCCAGCCTTTTGGAGAGCCCTACTAGAAATAATCTTGTTAGAATATACACTAGAGGGGGCAGCTAGGTGGTGCAGTGGATAAAGCACCAGCCCTGGATTCAGGAGGACCTGAGTTCAAATCCAGCCTCAGACGCTAGACACTTTCCTTGTACTCTTACCTTCCGTGTGACCCTAGGCAAGTCACTTAACCCTCATTGCCCTGCCCAAAAAGAAGAAGAATATACACTAGAGTTTAAATCAATTTCTAGCACCCTTATTGAGATGATATGTACTTTATAAATCCTATAAACTAATTCACACTAGTTACTACAAGACACTGTATCAGGCAAAGTATACTGTAGAAGACTTTATTAAAATCACAGATTTCCAAAGAAAAGGGATCTTAGACATCACCTAGTTCAACATCATCAATTTTCAGGTGAGGAGACTGAAATCTAGATTAGGGAGAGTGACTTGCCCGAGGTCACACGGAAGGTAAGAGTACAAGGAAATTAACCTGGGTCTTCCGTTTAAAATGTGGCCTTCTTTGTACTATGCCACCGTATTGCCACTGCCAGAGCACCTTCAATCTAGTTTGGGATTCCAAAAATATACAAGTAAACCAACCCAGGAACACTTGTACAGCAACATGTGAGACTCATGCCCAACCTACACTATCCCCTCCCTTTTAAAATCTGTAATGAGACTGGGACTGAACACACCAAAGCTAGTGTGTGGGAGCTATTCGACATTCCAACTGAGTTGCCTCCAGGTCACTAGTTACTATGTGTGCAGAGGTTAAAAAAATCTCCCAGCCCACAAACATTTCAGGGACAAATTAGCACATGCCCATGTGCCTGAAATAGGTCAGGCTGGACCCAAGGAAAGTCAGGCAGCAACTTGTTGGAAAAAACATTTGATGAGCTCTGTTCCCTTCTTTCTATAGCCTCATGTTTGGGATATTGTGATCATTTAAGGCTGGGGATTGAGAATCTACGACAGAGTTGGGCATAGATTAAAGAGTGCTGTAGAAAAAGGACTAAATTTGGGGTCAAATGACCTAAGGTCAAGTTGAATTTCTACCACTTATTAGCCAGATGAATATGGGCTGACTTAGCCTCTCTGAGGCAACACTTGTATTATTTACTTCACAGGGCTATGGGGAGATACAGACTTGAAACTTACAAAGAGCTTCACAAATATGAGCCGTTGTTAAATTTGCTGGTGACCGAGTCTTGTTCGCTCACCCCATCAAAGATTTATTGCAAGATTACCAAATATAGGGGGATAGCTAGGTGGCATAACAGATAGAGCACTGGTCCTGGAGTCAAGAGGACCTGAGTTCAAATCTTACTTCAGACACTTACTAGCTATGTGACCCTGGGCAAGTCACTTAATCTCAATTGCCTTAAACATCCAGGGCCATCTCCAGTCATCCTTATCTATATCTTGCCACTGGACCCAGATGCCTGTGGAGAAGAGAGTGAGGTTGGTGACCTTGCAGAGTCCTCCCTCACTTAAATCCAATTCACTGCTAGTCATGATATCACCCTGATGTCATGGTCCTCTTTGAGAATGGAAGACAGGGGCAGCTAGGTGGTGCAGTGGATAGAGCACCAGCCCTGGATTCAGGAGGACCTGAGTTCAAATCTGGCCTCAGACACTTGACACTGACTAGCTGTGTGACCCTGGGCAAGTCACTTAACCCTAATTGCCTCAAAAAGAGAGAATGGAAGACAAACAACACCAAAGGTAGGGCATTGTGCTTGGTGTTAGAGATAAAGACACCTTTAGGGGGGCAGCTAGGTGGTCCAATGGATAAAGCACTGGCCCTAGATTCAGGAGGACCTGAGTTCAAATTCAGCCTCAGACACTTGACAGTTACTAGCTGTGTGACCTTGGGCAAGTCACTTAACCTTCATTGTCCTGCAAAGAAGAAAGAAAAAAAAGGAAGGAAAGAAGGAAGGAAGGAAGAAAGAAAGAAGAAAGCCCTTAGCCTAAAGGGCTAAAAATCCCCATCAAGTGATATGCTTCAAACTCAATGCCTGCCACAGAAAGGGCCAAACTATGAAAAGAACAACAACAATGAGGAGAAGGAAGAGAAAAAAAAGGAAGAGGAGGAGGAAGATCATCATCATCATCCCTAGCAATCTTACTCCTGTGACTTCAACTACTCCCTCTGTGCATATAACTCCCCAAAGTATATCTGATTTTTAGACCCTAGAAGATTTGTTTCTCAGAGTTGTCAAATAAAGGGAAGTGTTATCTTTGCATCAAGTCTCATTCTCTTGGACAGAATAGCAGTAGCTCAAAAGAAACATGAGATATGCAAATTTACATACATCTCTACTCCAATTGTTCATATGGATCATTTGTGTCTGACCCATGGCAGAGCCTTCCAGGCTCATACTGGTCTACTCAGCCACAGTTGGTTACCCTGTACTTTGATCTTGACATAATGATGTCACTTTGGTCCTCTCTGAACACAAAGGACCACAACCAACAACCATTCTCCTTAGAATAAGATCCATGTGGCATGAGGCTACTTCCCGACTATGGCACACAGAGGAGACAGGTGACTGGGAAAGTAATAGGCATGGCTATAGCTAAGGGATCCTTCTGCATGAACAAGACACTTGGATTCCTGTAACTCAAGAAATATAACCCCAGAATTAAATGGAGCTCGCTCATAGAAATTCAACAAAAAACGAGTCGCCTCAGCCAACATTTCTGTTGTGTTTATATTTACTTCCCTTTAGAGGAAGATGAAAGGGATTCCCTCTAAGTATAGGCCCTATAAACAGTGGTGTACCTGGGGTATTTGACACCTGGAAAGGATAATTTGTAAACCCTCCTCCTGTGTCTGACAAATTTATTTGAAGTAATAACCATGCTGTGAAATTAATAACAATAATAATAGCAGTAGCCAAAAAAGAAACACAATGAAAATTTTCTTTTAATGAACTTTGTATATATATTTTGCCAGCAAATATATATCTTACAGTATGAGAACGGAGGGGAAAGTAATGGATTAAATATTGATTTACTTAAATTAATATAATGCCTTTGGGTTGTTTTCCTGAACAAAGAAGATCCTCTTAAGCCATGGAGAGCTGCCTATTATCAGGGGCATTACTTGTGGCTGGATCTTGGGGTAATGGTTCCTCCTGGAAGGAGTCTCACTGTTCTCACTTTCTGGGGAGAGGTCCTGCTGCAGCCCTGAGGCAGAGACCCAATGCTCCTAAAGTTCTTCCTCCTAGTCCATCACCCAGAGGCTGCATTTACCCCAGTCTTGACAACTTATTCCTCCTGCTTTCACCAGAGACCTGGAGGTGGTACTTCCCAATGTACCCTCTTGTTGCCTGCACCTGGGGTGGACTTCCTCCACCACCTGCCCTGGACACACTACTGTAAGGTCCTTGGCCCAGAGCTGAGGAAGCAATGGTTTCTTGCCTTGAAATGAAGCACATACTAGAATTACACAATAAATGAATGAGAGGCATAGACAGAATAAGAACTAATCAAATGGATGGTAAGTTCCAGTTGCTGGCAGGGAGCATCTCTTTATTCTTCTTCCCATGAAGGGATGTGAGTTGTACCCGTGTATCAGTCACCCAGGCCCATCATCTGTAACTGTTCTCCACCTCCACTGAACTCAGGTATTTTGCTTTGAGTTCTGGGAGCACTAGATTATATCAAGATAGACTTGTCATAGGGTACATAACCCCTTTATTATAAACACAGGGAGTTAAATGAAAGAAAGCCTTTTACATACAATTCATACATTATGAATACTTGGTTATATTCAACTATAACTAAGACAAGACAAGCAGGGCTTTGGCCCAGGATACCAACATCCAAGAGGACATACTTCCTCCCAGGGAAGTCCTCCAAACTGCCAGCCCCATTGTGGTCATCTCCCAGCCCTATGTGGCACAGAATGATTGCTCCCATGCCCTCACCTGGCCCCAGGCTGCCACCCTGGAAAAACCAGTCATAATGTACCTCTCTCTCTGAGTCTACCTTTTATTATCCCTGCCACAGCATTTGCTACATACCCGGCTCAGCCTCATCCAAGCAGCATAGCTTTGCCTTTCTAATTGAGGAGTTTGCACAAAAGCTACTTGTCAAGTAAGGTAAAAGCTAGCACAATCCCTCTAAGGTGCGATCCTGATGTGTTCCCAAACTGTACAGGAGCTTTTCCTAGTCTGATTCTGTTCTGCTCCCTCCCATGTCAGCAGCTTTTCCAACATCAATGTCCTGGGGTCTCTGCTAGGGGCTGGTATATTGAGGTCCAAGTTCTCTGCTTATTCCCATCCCCACAAAACCTGAATTTGTTCCAGGCACCAGAATTCCTAGATATAGCTCTGGGTTTGCCCCTTGAATTGAACAATAATCCTACAATTCTCCAACATTTGACTAATGAAATTTTGAAAACCTTAGGTTTATCCTTGCTTCTCTCCTTTCCTTCAATTTTATATCAAGGTCCTATAAATTTTATCTCCACAGTATCTCTGAAATTTATCCCATCTTTGCTATTACTTCTCCAACCCCTCAATATTATAGTAATAGTTAATATTTATATACTATTTACTACATGCCATATAGATAATTATTATCTCATCTGATCCTCATAATAGCCCTGGGAGTTGGGTGCTATTATTATCAATCATCCCTACTTTACAGTTGAAGAAATTGAGACAAATAGAGGTTAAGTAATTTGCCAAGGGTCATGGCTAATAAGTATCTGAGGATGGATTTGAACTCAGGTCTTCCTGAGTCTAGGCCAAGTGCTCCATCCACTGTACCATCTACCTGCCTCTAATACAGGCTGGATTATTACAGTGATCTCTGAATAGATCTTTCTACTTCTACTCTTTTTCCTCTGAGATATCCTTCATACAACTCCCAGTTAAAAACAAAAATATTGTGTGTGTGTGTGCGCGCATGTGCGCACACACACACATTTAATCCATCTGCTCAAAAAATGTCATTGACCCCCTATTGCCTTTTGAGTAAATTCAAACTCACCTACCTGGCATCCAATGACCTCCACAACCTGATGTCATCCAATTTTTTTGGCTCTATCTCATACTTCCCTTAAGGCATTCTGTCCCAAACACATATCATTCTATAGTCCTTGTTCAGGCTGATCCTTCACCTAGAATGCTTTCTCTTCCTTTCCTTGCCTGTTGAATTCCTGCACATCCTTTAAAGCCCAATCCAAAGGCCTCCTCCAGGAAGCCTTCCCTGATTCTTCAGTCAGTAATTATCACCCCCTTAGACTTCATAAGCACTTTGGTTTACAGTCTCAGATGCACTAATTACAAAGTATAGCATATCACAGGCATATAACCCTTCTGGTTATATTTTATCAGTGTCAAAGGTAGCAGAGACATGGTTTTTGGTGTGAGCAGGTTTGTCAGTTTTGATTATTAAGAAGTAATTATCTGGGGGGCAGCTAGGTGGCGCAGTGGATAAGGCACCAGCCTTGGATTCAGGAGGACCTGAGTTCAAACCCAGCCTCAGACACTTAGTAGCTGTGTGACTCTGGGCAAGTCACTTAACCCCCATTGCCCTGTAAAAAAAAAAAAAGAAGAAGAAGAAGAAGTAATGTCTGGAGGCAGCTAAGTGGCACAGTGGATAAAGCACTGGCCCTGGATTCAGGAGGACCTGAGTTCAGATCTAGCCTCAGACACTTTACTCTTACTAGCTGTGTGACCCTGGGCAAGTCACTTAACCCTCATTGCCCCGCAAAACAAAAACAAACAAACAAAAAAAGTAGTAATGCCTGGGGGCAGCTGGGTGGTACAATGGATAAAGCACTGGGCCTGGATTCAGTTGGCCTCAGACACTTAACACTAGCTGTGTGACCCTGGGCAAGTCACTTAACCCCAAATGCCTCACTTAAAAAAAAAAGTGACTTCAGACACTTATTAGCTGTGTGACCTTAGGCAGGTCCCTTAACCTCAGTTTACCCCAGTTTCCTTATCTATAAAATGGGGATAATAATAGCACTTATCTCCCAAGGATATTGTGAAGATCAAGTGAGATAATAATTGTAAAGTGTTTAGCACCGTGTGCAGCACAAAAGAGGAACTTAATAAATGCTTGGGTTTTTTTCCCTTTTCTATCTATCTATAACATCTATATCGATATTGTTGCATTTAGGCAAACAGAAAACAGTGCTGGTGATGAGACGGTCATGAGATGCACAAGCCTTCAGTAGTAAGAGACCACTGCCTTTGCTGTTTCCAACTCCATTCCTCCCAAGAGCTCCCTGCCATGTCTAACAGTCTGTGCTTACTGTGGCATTAAAGTCACCCGGAATGACAAGCGTGTCCTCTTTCAGCACATTGACAATGAGGGTCTCCAGGTTTTCACAAAATCTTTCTTTAGCCTCACCAGGGTTCATCATGGTGGGAGCCTGGGCACTGATGGCAGTGGTGGCGTGGTGTTTTCCTGCAAGTGCCAATCACATTCTCATGAGCCTGTCTGTCATTCACTCCTTTTGGGAGGCATATGAGCTTGTTGACTAGATTAGCTTTGCTTACAAAACCTACAACAGCTTCACAGCGCTCTCTTTCACTGTGGCCACTCCAGAAAAATGTGTATCCAGTTCTGACTTTAGTAAGCTGGCCTTCATTTGCCAGCCTTGTTTCATTCAGGGATGCAATACCTGGTGGGTTCTCTCACAACAAGCACAGTTCCTGGCACATAATAAGCACTGTAGCATGATGATTATAAAGAAGGTGTATAGAGCAGCTATTATAGTAGCCCAGCTGAAAGAAATGGGACTATTTGAAACCCACCCCTGAAACTTCAGACTCTCTGTTTCCTTTTTTAGCTTATTGACTTTAACCTACCTCCCAGTAGGAAGATAAATCTGTTCTATGGTTGTTTTTCCTTTTATTTCGGAATGAATTTGCAAGGATTTTACCCTACTTCTGTAGGAATACAATAGGTAGTTGTCAAGTGTGCATTGCTAATGCTTCATAGCAACAGAGGTAAATACTATACAACTCACTCTGGTGACAGAGGATCTGGGGTCAAAACCTAACTATGATGCTATCTGTATGATCTTAAGATGTCATTTTGTCTCCCTTAGGTCTCAGTTTCCCCATCTATAAAATGGGGGTTGAACTAGCAAACCTCTGAGATCCCTCCCAGCCCTAGACCTATGATCCCGGGTATAAGTTATAAACTGTACATTCATTTTCTAAAATTTGATTAGCTTGGATGCTGGCCTGTTTTCTTTTCTTAATGACTTGCTGAACAATAGCTCAGTTTGCAGAATCCTATGGTAGAGCATCTCCATAAAGCATCTTGCCATAAGGTGGCAGTAGACTCCTATAGATAGACCAGAGAAAGGCAACAAAAAAACCAAAAAAGGCATATACAGGAATGGGTAACCACTCTGTAAAGTGAAAATTCTGGTTTTCACAAATGTATTTTGGAAAATATAATAGTTATTTGGGAACCTGACATTCTGGGGGAAAAAAGCCTGCTGCTTCAATTCTGACACTGCTTGTTAGGGCTGCATAAGAAAGGGGAGATATTACAACTTTAAAAAAAGGGATTTGGAATATTCTGAATCAGAGGGGTAAGGTTGCTTTTCATCATGATGAATCTTACCATAGGTGGAATAAACTGACTCATTGTGGTATGACTTCATTGAATTATATCGCAACGATGTACCTGGCCAGAGATGCATAGTCATCTCTGCTGCCAATCCACCTAGAGGTTTAGTAAGCCTGCTTCCAGAAATTATCTATGGGGGCTCTTTCCCTCCTACTTCATGGCACAAGCCAATATCTTTCTTTTCTTGCAGGGCAATGAGGGTTAAATGACTTGCCCAGGGTCACACAGCTAGTAAGTATCAAGTGTCTGAGACCAGATTTGAACTTAAGTCCTCCTGAATCTAGGACTGGTGCTTTATCCACTGTGCCACCTAGCTGCCCCAAGTCAATATCTTGCGACTGTTTCCTGCCAGTTTACTGATGGTGGCAAAAAGCCTTTAAATTGGCTGAATTGAGTGTGCATACAGAAGGTCCAAAAAAATGAATTCTCTCCCATGCTGATGATGGAGGCAAGAACTGCTGTGAGCCTCTAGGTCAGAGAGAGGTAGTAGCAACAACCTGGCTGAATTTTCTCCTCACCCACCAGCATGTGGCTATGAACATATGCCACCACTGTTCCTCTTGTTTCTTTGTGTCTGTTCATTTTCTCTTAATCTTAGGTAAATGAATATTAGAGACAGAAAGAACCAGGTTATGTCCTTAGAAGTTATGAAAAGTCAAAAAAAAAGCCCTCAAGCAACATAAACTGGTAGACATAGCAGCTAAGTGTAAGGAGGAATCAATCAGCTCATCAGGGTGGCAAATATAACAAAAAACGGTAAATATTGGATGTTGGGGGGGATGTGGGAAAGCTGGGACACTAATCCACTGTTGGTGGAGTTGTGAAAAGATCCAACCATTCTGGAGAGCAATTTAGAACTATGCCCAAAGGGCAATAGAACTGTGCATGCCTTTTGATTCAGCAATAATACCACTTCTAGGTTTATATCCCAAAGACATCCCAAAAAAGAGAAAAGACCTATTTGTACAAAAATATTTATAGCAGCTCTTTTTGTGGTGGCCAAGGATTGGAAATCAAAGGAATGCTCATCAATTGGGAAATGGCTAAACAAGCTGTGGTATATGATGGTGATGGGATATTATTGTGCTATAAGAAATGACAAGCAGGATGATTTCAAAAAGGCCTGGAAAGACTCGTATGAATTGATATATAGTGAAGAGAGCAGAACCCGGATAACGTTGTGCAAAGAGACAGCAATATCATTTGATGAACTGTGAAAGACAACTATTCTTAGCAATACAATGAGCCAAGACAATCCCAAAGGACTATTGATGAAACATACTATCCACCTCAAAGAAAGAAATGATATTGATGGAACACAAACTGAAGCATGCTGCTTTTCACTTTTGTTCATTTTTTCTTTTATTCATGTTTTCATATACAAAATGATGATTATGATAATGTTTTACATAATTGCACATGTATAACATATATCTGATTGCTTACCACCTCAGAGAGAGGGGAGGGGAGGGAGGAAAGGAGGAATAAAAATTGGAACCCAAAACTATAAATAAAAATGTTTATTACTTTTTCAAAAATAAAAAAAGGAGGAATCAACTCTAAACAGCAACCTTCTTGACCCAGCCCAGTAGCTGGATTCCACATTGGCTGTTCTATGTGGACTCTGCCACATTCAGAAGCCAACTTTGTATAGCCTCCTTGAAGGGAGAAAAGGACTTCCAGAGGCAGGAAGTATTCCCTCTGGTGAGGGAAAATGTTTTGAGGTTTAAGTCCACTTTCCCCAGGGACTGAGTGGGTATGTATGTAGAGGGGAAAGTGAATCACCAATTCAGGAAGGATGTTTTTGTACTTAATCTCTCACTAAATACCTTCTCACAAAATATCCCCTTTTAAAGGTTAATTAATGTTCTTTGATTCGTTGACATTGAGGAAATGGTGACTAGTTAAATGATATTAGGGGAACACACTGCCTGGGGGAGGGGGATGTCATGACCAATAGTATTAGAAAAACACCCCAAACACCGAGGTTACCCATAGAACCCTGAGGAAAGTAATACTCAGCTGCCAATTCAAGTACAAGTTGGGAGAGGGAGTACAGAGCCAGTGCTAAAAATAAAAGGATAGGAATTCTGAAAGGAAATTTAGAGAATATCCAGTTGAACCCCCTCATTTTAGAGAAGAAACTGAGTCCTGAAGAATCTAAGTGATTTGCCCAAGTTCACACAGGCAGTATCAGAGATGAGATTTAAACTCAGGCTTTCTGGGTCCAAATTCACACTGCATTTCAACCATGCCAGGATGCCTGCCCCCTTATATCCCACTTTACAAATACCTGAAATCTTGCAGTTCCTTTGACTGATTTCCTATTCACTATTAAAATTCAAGTATCCTGAAAGAGAAATATAGTGAGTCTTATCAACTATTTCTATATATTTTTTCATGTAATTAAGTTGGGTAGGGTTTTTTTTTTTTTCGGAATCTTTCCTCATATTGGTTTTGCTAAGAAGTATGGAGGGAAAGGTAATGGCTGAAAGCCATGGGTGCCTGGTGAGGCTACTAGGTAGAAAACAGGAGACCAGTATGCCTAAGTCAAACCAACTACCTCACAATATTGTCAGTGGCCAGTTAACCCAAATTCATCCTACCATGAGTCATTTTGGCAATTGCAATAGTCCATGAGATTTGTGGAAAGAGCATCACCAAGCATCTAGGCATTTCACAAAATAATGTGTAAACTTTGGCTCCAAGGCTCTTGCCTGGAGAACATTGCCTTAGAAATGTCATAAACCAGAAATGGCTGAGAGACTCACTCTGTCCCCGAGTTAACAGTTTGGCAACATATTTTGAACCTGGTTCTGAAGATTTGTGGAAAAGGGAAGCAGAAAGAGCTTCTATGTCTCATGCACCATGCAGAAGAAAGGGAACATGCGTACCCAACTTCTGTTTACCAGCTCCCCCAAACTCTCCTTCCCCTGGGACTTTGGTAAGCTTTGTCTATAAGACAGTGGTGACTGCACTTGATAGAAAGAATGCTCCCTAACAGCCTTAATCTTCTTCCTGCTTGGTTGGGAGAGGAGAAAAGACAGAAGGAGCCTAAGCAGTCCCTTCCTGGATGTCCAAAAAAGTTTTTAAAGGAGGCAATAGTGAATTATATAGTTTGTCTCCTATATCTTAGTCCCCTCTCTACTTTATGAAGTGTGTCCCTCCCCTCCGCCATAGGTTATTCTAAACAATCACTCTGGAAGCCTATCCTTTTACTGAATGATTTAATGCTGCTATGGATAGAAATTTGAGAAGAGGCTTTGATCCATTTAAAGAGATGAAAGACATCATTGATGCTTTAGCAGCAAGCTGAGGCACTCCCTGTTAGGAGAGGAATATGCACTAATCCTGTTTGGGGGATTTCCCACAAGCAAGAGGGACATTAATCATTTCCCTAGGCAGTCTCAAGTTTTGCATCAATAGTAGAATGTAAAAGTAAATCATCTCATCTATATACCCTTAAACCTAACACAGATTAGCACTTGAAGCAAATCAGAGCCTGGGCCAGTTAGATCTGATGAGTGGGAGCATTTTGAACCAAGCTCTCCTTGACCAACCTGCTGTGTCTTCTAATACTAATAGCTCACATTTAAATGACGATCAATTCAATAAACACCTGGTAAGCATTTGTTTTATGCCAAGGACTGTTCTGGGCACTTGGGATACAAAGACAACAAAGTCCCTTGCTTGAAGAAGCTACAGGGGGAGAACATGCACATAGTCAAGTGTACCACATTCTCTAAGATTATTATCCCAATCTCCACTTGTCCTGACACAAGTCCCCAGAGTTTAGCTACTATAAGGTTTCTAGTAGTAATCACAAGGAGGTAGAAGGGCAGGGAGGCTCTTTCTAATTCTATGGCTCACAAACCTTCGTTGAAATGCTTTCCTCCTTGATAACGAGTTGAATATCAATTATTAGCCACACAATTAGCTTGCTTTTAACAAAGGTCATTTACTAAGGTGGTAGACCTGCATATATGATAAAGAGATACCTCAGACTTCCTGGAAATATTTTTGCTGTATTCCTCAAGATATTCCCCTTAGGAATGGTACGGTTTGTCTGGTGGGCTTTTCATAGTTTGTCTTTGGCTCCCAATGCAGATGTTGCTATCATCTGGGGTTACTAAGATGTTAGGATATAATTTTGTTGTTGTTCAGTTGTTTCAGTCGTGTCTGACTCTTCATGACCCCATTTGGGGTTTTCTTGGCAGGAATACTAGAGTGGTTTGCCCTTCCCTTCTCCAGCTCATTTTACAGATGAGGAAACTAGGGCAAACAGGGGTAGGCGACTTGTTCAGGGTCACACAGATAGTGTCTGAAGCCAGATTTGAACTCAGGGAGATCAGTCTTCCTGACTCCAGGCTTGGCACTCTATCCATTGTGTCATCTAGCTGTCCCTTAAGATGCAATGGGAAGGGGCAGCTAGGTGGTACAGTGGATAAGGCACTGGCCCTGGATTCAGGAGGACCTGAGTTCAAATCCAGCCTCAGACACTTGGCACTTACTAGCTGTGTGACCCTGGGCAAGTCACTTAACCCTCATTGTCCCGCCCCCAAAAAAAAGCTGCAATGGGAAGTCCCAAATCCTCCAAAACCTTTGAAGCTTAAAAGGTTATTGTCAAGTAAAATAAAAGAGTGGAGTTGGGGGATGGGAGATAGGAAGGAGACCAAGGCCAAGACCAAGTCCAGACCTCTGATCCCCTCCCTCAGTTAAGTCCTTCTCAGAGGTTCAGTGGGAAAATTCTTTTCTCACCACTTGTTTGAAATTCTCAGATTCTGAACTAGTTACTTCATTTTATAGAATCCCTACAGGGTGTTAAGTTTCCTCAGGCAGTCTAAATGCGTGCTTTACAATTGTACTCCAGATGATCAAGAAGATTTTTTCACAGTCTAAAGTCTATGATTGATTAATTAATTGAAATACCTGGTTCAGGTATCAGGATGTAGCCATTTATCACTTCATTTTTTAAATAATTGCTTTCCATTACTGAGCATTTTTTCTTCCTTCTATCTCCCTCCACCTACTGAGGAAAAAAAGGAAAGAAAAAAAAAGAAAGAAAGGGTAAGGGAGAGAAGAGAGAGAAAAAGAGAGGAAGGAAGGAAGGAAGGAAGGAAGGAAGGAAGGAAGGAAGGAAGGAAGGAAGGAAGGAAGGAAGGAAGGAAGGAAGGAAGGAAGGAAGGAAGGAAGGAAGGAAGGAAGGAAGGAAGGAAGGAAGGAAGGAATTTTACTTGTTTTGTTTTGTTAAATATTTTTTAATTTGTTTGGTTAAATATTTCCCAATTATTTTAATTTGGTTCAAGCCATACTTAGGAATGGTGTGGGCCACAAGCTGCCCACAGACCACAAGTTTGATCACTGTCATATTTGTTCATTCAAATACCATATCAAACTTCCAAAAGATTACTATATAGAACTAGAAAGATATAAAAATGTAATTAATCTTGGTACCAAGAGAAATAATGAAAAATAAAGTGGGAAGGAAAAGGAACTGACAGTACTGGATTTCAGACTCTATCACTTACTTTAAATGGAGTGTAGTAACTTGATTTACTCTATCAGCCTCCACTCTTATATAAGTATATACAAAATTAATATATCCATCCACCTCTTGACCAGACTCACATTGAGGAATTAGGGAATATGTCATCTGAGATCCTCCTCATCCTTATTCCACTTTGGTACTGTTTATTGCCATTACATCTTACCCATATCACCTCCACAGAACCATCTAACAAATATACTCTCTCTGTGCAACATATTTTTATATTTAGGAATGAAAATTGTCTTCAATTACTTTTCTCTGCATATGTATTTTAGATGTTTATTTCTTTTAGAGACATTCAACAAAGTTTAGTTTCCACCTATATCCCAAGAAATATGATCTATTTCAGAATCACATTGGTTTCTTATAATTCCAACATTAACCTTCCTTTGCATCAGTGATGTTTCTTATCAGTAAGGCAAGGAAAAGAATTATCTATCTGCCACAGATAAATTGGATCTTATCAAGATTAGAAAAATGCTCTTTATAAATTTCAGGATTCCTAAATGGACATTGGCTATGGCTCAAGAGTTACTTGTGAATGAGTGTGGGACTCGGAATGGATTTTCTTCTAGAAAACAATAGAATAAATGGAAGTTTATTTCCCATCATAATCCACAAAAGTTTATCTAAATCATAATGCAACTGAAATGTTGTGCATTTAAAATTAAAAATGAAAAACAATGCTTTTTCAATACTTATAATTAAACAAAATAGAACAATAACACTACATAAAAATCCTTTTTATTTATCTTTAATTATGATGCTCAAGGAAAACAGTTTAATTACAAGGGTATAAGGAAACAGATGTAGATTTTCATAGAGATTTTAATAGGTGACAAAAGATTAGTTACTCAATAGATTATTGGGTAACATGGGTAACAGTATGGCAAAAAAAAAAGGAAGGGAGGGAGGAAGGGAAGGAGGAAGGAAGGAAGGAAGGAAGGAAGGAAGGAAGGAAGGAAGGAAGGAAGGAAGGAAGGAAGGAAGGAAGGAAGGAAGGAAGGAAGGAAGGAAGGAAGGAAGGAAGGAAGGGAGGGAGGGAGGGAGGGAGGGAGGGAGGGAGGGAGGGAGGGAGGAAGGAAGGAAGGAAGGAAGGAAAGCTCAGAGCTATACCTTACAACCACATATTAAAATCAATTCCAATTGGTTTAATGAGCTAAATATTTCAAAAAGCTTTTCATTTTTCCCCCTACTGTGTTAACTGCTGGTCTCAGTTCTAACACTATTCTTACAGTATTGTTCTATTTTTTTTTAGTATTGTTCTATTTTTTACTATTTCTTCTCATTTACCTGCCCTAGTGTTCAGCTTCTACATACATCTTTTTAAAAATATGAGTTGAATGAGGGCAGCCAGGTGGCACAGTGGATAGAGCACCAGCCCTGGATTCAGGAGGACCTGAGTTCAAATCTGACCTCAGACACTTGACACGTACTAGCTGTGTGACCTTGGGCAAGTCACTTAACCCTCATTACCCGCAAAATAAAAGAAAAAGGAAAAAGAAAAATATGAGTTGAATGATAAGGTCCATGTACAGCTACCCTGTTCTCTATAAGCTTCCCCCCCCCCCGGCCCCCCACCAGATTTGGAAGCTAGAGATACCTGGGTTTGATTCCTCTATTACAAACTGTATGACCATGAGCAAGTCCCCTAGTACCTCTAAACCACTAGTCCCTCAGCTTTAAAATGGTGATATTAAACACCTATAGTGCTTACTTAACAAAATTATGGGGATTAAAAGAGATGATATATGTAAATGCTACATAAATGTCAGCTATCATTATTAGAATAATTTCTGTTTATAACTTCAAAACTTCATTCTTTTAATAGATTTTTAAGTTGTATGCCCAATTCATTGATCTGTTCTTTATCTCTTTTATTGATGAATTAGTTTAGACATAAATTCTACCCTACACCAGCCAAGAACTATTTTGGCTGCATCTTAAAAATTTTGGCATTCTTGGCTCATTGTTGTAATTTTCCATGATTAAATTCTCTGTTCTCTCGATTTGTTCTTAAACCCAGCAATTCTTTAGGATGAAGTTATTTAGTTTCTTATTAATTTTCAATCTTAAAGGTACTTTATAAAATATAATTTTTACTTCATTGTGTTCAGCAAAGGACAAGTTTGATATTTCTCCTTCTCTCTACTTATTTGTAAGATTTTTATACCTCAATACGTGGTCAGTGTTAGTAAAGATAAATTCCTTCCTGCTCCTATTCAGTAATCACCAAAGAGTTATCATATCTAACTTTCCTAAAGTTCTACTAAGTGATGAAGTGAATTGTTTCAGATAAACCTGGGAAGACATATATATATGAACTGATTCAGAGTGAAGTGAGCAGAACCAGAACAATTCATACAACAAAAAAAATGTAAAGAAAAACATTTTGAAAGACTTAAAAACTCTGATCAATGTTTTTTCAATTAAATTTTTATTTTTTTTAATGATAATCTGTCTTATCTCCTCTCCTTAATTTCCCCATCCTACAGAGAAAAAACATGGTTACAAACACATATACTCAAGGAAAATAAATTCTTACATTGGTCATGTCCAAAAAATATAGATATATATCATCTGTATTCTGATTATCATCTTTATGTTAAGAAGGGGGTAGCATAGAACTCTGATCAATGTAATGACCATACATGATTCCAGAGTACTGATGATGGAACATTCTACAAACCTACTGAAAGAGAAGTAACGAATTCAAGATGCAGAATAAGATATATTTGTTTTGCTTGATTATGCATATTTGCTTTTCTACTCTTTTCAGTTGAGAGCAGGGATATAGGAGAAAGAGAAGAAGTAGGCATACAATTCCCAAAATACGTAAGAGAACAGAGGGAAGACCAGAAATAATCTTGATCAAGCAGGACAACTTTGATAATACATGATGAGTTTCTTATATATTTGAAAAGCAAGTTCTAGATAAGAGATGCACAGAATCATAGGGATTCACATGGTATTCATTTATATTCCCCTTCTTCTCTACAGGGTTTATGAAAGTACTCAGTTTGTTTGATATTTGTTAAGTTCAAATTTTTAAAAAACTTAATCTGAAAAAGGTACTATTCAGGTTTTTAACTTCTTTCTTGTTTATCTTTTTGTTAGATTTGTCTTGGTCTGAAAGGAGTAACTTAAGGTGCTCCACTATTATAATTTTATTGTCAATTTTCCCCTGCAATTCAATTAACTTTTTTAAAGTATTTAGATGCTGTGAAATTTTATATAGAGAGATAGAGATGATAGAGATAGATTGATATCATTTCATTAGCTTTGCTAACTTTAAGCATAGCATAATTTTCCTGCTCATCCCTTTTTGTTGTCTCTTTCTACTGTCATCTTTTCTGAATTCATGATTGCTACCCCCTGAAAAATAATAGATTTTGCTTCAACTCTTTATTTTATCTTCCATGAATCTTTATGTTTTAAGTGCCTTTCTTGTAGCATATTTGTGTATCCTGCTTTCTAACCTATTGTATTATCTTCTTCCATTCTATGGATGAATTCATCTCATTCATGTTCATGGTTATATTTGTTAATTGTATATTTTCCTCCAACTCATGTTCTTGTACTTTTTCTTCTATTTGTCCCCTGTTCCCATGTTTACAAAGGATTTAGTAAAATAAGTTTGCTTGATACTAGTGATCTAGGGGCAGCTAGGTGGTGCAGTGGATAGAGCATCAGCCCTGGAGTCAGGAGTACCTGAGTTCAAATCCGACCTCAGACACTTAACACTTACTAGCTGTGTGACCCTGGGCAAGTCAATTAACCCCAATTGCCTCACTAAAAAAAAAAGATACTAGTGATCTATAATTAGGCAATTCGTTTCTTCTCTATTCTCTTTCCTTTGTCCTTCATCTGATGACAGATTTTTACTCTTCCTTTCTTTTTTTTTGTTTGTTTTTTTGTTTTTTTGTGAGGCAATTGGGGTTAAGTGACTTGCCCAGGGTCACACAGCTAGGACGTGTTAAGTGTCTGAATCTGGATTTGAACTCAGGTCCTCCTGATTCCAGGGCCGGTGTTCTATCCACTGCGCCACCTAGCTGCCCCTCTTCCTTTCTTTTTAATCTTTCTTTTGTAATAGATCTTTAGTTGATGGAGTTTGTTGTATTTAAAATTATTCCCTCATTAACCCTGCCCTCCCTCTTAAGCCCCAGAAAGAGAATTCGATATTACTTTGTCTTTTTATCAGATGAAAGTGAGATTCATGGGATGCCCATTCCCCTACCTCTTCCTTCATGTTTATATGCTCTTCACCTCATGCACCCTAATTTTCCGAAATAGAAAGTGCTCTCATTTCTTATCCTTTCTTCCTAACTATATTTATTTCCCTAAAACTATCAGAAAAAGAGCAAAAACACCCTCTGTTCTTCTGCCTGTTTTATTTGACTCCCTTTATGACTCTTTTTTAAAGTTTATTTATGGGGGGCAGCTAGGTGGCGCAGTGGATAAAGCACCAACCCTGGATTCAGGAGGACCTGACTTCAAATACAGTGTCAGACACTTGACACTTACTAGCTGTGTGGTCTTGGGCAAGTCACTTAACCCCCATTGCCCTACCCCCCCCCCAAAAAAAGTTTATTTTTATGCTTTGTTTTTACATTACACACATTTACAAATTACATCCCTCTTCATGAAAGGTCTCTTGTAACAAAGTAAAACAATTAAGTAAAACTCATGAAACCGTGATCTATTCTGAAAGTGCATGCAACATTCCACATCTACAACACTTACCTCTCTATTTTTTAGAAAAATTAACAGAAATCTATTTTCTCTCATTCCTGCCTCCCACTCCATTGAGTAAAAATAAAAGAAAAACAAATTTCTGATAAAAAATATTCAGTCAAGCAAGATAAATTAAGTCAAGAGCTGTATACAAAAATACATGTGTCTCATTCTGCACCAAAAATCCATCTCCACTCCATAATAGTTTCATCATTGGTCCTCTGGAATCAAGAATGACCATTATATTGATAATGGTTCTTATGTCTTTCAAAGTAGTAGTTTGTCTTTATCGCATTCTTGCTATTGTATAAATTGTTCTCTAGGATCTGTTCATTTTATTCTTCATCATTTTATAAAAGTTCTAAAAATTGTCCATTTTTATAATATTGATGTGGTAGTAAAACTTGTTCTGATTCTGTTTCATTCTGAAGTATTTTATATGAGTCTTTCCCTGTCTTTTTGAAATCATCTATTTCCTCATTTCTTATAGTACTGCATCATATCACATCATATCACCTCCCATCACTTGGGTAGAATGCTGGGCCTGGAGTGAGGAAGACCTGAGTTAAAATCCAGTCTCAGACACTTACTGGCTAGGTGACCCTGGGCAAATCACTTTACCTTTCTCTGCCTCAGTTTGCTCAACTGTAAAATGGGGATAACAGCACCTTATTTCCCAGGGTTGTTGTGAGGATCAAATGAAATATTTGTAAAAAGGTCTTGGTACAGTGCCTGGAATATAGAGGGTTCTATATAAATGCTTTTTCCCTCCCTCCTTATCACATGCATATACTACAACTAATCAGCCATTATCCAATTGATGACCACACGCTTAGCCTCCAGTTTTTTGCTACAAAAAAAAAAAAAAAGGAGCTACTATAAATATTTTTGCACATATAGGACCTCTTCCTCCTTTTATCTCTTTCTGTCATTCCAAATTGCTTTCTAGAATTGTTATACCCAATCCCAGATCCGCCAACTATGGATCAATGTGCCCGTTTTCCTACAATCCCTTCAATATTTATCATTTTCCCTTTTTGTCATCTTTGCCACTCTAATGGATGTCTGAGGTAGCATATCAAAACTGCTTTAATTTGCACTTCTCTAATTAATAGTTTATAAATTTAATTTCTTTTATGCTACTATCCAATTTTTCCAGCAGTTTTTGTCAAGTAGTGACTCCTTATCCTATTAGCTGAGGTCTTTGTCTTTATTGAATACTAAGGTACTAGATAAATTTCTTTCTGTATGTTATATATCTAGGCAACAGATCAATCTACTTTTTAACCAGTAACAAATTATTTGCTGAAAGAGGTTTGCCTTGGCAAGAAGAAGGGGAACCTCTTTAAGAGAGAAAGGGCTAGAGGAAGAGGCAGTAGAGAACCCAGTAGAGATAGTGAAGATGGGGAAAGAGGGAGTTCTTAGTGAATGGTTTCAATTTCTTCAGTAAAATGTGAAGCAAGATTTTCAGTCAAGATAAAGTGGAGAACGATATCATAGGAGGTTTGAAGAGGAATAAAAAGGTTTAGAAAAGCTTCAGTGGTAAGTAGAATTGGGAATTAATTAGGAATGTGCAAAAGTATTTCCTTATTGCAATGAGGGCCCAGTTGAGATTTTGTAACATAAATTTGTAATGAACCCTATTCATTATAGTTTTGTAATTTTCTTTAGCTCAGTTCAGCAGCACATGAATAGAAGTGAAAGCAACGGAAGGTAGAAGTAATCCAAAGCTGGGGTTTGACAAAGCAGGTTCAGTCCAGTGTCCTATGGCAAAGGACTAAAGTATAAATTTGAAATGGTTCACCAGGGTATCAAGATAGGGAAGGAAGGAGAGTGTAGCCAAGTGCATAGGTTAAGGCCTGGGGAAGAACTGAGGGACAAAGAATTTGCAGGTCATGGTGGCAATGAAGAACAAGGGTTGGGGTAGTAAGGCAGAAAATGATAAATGATTGTGATCAGATAAAGGATTTCAGGGTTCTCGAAGATAGAAATAGAATACTTATTCCATCAAGGGTATTATCAAGGGTGTGTCCACCTTCCCGTGTGTAACTGAGGTGAGGTAGAGTAGGTCATGGGAAATTAGTAAATTGAAGAACTGGGGATTTAGGGTGTTTGAGGTTAGTGCCCATGCTTTGTAAATTTGTATATAAATATTTAGCTGTGTGACTCTGGGCAAGTCTCTTAACCTCTGTTTGCCTTAATCCACTGGGGAAGGAAATAGCAAACCATGCCAGTATCTTTGCCAAAAAAACCGCATGGACAGTATGGTCCATGGAGTCTCAAAGAATCAGACATGACTCAATGACTAAACAACAACAAAACATAGATAGCTGAGGCCCTGGGTTTTAATAATGAATGTCTTCTTGGTTATTGTCTCCTGTGAGTTATTGGCTCCCTCTTGCACTGTTCATCTTCCTGTGTTATATCTTCTACTTTCTATGGCATCTGGCTTGGCTGATCATAAGTGGGATTTTTTCCTCCCTCCAGACTTTGGGCAAATATGTTTTTATAAGCCCTAATTAGGTGCATTCCATTCCTGGCCAAGAGCCCAATCTTTCCCATATTTTAAGCTGTGGTAGGAAAATTGGAATCCCATTCTTATATATCATCCTATTCACCAGCTGTTCACTTCCCATATCTTTCTTTTCTGAATCCCCTGTCTTCAATTAACAGTAGTGATGAAAATACCATTGTGTCCCTGAGTTCTTCAGCATTTTGCCTATATTTCATGATATTTAGCAATGTTTCTTAGTTTCCTTCTGGTAGTATCTTCTGTTCCCATAGGAATCACCAGATTGATGAGTAGTAATTGTCAGGTTTCCTGAGTCCCACAAAACTCTCTGAAACATTCAACATCTATGTCCCAAGAAGATCACAGATTTTACTATTGTCTAGGTTGATCCTACCAAATAGACATTTCAGTCTACTTCATCAAAGCGTCACTAATCACAACTACTCATCTCTTCTTGTTCAGACCATTAATGGGTGATTTCTCACTCAGAGATGAACCATCATAAACCAGGATGAGGCAAATGGGCATTCATGGTTTGGGTCAGCAAACCATGACCTGAGGGCTAAATCCAGCCTGCTAAATGATTTTGTATAGCCCATAAGATGAAGTAAGAACCATTCTTAGTTCATGAGCTGTTAAAACACACACACACACACACACACACACACACACACACACACACACACACAGAACAGGCACCAAGGGATCTTGGTCTGTAGTTTGACAACTTTTGCCCTAGAGGATTGAAATTTTAGGTACAAAGGATTATTCAACTTTAAAATTAATTATATTTAAATTTTGACAACCATTTGCTTTAGCAGCATGAAAACTAGTTAGCAAAGATAGCTAGTTAAACTCAGAAAGTGCCTTCTTCCTCCACCGTCCCAAGGAACCAAACAAGAAGTGAGCTCATTTCCAGCCTTTCTCCTTCCCAGGTAGTGAGTGAGGGAGGCTTCAAGGTGTCTTCCCACATCCTTCCCAGAGATAGGATGGTGTGCCAGGGTCCCTTCCTTGTCACAGATGATTTGACAGCACATTTAGTGCTGCTTGTCAGGGCACCAAAGTTGCTAGTTACAGAACTGTTCACACCTGATGATGTATCCACATCATAGTTCTATGGAGCACAAGAAATTATATCCTCCTGAAAGTACACAGCTTCCTTTTTCTAGGAAAAGCATTATATTTATTACTTTGCTCCAGTTTTTTTTTTTGGGGGGGGTGATACTTTCCTCCTCTATCACATCTTTCCACTCTCCAACCTTCTGATTTGGTTTAAAATTACCCTCTGCCTTTTAATATCCCCCATGCCTTTTAATTTTCTACTTGACCCATTTTCCCTTCCTCCATTCTTTCAAGGAATATTGCCTTCTCCTTGATAATTTGAAGAATAGAAATTATTCTTCCAACCTCTTCATCTTCCTCCAGAACAGAAGCCAACTTGGATTTTATGCAAAGTGTTAGTAGATACTGACAGAAACAGAAACATTACACAACCCTCTATATTAAACTACAAAATTCTCCTGGCCTTCCCCTCTTACTTGAATTATGATTCTTGGCCTTTTGTCTCTTTTTTTTGTGAATCTCTTATCTAGCCCTAATAACTAAATGCTATGGGAAAGTGACCATTTGCCAAGCTTGCTCTGGGCATTGAGCTCAGATACAAGGGATTCATCAAAAAGACTTAATTTATTTGATGTTGGTTTCCATTTTTCTTCTTTGTAGGATTCTGTTCACCACAGCTATAGCAGGTGTTTCCAAGGATGTCTGTACCCTAAATGTGGATGATTACTGTTACCGCTACATGGGTTCTTGAAAACGTTCCTCTTGGGGCAGCTAGGTGGCGCAGTGGATAGAGCACCAGTCCTGGAGTCAGGAGGACCTGAGTTCAAATCTGACCTCAGACACTTGACACTCACTAGCTATGTGACCCCTGGGCAAGTCACTTAACCCCAATTGCCTCACCCCACCCCAAAAAAGAAAACATTCCTCTTTCAAAGAATTACTCGCCCACATAATCTAATCAAAATTTAAGTAAAAGTTTTTATTATTTGGCACACAGAAGTATGGCCAGGAGAAAAAGCCTAGACTTCAACTCCTAGGGAGGTACAGGTTAATAGCATGTTTCTTAATTAAGACAGCCATAGAGGTATGGCTGGGAGAAGTGTAACTTCAATTCCCCAAACAAAAGAGAAGATGACAATTTTCTAGAGGCAAAAAGGGGGTGGGGGGAGAGACCTACGACTGAAAAGTTACAGCACTTTGAAAATGATAATGTTACCTATTTGGATATATAATAAAAATTCCACATTTCTAACTTGAGATTATTGTCACTTTCTGGTCCTAATCACTTAGCAAATACAACTGGCTCCCAGCTAAGTTCATATTTATAAATTCAAGGTGTCCAGCTTTCTGGGTGTTCCTGACATGCCTGCTTTAACCATTACCTGGTTAATCAACTGCTTTGCTTCTCCAAGGAAAGATTAATCTCTGATACCAGCAAGCTGATCAACCATATTTCTCCATGGTCATAGTGTCCCCTTCAGGGCCAGAGCATCCCTAACTGGACCCAGGCCTACCAGGCTGCTACTATAATTGCTATTTGGGCAGAAATCTTCCAGCCTTCTCCTCCTTGACTACCCTAACCTTGGAACGAGTGGACAGACTAAAGTTAACTCAAAAGCCCTCCCCTCCCACCTTTAAACTTCTAAGAGAAGGAAAGAATAAAGACATGGGAGCCAAGAGAGGCAGAATGGGCAGAGGCATTGCTGCCATAAACAATGTATAGAGATTCTAGAATGAAGGTGGTATGGATGAATCATGTACCAGGTTTGTCAGAGGGGATCCTGCACTGCTGAAATCCATTTAGGCTACAGATAGAGGCTAGTGATTGTCATTCTCCCGCCTTCCCCTTTCCAGTTTCCTCTTGCTCCTAAGAGGGTAAGCTTTTAAAAAAAAAAAAAAAACTTATTTTATGATTAATTTATGGAATAAAACAAACATTTTCATAATGTAGCATATTTTTTAAAAGATAATTGCATATGAAACTGCAGATCTAGTATGTAGATCTTGTTGTTCCTTTTAAATATATAATAAAATTATCATGTAAATTTCTTTTTTTCTCTTTTTTCTTTCCCCTTCCTCTCCCCCAGAGATAGTTACCACTAGACACAAATGGCTGTGTGTGAATAAACACACAAATATATACATATATACACATATACATACACACATATATTACATATATGTAAAATTATTCTATACATACTTCTATTTATCAGTTCTTTTTCTGGATGATGGATTAGGTTGAGCTTCTAAGCCTGAGGCCTCAACCAACACACACTTGGGAAGCTTAACTTCATTTCTTTCTTTTTTTTTTTTTTTTTTTGTGGGGCAAGGGGGGTTAAGTGACTTGCCCAGGGTCACACAGCTAATAAGTGTCAAGTGTCTGAGGATAGATTTGAACTCAGGTCCTCCTGAATCCAGGGCCTGTGCTTTATCCACTGTGCCACCTAGCTACCCCAACTTCATTTCTTAAAAATCTGTTTGCTCTCTGTATGTATAACTTTATTTCTTAAGCCAGTAAATGTTATTAAGCTCTTAACCAATCACATCCCCAGATTTGAGTGTGCTTTTGTTTGAATGTAGCTTCGAAAGGGGTGATTAGGAACATCTAGGAAGTACCTAAGAGATTTAAAAGAGCAGTATTTCTGGCTGAGTGCCTGTGGTTAAAAAATAGAACCAATGATTCATTTTTACAACTTCCCAGGGCAAGAAAAAGCACATTCACTGGGCTAACGCTGATCAAATAAATCTGCAACAATGACTGGGCAGCTAAGTGGCTAGGAGGCATTGTGGCAGGCTTTTGCCATTATTGCAATTTGGTTTGAAAGGAAAACCACTTCTACAGAGTGGAGGAGGCCAGGGGAGTGGGTAGAGAGAAAGTTACACCCAAGGAGTAGCTTGTCCACTAAAAGGTCTGAGAGCGGGTTGGAGGCAGGGAGAGTGGGGGAGAGTACAAGAGACTGACGACCCTTCCTCTCTGCTTGTCAGCTCCGCAAATAAACACTACATCTTCAAAGCTGGCCATTAGCTTCTCTTTCTGCTGAATTGACATTCAAAATATTCTTGCCATGTCCTGATATAAATAGGGGTCAATCCCAGCTGAAATGCAATTAATTATTCACCTTACTTTGCATTGTCTACTGAATTCTTGATATGACATTGTTTACTGTTCAATCTTTTATCAGTCCTGTCCAACTCTTTGTGACCCCATTTGGGGGTTTTCTTGGCAAACATACTACAGTGGTCTGCCATTTCCTTCTCCAGCTCATTTGACAGATGGGGAAACTGAGGCAAACAGGGTCAAGTGACTTGCCAGGGTCACATAGCTAGTAAGTGACTAAAACCCTTAAAAGCTTTGAAAATCCTTTCCTAGACATAACCCTCTGAAGTACTGTTATCCCCACTTTCTAGATGAGGAAATAGAGACCCTGAAAGACTAAATGACTTATGGCTTTATAGTTTATATGGGCTGGAAGTGAAATATGGACTCAGGTCTCCTGGCTCCCAAGTCCAGTGCTGTACTCATTACATACTTACTACTCTATCTCATACTTGCCTAATCTCTTCACTTCCTATCCAATCCAATCAACATTTATTAAGGATTTGCTAGGTGCCAGACACTGTGCTATGTGGGATACAAATACAGAAAAGAAAGATGGTCCCTGCCCTCAATCTAAAAGAGGAGACAATACACAAAAAGAGACAAAAACCGGTAGGGGCATGGGAGGGTACCAGCATGGGGTACCCTGCCCCAGCGGCATCTGGTTCCTTAAGCTGAAACGAGGCAGAACAGCAGATGCAGTGAAGTGAACTAAGGGGCTGGTTTCAGCTGTCTAGAAAGGAAAGCATTAGGAGGTAGCTGAGGGAGGTAGTATCAATCAGGGCTTGAGTTAGAAGCATGACAATGAGATTGGTAGTATGAGTTTATACAGGGAGGGGCTTCTTGACCACGAAGAGCAGCAGATGGGATGACACCTATAATTTAGCAAAACTGATTCTCACCTGTATCTAAAGTCTTGCCAGATTGGTAAGATTGCTCAAAGCTTGAACTTCTCTAAAAAATCCTTCAAAAATCCAGGGTCAACCCCTAGATTTACCAAGCAATGTGCTTGGTAAATGTTTAACAACCAGCTCTCTGATGTTTTTTTTTTAAGTTTACTCTACATTAATAATATTTTCACCATCACTTCCTTAATCAACAAAACAATAAATTAAGTCCCGATTTGTAGCATTGTCCAATTTCTGAAAATTTAACAAGCAGCTCTCCCCTTAACCTTAAACGGATTGCAGCACACCCCTGCCTTATCTCTATGAAGCATCAGAATAGAACTTCGATTAAGATGATTCTTATAATTATTTATTCTAGGTAATAATTTTAATTGGTGACAACAGCAATCAGTCTTTTAGCTGAGTTTAAACAACCAGTTCACAGAACTTCCGGAGATCATTGCAGTACTATAAAAGGAGGAGCTCACATCTCATTTGTCAGAGACATTTATTCAGTAGGGCCTTTAGCATCCTGTAGTACATATTTCTTATATATTCTGGGTTGTTGTCAAATTGCTCAGTCCCTGAAACCCCACAGGCATCACTTTATTCAAAGGAGCCAAAAGCTATATGCTGGAGTCGGTTCAAGCTGGATCAAGAGCATGAAGTGCAAAGGGGAATACAAAGACCCACTCCCAGAAATGAAGGCCATTTAGTGACAGCAATAGCGTGCCAGCACACTGAAATGTTTTATGAACAGATGTGAACTTTCCATCCAAGGAATATGTAGATCCAAGACTGGTTTCCAGGCAGTGAGAAAATCTTAATTAAAGAAAAAGAAAAGAAGGAGATGAAGAAAACAGAACTGGGAAAATAATATTCACAATGACTATGATAAAATAAACAAAATCAATATTAAAAGGCACCTCAAGTCAGATTAAAACAGAGTGCTATCATACCCACATTTAGTTTACATATTCAAATATACTTGACCCCCAAAAAGAAAAATACCAATTTAAATAGTGATATGCTCCTGCCATTCTCTCATGAGAATTTTCCCAGAGTAAATGTGTAAGACGGGGTTTCAGAATCTGTTGTTGCCTCGGTTGGTCTAAGTACCCAGATCCTCTCATAGCGCAATAGTTTCCATGTGCTGAGTATGGTTCTAGAATTCTCTTCATCATCTCCCCAGATAGTATATTCGTTCTCTCTATGCCAGTAGGCTTGGTGAAAGGGAAAGCCTTGGCTGGTGTTCTGAACATAATGAGTCAGCTACAAAGTCCTTGCTATGTTCCCTTTGATTTCCATAGGTCTTCTCTCATCTCAATATGAAGCAAGAATAAGAAAGAGCTAAGTGACTTATGCATGAAGCCCTTTCAAGGGCATTTCCTCATTGGCTCAGTCAGTGCCCTCCTCCCAACCTTAACAGTTTTCTTTCCAGTTAAGTTTTTGCCTTTTTTTGTTTTCTTCTACTTGAGTATAAGAAATGGCATCAAGATAGTAGTGTCAGGGCTAGAGCACCAGACTCAGGAGTTAGAAAGATCTGAGTTTGAATCCTTTTTCAGATAGTCACCAGCTGGGAAACCCTGGGCAAATCCCCTAACCTCTCCCATCCTCCCATTTCTCACCTGTAATAGGAGGGATTTGGACTTAATAGCTTCTAAGGTCCCTCCCAACTCTAAATCTACAATCCAATGATCCTAAAACTTAGTTCCCAACTGTCTTCTGATCAATAGTTTAGTTGGTTATTATAAAAAATAAAATTCACCTCTGGTATAGTAACCTTCCCATAACATTTTCAGGTGTCATCATGGTCATCTGAGGCAACAACAGATTCTGAAACCCCATCTTACACATTTGGCCTTGATCGAGATACATGGTGGTAAAAAGTGTTATTGATAGCATAATAGCCTCAACTCTATATCGCATATGGGTATAAGCATCCTCCACAGGGGAGAATGTAATATGCTGTATGTATCGAGTTTAAATTTGTTCTGTATGAATTATATTTTGAAGAACTCTCACTGTTTAATTTGATCATTGACAATGCTCTACTAAAGATTAGTGGGAATCCAGCAGTTCAACAGCTAAAGAAGTAAAAGTATCCGGAGACAACCAGAATCCAGATTCCCTGATGGTATCTTAACACTCAATGAAGACAAGATTTCAGGGACTTTAGATGAACATTTTTGTTTTTTTCCTTCTGTTAGTATATACATCATCGTAATATGTATTTTCTGCAGAGATGGTTAAGAGACAGTTGAGATACAGTTAAAAGTCAGTTAGGGGTTGATGTTAGAGGGGTTAGAAGAAAAAGTGAGTTAGGGAGGCTTCTGAGGTAAACGGGGAAGAAAGGCAGACATTTTAGAGGAGCTGCTGGTGTTTAACCTTTGGACCAAAATAGAAGAGACTACAGCTACAGATTTTGGGTGTGGTAAATGAGTTTTGGTTTTTTAGGCAGAGCTAGCTCTTTGGAGGTAGGTTTGGGTGCCTGGGGTTTTTCTTTTTACCCCAGAGATTTATACATTGTTTCTAGTCCTATTGATCTCACTTGTGTGATTCAGATAGTGTTTTAAACTTGTTCCCATTAATAAACCTGTTATTTATTTATTTATTTTGGTGAGGCAATTGGGGTTAAGTGACTTGCCCAGGGTCACACAGCTAGTAAGTGTTAAGTGTCTGAGGCCGAATTTGAACTCAGGTACTCCTGAATCCAGGGCTGGTGCTTTATCCACTCTGCCATCTAGCTGCCCCTAAACCTGTTATTTTTGAAAGAGGCTGTTTCTTTTTATACTTCAATAGTAATGTGAGCTACCCAATTAACTCTTATTATTACTAAGTTTGGCCCTTACACCTCCAATGGTTTCCATAGCAAGTATCTCATATCTATCCAATTATTCTCTGATACAAACTACCTTCTTTTAAAGAGCCACTATTGCCTTTTCAGACACAATTAAGGCTAACACAGTACTTTATGACCCATTTAAGGAATTTTCAAGGATAAAATTTTTACCATATGGGTTTCTCATTATCCCTTTATCCTTCTTAGCAATTGCTAAATACTTTTGCAAAATTAAGGATCATCTCTATACATTACCAAAATTACTCATTTAAATTCAATAAATATTCCTTGAGTCATTAAAAAACATTATGGGGCAGCTAGGTGGCACAGTGGATAGAGCACCGGCCCTGGATTCAGGAGGACCTGAGTTCAAATATGGCCTCAGACACTTAACACTTACTAGCTGTGTGACCCTGGGCAAGTCACTTAACCCCAATTGCCTCACACACACACACAAAAAGTTATGTATAATTAACCTCTCTGCCTTTCCTGCCTTCCCTTCAATCAAATAAATATTTGTTTAAATTCCAGATAGAGAGGGGAAAAAGAAAAGGGAGGTCAAATTGGTTAATAAGTTTACACACATAGCATCTACATTTCTTAAACTTTAAAGTAGGGTTCCATTTCTTTCTTTCCAAGACTGAGTCTTTAAAGAGGAAAACACTTTCTCTCTTCAGTCTTCCTGTCTCATTCTAATCTAACCCATGTCATGAATCACTAGAATTTTGCCAAGAAGCTTTTCCATTAGAAAAATGGACCCCAGGGCAGCTAGGTGGTGCAGTGAATAGAGCACCGGCCCTGGAGTCAGGAGTACCTGAGTTCAAATCCAGCCTCAGACACTTAACACACACTTACTAGCTGTGTGACCCTGGGCAAGTCACTTAACCCCAATTGCCTCACTAAAAAAAAAAAAAAACATGGACCCCAGGGCGGCAGCTAGGTGGTGCATTGGATAAAGCACCGGCCCTGGATTCAAGAGGACCTGAGTTCAAATCTGACCTCAGACACTTGACACTTACTAGCTGTGTGACCCTGGGCAAGTCACTTAACTCCCATTATCCTCCAAAAAAAACAAAAAAGAAAGAAAGAAAAATGGACCCCAATTTCAGGAATATCACTTTTGCTCCCCAATTTCCTCCAGTCCTAGCACTATTAATCATGTGAACTAAAAAGATACATCCTGGGATCCCTGGCTGTTATATGATTTCCATTTTCTGGCAAATTATTTATGTCCTGGCCCAGTTTCCTCAACTATAAAATGGGGATAATAATAGTGTCTACCTAACATGGTTGTTGTGAGGATCAAATGTGATGATATTCAGGGGGCAGCTAGGTGGCGCAGTGGATAGAGCACCGGCCCTGGATTCAGGAGGACCTGAGTTCAAACCTGGCCTCAGACACTTGACACTTACTAGCTGTGTGACCCTGGGCAAGTCACTTAACCCTCATTGCCCCACAAAAAAAAAAAAAAAATGTGATGATATTTGTAAAGAGCTTAGCTTGGTACATAGTAAAATATTTAATAAATATTTGTTTCCTCCCTCCCCTGCCCTTAAACTTGAATTTTGGCTCTTCAAGAATGTGCAGCTCCTAGCCTTTGTCTAAAGCTGAACACCACCCTCCCCTCAAATAGAATTTCATCATTGGGAATTCTCCTGATCCTGCAAGATCCAATTGGTCTTGGTACACGTCCTCTGCCCCTCTGACTGGACAGTAGAGCTGTGAACTCCAAAACCGCCATTTAAGGAAGCAGCCTAGTCCAGCCATCTTTTCATTTCCCACCCAGCTACACTCTTTTGAATTTCACTGAACTTCTCCATCATGCCACAGTGCCCAGTACCTTCTTCAGCTTCCTTTTGTGAGCTGTCTTCCCCTATTAGGTTATGAGCTCTTTGAGATCAGGGACTGTCTTTTTTTTCCCTATCTGTATCCCCAATGCTTAGCACAGTACCTGGCACATTGTAGGCATTTAATAAATGTTTATTGACTGACTGACAGAAGGAACTGAACCCTAGATCCCAGAGGGTATATTATACTTAATTAGAGGTACCATGATGACATAATGTGTTGAAATAGAAAGGACTTGATTTGGAGTTAGAGGACTTTGGGAAAATCTGGAGTTTGTTACTTGCTATCTCTGTGACTCTGGGCAAGCCACAACCTCTATGGGTCTCAGTTTCCTCATCTGTAAATATATAAGACAGCCCACCACCCTGACCCCCCACTGCCTGAAGGCTAGGTGTGTTACCCCTCCCTCAAGGCTCCCCAGTAGCCTTCAAGGGACTGGGGGGATGTCTAGGCTCTCTGCAAATGGCTTCAGTCCCCACTAATGGGTCCCTCAAGTATAGAGGGGATCTCCCTGTGCCTCAGTTCCATTTAACCACTGATAGTTGTATTCGCTTTAATAAAGGAATTTTTACTTCAAAAGATATAAACACAAATATATAAACTTATTCCCCCAACACATAGGAGGCATAATTCCCACCCACTCCTCAGTCTTTGGAAAGGGGAAGGGAATTAGCTTTCTAATTTAGCTTGGTTCCTATAGAGCACAGTCCCAGTTCTAAGTCCAAACCCCATTACCATACCCCCACCAGGCTCATTTCCCAAGCACCCTAGCTTCCCAGGGCTTCCATGCTAGGCTGACTGGTTGTCTTTCCCATCCCTCCTTAAATCCTGGCTCCAAGGTCACCATGGCTCCAATTCCTGGGTCCACAGTGGGGAAATACTCCTGGTACCTGAACCTGGGAAGAATAAATGACACAGCATGGAAACAAATATCTCCAGACCCATTTCTCATAGCTGGGGTAATCTTTACCCTCTGGATCTAGCAGATGAGAATGACCAAAAAGAGAAACCCACTCTGTCTCAGTTTTAAAGATGAAGACAGACAATCAAAGGAGGCTAACCCAACCCATGTGGTAGAGGGCCTAGAGGCCTCCATGTTAGGGAATACAGAACTGCTCCAAAGGCCCCTCATGGGCACCGCCGTGTTAGGCAAAGTGGGCATGGCTACACAAGCCTGGTTACACATTTCCCCCATTTTAAATTCACCATCCCTGGCAAATAGGGAGGGATGCATTCAAGAAAAAAAATTGCAGAACAGTTCCCTACAGTGTCTGAGAAGGCATAAGCAATATCCTTACACTTGCTTCCCAAGAGCAATATGTTAAAGTCTCAAGACCGCAAATGTTACATTATCATGTGGAATCTCATATGTACAGATGAAAATCACAATCATCTCCAAATACCGTTGCAGTAATCTAGGCTAATTAACTAAGGGTGTAATTATGTGAGTGGAACAAAGGGGTCAGATGGGAGAGATGTCATGAGGGTAGAAATAGCAAGATTTCTCAAGTGATTAGCTATGTGGAATGTATGAGACTGAGGAACTCAGATTACAAACCTGAGGTTCTGGAAGGAAGACAGCCCCTTTGACAGAAAGAGAAATCAGAGCCAATGACAGTAGCAGTCAGTACAAAGACACTCCATTCTTTTTTCTGGCCCCAAAGTTATCCTAGGTTCTTTTTACAACAATGTTTACCCCCTCCCACCTAGTCGAATTCATTCTATGTCCAATGTTCTGGGGCACTTACCTGTCTACAGGAATCAGGTGTAGTGGGAATTGAAGCAAGGCCTGACCAAAGTCTACCACAAAGCTCATAGCCAGGAGTGTGCTGGTAAATGTTTAACAACTGGATCTCCAGGGGCGAATATTGTCATAGTAGAGGTAGAGGTAGAGGTAGATATATATAATACACATATATATATATACATGCATCCATATATACACGTGTATGTAGGCATATTTGTATGTGTATACACACAAATATATCACACCCACATGTGTATGTTTATACATGCATGTGTATATATGTGTGTTGTATATATACATACACACAAAAATATACCTATACATATGTTTGTGTATATACCTATATATGCATATGTAGGTATTTGTATATATTTTATACACATTTGTGACACACTTTTAAGTTTAATCTATGTTATTAATATTTTCTCTATCACTATCTTAATAAGAAGTAGGCCAAATTTAGCCACTCTCTGTTTTTATAAACCTCCAAGTTAAGAATGTATTTTACATCTGTAAATAAAGTTTTATTATACTTTAAAATATAAGGCAAAATGTCTTAGTTCTCTGACACACCAAAAACAGCCCTAGTTTGCTGACCTATGGGTCTAGGCAATCAACAACACAATAAATTAAACCTTGATTTGTAGCTTCTGATTTCTAGCTTCTGATTTCTGAGGTGTAAATAAATTCAAGGGTCTATCACCTCCAGGATCAAGTATAAAATCTTCTATTTGGCTTATAAAGACCTTTATAACCTGACTTTCCAGTCATCTTATAGGTTACTGCCCTACCCAATCATTTTCTCCCATTCAGTGATGCTGGCACTCCTTGATTTTCCTCACACAAGACCCTCTGTCTCCCACTTCTAGGTATTTTCACTGACTGTCTCCCATGTCTGCAATTCTCTCCTTCCTGGCTTCCCTAGCTTCTTTCAAGTCCCAGCTAAAATCCCATTGTC
Organism: Dromiciops gliroides; assembly: GCF_019393635.1. NCBI lineage: Eukaryota > Metazoa > Chordata > Mammalia > Microbiotheria > Microbiotheriidae > Dromiciops > Dromiciops gliroides. The sequence goes on along the minus strand of NC_057861.1, from coordinate 168,135,200 downwards.
TACAGGAAGCTTTTCCATATCTCCTTTAATGTTAGTGCTTTCCCTCTGCTGATTATTTCGTGTGTGCGTCTGTGTGCAGTTGTTGTAGTTCAGTCATTTCAGTCGTGTCCAACTCTTTGTGATCCCATTTGGGGTTTTCTTGGCAAAGATACTGCAGTGGTTTGCCATTCCCTTCTCCAGCTCATTTTACAGATGAGGAAACCGAGGCAAATAGGGTTAAGTTTCCTGCCCAGGGTCACACAGCTAGTAAGTGTCTGAGACTGGATTTGAACTTGGGAAAATGAGTCTTCCTGACTCCAGACCCAGTGCTCTATCCACTGTATTACCTACTGCCATATATACATACACACAGATATATATAGAGATAGATAGATACATGCATATACCCATATACATATATTTATTTATATTTATAGAGCTATATATAATTTATATATTTATCTAGAGAGATGTACACACACACATACACGCACACTATATATATATACATACATACATATATATATATATATATATATATATATATATATATATATATATATATATATATATATATATGTACGTGCGTGTATGTGGAGAGAGAGAGAGATTATCCATAGTTGTTTGCCTGTCATCTCTCCCATTAGACTTTGAGCTCCTTGAGAGCAGGCACTGCCTTTTACCTTTCTTTGTATTCCCAGTGCTAACTAAGGACAGTGCCTGTTATATAGTAGAAGTTGAATATGTGTTTATTGACTGATACTGAAAATTTAATAATCTGCTCTCAGGAGCAGGTATGAGCTGACTCTAGTACACCCCTGCTTATAGCTAATGAATGAATGAATGAATGAGAAACTTCCGTAGGAAAAAATGAGTTCTTGATCTCCTTGGAAAATGATATAAGAAAATTAATGTTTCAAGTCAACAGCAAGCTGAAGATGGGGTTGGTGTGTTCATACTGGGAGGTATTGCTGTCATCCTTCAGCACACACTCACAGGCTCATCTATGGGATTGTTACAGCAGCAATAGCATAAAACCTTGCTAAAAGTGGCAAGGATCTTTGCAAGGCTCAAGTACAGAGCCACACTATGATTCTTGCCATGTAGAATAAAGGTAAATAATAAAATTCTGAACCATGTCCTCATCATCTTCAATGCCCCTTACCTGCCTTTGAGGCACACATACACGTACATGCACATGTATGTGCAGACACACATATAAACACATGTGTATAGACACATATATACATATACACATACTACTCTGGTATCTTTGCCAAGAAAACCCCAGGTTACAGAGTCAGACGTGTATGTGTGTGTGTGTATATAGTATATACACATATGCATATGTACATGTGTGTTATGTGTACATATGTATGTATATGTGTGTATCTATATGTATGTGTGTGTGTTTAAGTTAGGTCCCCTTTCAACTAGCACCCTTTATAAAATTTGAATATAAATGCAGAATACTGGTAAAGCAGTATTGCCTATCATGTCATAGCAAAAGATAGTTGAATTAAGGAAACTACAAGGAAGCATTTACAGTGCTGATGGTGCTCGATTAATTGAGTCTTCAGGGGTTCAAGAATTTAAGGAAAGGTTGGACAAAGCTTTCGGGACAATGAAATTACATTTCATAAGCATTCTGCACACAGAAGAGCACTTGGAAGCTCCTGCTGAGAGAGCTAGGGGCCAAGCACTAATTTGCAATCAATCTCAAGCCCTGATTTTGAAGCTCAAGTGTGAGGTACCATTTTCATTTCAACATTTTGAAAAAAGCTTCTGGCATTGATTCCCAAGGTTTTCTCATTTCTAGAGAATGTACTGCAGGCTGAACAAAGTCACGTGATTTTTGATGGCCCAATTAAATTGAATAAGAATTTATCAACCCCCTATTATGTTGCAGGCATTGTGCTAGGGGCTTGGGATACAGAGATAAAATGTCACAGTATCTGCCCTCAAAGAGCTTACAATCTAATTGAGAAGGATAGGAGAGAAAGGTCAGATATACAGACAAATAAATGTTTCAATGTGGAATATGATCTGGACAAAGATCTAGGTAAAGTTTTCTAAGAAAATTGAAAAGGGAGAAATCACCTTCACTTAAGTGGGCTTTGAATTAGAATTAGACTCGATGGTTTTATGGAGGTTGTGAAACCAGAACTGAATAGTAAAGGAAGAGGATTTCAATAGATAAGGGTGAGGAAGGAGTAAATTCCAGGCATAGGGTTTGGCCTACCTCAGTACCCTCAAATTCAAATAGAAACAGGGGCCATATATAATCCTTATATAAGGATCCCTGTGGCTTGCATATTGACTTTAAAAACCACATATTAACATCATCTATGTCCTATTGTATTTTTATTTATTTTATTACATATTTTCCAATTACAGTTTAATCTGGTCGGGCAACACTCCTGACCATACTTGGGAATATTTTCCACAGAGGCCAACTGGCCTAATTTTTGATACTTCTGGCTTTGCCTGAAGGTAGAACAATAGGAGGGAAGAGGACAAAAGAACAAAATTGCCTAACAGCTAGCAGTCCATTTTGGCTAGAACATGGAGTATATGAGCATAATTACATTTTGTTTTCTGAGAAGGTCTTTCTTTCTTTCTTTCTTTCTTTCTTTCTTTCTTTCTTTCTTTCTTTCTTTCTTTCTTTCTTTCTTTCTTTCTTTCTTTCTTTCTTTCTTTCTTTCTTTCTTTCTTCCTTCCTTCCTTCCTTCCTTCCTTCCTTCCTTCCTTTCCTTCTTTCTTTCTTTTTGCAGGGCAATGAGGGTTAAGTGACTTGCCCAGGTTCACATAGCTAGTAAGTGTCAAGTGTCTGAGGCCGGATTTGAACTCAGGTCCTCCTGAATCCAGGGCTGGTGCTTTATCCACTGTATCACCTAGCTGCCCCAAGAAGGTATTTCTTAATGTAAAATTTTATGCTATCAGGAACACAATGTCAAATATCTTGGGCCTTCCTATGGACTGAAAAAAAATCCATCTTATACTTCAACATCTGACTGAACAAATTCAGCAGAGGAAGGAAATCCATCATTCAATTTTGGATTCAGTAGTAAATGACAATATGGCACAGACTATAGACATCATCTCCTTTTATATCCATTTCCTGACAATCTATAGACCAGGGCTTCTTCAACTTTTTCCACTTGAGACCCCTTTTCACCTGAGATACTTTTACACAACTGCAGGTATATAGATATATAAAATAGGTATACATAACTTTTTACTGTTGCCAAATTTTTCTTAACCCCTACATTCAGCTACATCACCCCAAATGGGGTCACAACCCACAGTTTAAGAAGCTTTGTTGTATACAACAAAGAGTTCAAAGGTAGTACTTATCCAAAGTAGATGGGGCAGCTAGATGGCACAGTGCATAACGTGCTGGGCTTGGAGTCAGAAGACTTATCTTCCTGAGTTCAAATCTGGCCTCAGACACTTACTTAGCTGTGTGATTCTAATCAAGTCACTCAACCTCTCTCAGCCTCAGTTTCCTCAACTGTAAAATGGAGATAATAAAATCACCTACTTCCCAGAGTTGTGAAGATACAATGAGAATTATCTCTGTACACATATGAGTGTATATGTGTATACATACATACATATATACATACATTACATTCAATTTAAAATGTTTTGCACAAACAAAAGCAGTGCACCAAAAATTAGAAACAAAGCAGAAAACTGGGGGAATTTTTTTACAGCAAGTTTCTCTGATAATGGCCTCATTTCTCAAAAATATAGGGAAGTGAGTTAATTTTCTTTAAAAGAAAGAGCCATTCCCCAATTGATAAATGGTCAAAGGATATAAACAGTTTTTAGATGAAGAAATTAAAGCTATCAATAGTCATATTTTTTAAATGCTCTAAATCACTAATAATGGAGAAATGCAAATTAAAACAATTCTGAGGCACCACCTCACATCCCTCAGATTGCCTAAGATGACAGAAAAGGAAAATGACAAATGTTGTGGGGTATGTGGGGAAATAGATGCACTAATACACTATTGATAGAGCTGTGGATTAGTCTAGCCATTACAGAGAATAATTTGGAACTATACCCAAAGGTTTATTAAACTGTATATTCTCTTTGGCATAGCAATAGAACACTAGGTCCCCAAGGAAATCAAAGGAAAAGGAAAAGGACCCATATACAAAAAATTTGTATCCATATGCAAAAATATATATAATAGCTCTTTTTGTGGTGACAAAGAATTGTAAACTGAGAGGATGCCAATCAATTAGAGAAGAGCTAAACAAGGTATGGTGTGTTAATATAATGTAATACTATTATGCTATAAGAAATGATGAAGCAGATGGTTTCAGGAAAACTTGGGAAGACTTAAATAAACTGATGCAAAGTGAAATGAGCAAAACCAGAACATTGTACACAATAACAGCAACATTGTAAGGATGATCATCTGTGAATGATTTAGCAACTGATCAATTCAATTGTCCACTAGAACTCCAAAAGACTCATGATAAAAAACGCTATTCACTTTCAGATAGAGAAGTGATATATTCAGAAAACAGATTGAAGCAAACTTTTTTCCTTTATTTTCTCTGCTTTTTTTGTTCAGAACATGGGTGATATGGAAACATGTTTTATTTGACTTCATATATAATGATGAATATCTTATTTCTTATGTTTATAGGTAGGAGGGGGGTAGAGGGACAGAGAGAATTTGAAACCAAAAATAAAAATAACTTTTTGAAAAAAAGTGTAAATGGAACAGGGGTGTAAATAACTACTAACAGTAGGAGGAAAACACTAGAGTTCAAAACGATAGCATCATAGAAAGACATTTTTGAAATTCTTGGAGCACCATTAGAATACCATGGGGGAGATGTAGCTGGCTCCACTCTGGGAAAGTGAAGCCAGAATCATTTGCTACATACACATAAACACACACATAGGGTGGGGAGAAAGACTGAATTAGAGAAAAGTAAGTGGATCATCAAAATATAGTAATTTCATTTCTTTCTTTCTTTGGTAAACATAGGAAGAGGAAAAAATACACTCTCATGTACGATGAGCAATATAGTGTTCTGTGCTCCACCTCACTTCATTCAGATACTCGCACTCTTGATCCTGACATCATCCATAAATATACCACCTTCATGTTCATGAACTCTGAAATTCCCTTATCTAATCAGTCTGTTGACTTTCCACCCTCCTCTCTTCCTTCTGTTACCAAACCCTTCTTTCTCCACACAATCACCTCCAATCCCTTGACTCCTAAGTTCTCCCCAGACCATCACCCCTGTACTAGTCACATCTCTTCCTTTCCCCATCTTGACCCCTTGGTGACACCATCCTCTTCTCTTGAGTCCCTGGCCCCCTTATTATATTGCCAACTGAGCCCTTCCAAGCCTGTCTTTGATCACTCCCGTCATTCTTTGCCTTCACTCCTACACATGTGCTGCTGAGGAAAGGCAGAATATTATTCCACCATTAAATCAAGCAACCATGCGGACTGGACCCACTACAAATTTATTTAACATAACCTCAGCTAGACCCTCACTGCTGCAGGCAATCCTTTTACATCTCCCTAATTCATTCACTCTCTCACCCACAGAAACTCTTCCAAACCTTTTCATCTCTCTTCAAACCTCCCATGGCCCCCAACGCCCACGCTCTCACCTGAAAACTTTGCTTCATATTTTACTGAAAAAATTGAGGCCAATCATTGAGAGTTCCCTTTTCTCCCCTCTTTCTTCATCTCATATCACCCAGATGTCCTTTGCCACTATTTAGGTAGTTCAGTGGATAGACTGCCAGGCTTGGAATCAGGAAGACTCATCTGGGTTCAAATCTAGCCTCAGACGCTTACTGGCTGTGTGACCCTGGCCAAATCACTTAATCCTGTTTGCTTCAGTTTCTTCATGTGTAAAATGAGCTGAAGAAGGAAATAGCAAACCCCTTCAATATCTTTGCTAAGAAAATCCCAAATGGGATCATGAAGAGTTAGACATAACAGAAAACTGACTGCATAACAACGGCTTCACCTCTATCTCACACAGCTCCCTGTTGCTTCCAGGAACAAATACAAATACTCTGTTTAGTGTTCAAAGCCTGTCATTACCTATCCCCCTCCTATTTTACCAGTCTTCTTACACTTTACTACAGAAATTCTCAATCCAATGAAGCTGGCCTCCAGGCTGCTCTGAGAACTAGACACTCCTCTCTGCTGGAGGCATTTTCTCTGGCTATCCCTTGAGCCTGGAGTATTATCCCCCATTTCTGCCTACTGGCTTCCTTGGCTTTCTTCAAGTCCCCCAAATCCCATCTTCTATAGGAAGTCTTTTGCAACTCCTCTTAATTACTATACTTTCTCTATTTTGTTGTTTCTTATTTTTCCTGCATGTTGCACATATATATGTATATGTGTATATACATATATGTATGCATACATACATATGGACATTTATGTAACTGTGTGTGTTTATATATGAGCAACATGAAGGGAAAAATAAAAAACTTATTGTGACAATTAAAAAGTTGAGAGACAGTTTCTGGGTAATTGAATCATTTTATTAATAAAGCTAGCAGATTATTAATAAGAGGCTGGTCATTTGACAGTCTGTCTCAGACAAAAGACAATCATGGCAGTGGGGCTAACAGCTTATATACCCTTGCATGTTTGGGTGGGGTCTGACCAAGACGAAGAGAGTTAATGCAATTTTATTACCAAGGAGAAAGTGGACCACTAAAATACAAGACTTAGGAAGAAGTTGGAGGAGCTCTTAATCTTCCTAAGATATTGCTTATTAATAATTATTTTTCACAATATATACCCATGAGTTGATATATCATGTATATGATATGTATATATGTATGTGTATGGTCACTTGTCTCCTCCATTAGATTTTGATCTTCTTGAGGGCAGAAATTGCCTTTTGCCTTTGCATCCTCAGCTCCTAGCACAGAACCTGGTATAGAGTACATACTTGATAAATGTTTAGTGACTTCCTAACCATTCCATCACATTTTCTTCAGCAGATTGCCTCTTCTATCATCCCCACTCTCTTATTTATCTTTAATTTCTTCCTGTCTACTGGCTTCTTCCCTACTGCCTAAAAATACGCCCAAGTCTCCTTCATTCTCAAAAAACCCATTCCTACTAATTGTTCCACATCTTTCCTGCCTTTTGTGACTAGACTCCTTGAGAAGACTACGGAAAATAGGTGCCTCTACTTCCTCTCCTCTCACTGTCTTCTTAAATCTCTATAGTTTGGCTCCTGACCTCATCATTCAATTGAAACTACCCTTTCAAAGTTGCCAATGATTTCCTAATTGCCAAATCCAATGGCCTTTTCTCAGTCCTCCTCCTTCTTGACTTCTCTGCAGCCTTTGACACTGTAAATCTCCCTCTTCTCCTCAATGTTTATTTGTCTCTAGGTTTTGGGGGCACTACTTTCTCCTCTTATCTATATGACCACTCCTTCTTAGTCTTCTTTGCTGGATCTTCAAGCAGGTTATGTCTGCCAACTGATGGTGTCTCACAGGATTCTGTCCCAGACTCTCTTCTCTTCCCTCTACATACTGTTTTACTTGGTGATCTCATCGGCTCCCATGGATTCAATTGTCATCTCTATGCTGATAATTCTCAGATTTCCTTAGCCAGTTCTAACCTCTGCTGAACTCCAGTCTCCCAATCTCCAACGGCCTATTAGACATCTTAAACTGGATGTCCAGCAGACAGCCTAAACTCAACGTGTCCAAAACTGAACTTATTATCTCACACACACTCACCAAATCTCACCCCTTCCAAACTTCCCTATTATTGTCAAGGGTACCCCAATACTCCCAGTCCTCCAGAGACCCAAACCACATGTCATTCTCACCTCCTCACTTTCTCTCATCTACAATATCCAATCTTTTACCAAGCCCTGTTGATTTCACCTTTATGACATCTCCAGAATATTCTCCCTTCTCTCCTCTGATACTGCCACCACACCACCATGGTGCAGGTCTTCATCACCTGGACTATTGCAGTAGCCTGCTGGTTGGTCCGCTTGTCACAAATCTCTCCCCAGTCCAGTCCATCTTCTACTCAGTCAGCAAAGTGATTTTCCTAAAGCATAAATCTAATTATGTTACTCTTCCCACTACTCAATAAAATCCAGTGACTCCCTATTACCACCAGAATCAAATATATGATCCTGTTTGGTGTTCAAGGCACTCATAGCTTAGACTCCCCACCCTACATGTACATGCATACCTTTCCAGTCTTCTTACACTTTACACTTTACACACACACACAAGAGCAACCACTTTCCTATTCCCTAAACAAGACACCGCGTATTTCTTGGCTCTGGGCATTTTCACTGGTTGTCCTCCATGCCTGGAATGCCCTCTCTTTTCATTTCAACCATTCTTCAAGTCCCAGCTAAGATCCCACTTTCCCAATCTCCTTTAATTCTAGTGCCTTCCTTCTGTTGATTATTTCCTATTTATCTTATATATGGCTAGCTAGGTGGTACGGTGGATAGAGTAGACAGGCTAGAGTCAAGTAGACTCATCTTCCTGAGTTCAAACACAGCCTCAGACACTTACTAGCTGTGTGACCCCGAGCAAGTCACTTAATCCTATTTGTCTCAATTTCATCCATAAAATGAGCTGGAAAAGGAAATGACAAACCACTCCTATATCTTTGCCAAAAACAAACAAACAAACAAACAAACCCAAATAGGGTCACAAAGCTAAACAGGCACAACGGAACATCTACATTTTCTTATCATAGTTTGCATGTTGCCTCTCCCATTATATTGTGAACTTATTGAGGGCAAGGACTATCTTTTGCCCTTTTCGGGGGCTTAGTACAGTGACTGGCACATAGTAGGTCCTTAATAAATGTTCATTTACTGACAGCTCTCCTTTCTCTCCTTTCCCTAAATGAATTTGCTTCAAGTTGCTGGTTTCCTAATTACCATTTTGAGCCAGAGACAAAAGACCCCCTTCCCTCACCCACTCCTCACCCCACTTCTTTTCTCTGTTCCTTGTACTCAGGATAGAGAGAGAACCTCCCATCTTTCTCTCACATCGGGGAGACTGTTACTCTTAGCAACATTTTCTAACAAAACCCCTATTTCAACCCACTGTGGGGAATATCAGGGTCTCATGGAATAGTTTAGGAAATGACCTAAAACTGAGAAGAAAGATCACTCTACAAATATTTGTGCTGCACATGATGAAATGAGATCAAAGCTTCTGAGGATGGGCTTATCAAGTGAGATCATTTCTCCCCCTTAAGCATTCAGCTGGAAAACTCTTAAGGCAGGTGAATATCGAGTCAGACAATCTTCAAAGATCACCTACGGTTTTCAGTGGTCTACTTTGTTTTCAAATGGAGTGACCCATGCCAAAAAGTTATATATTCATTCGTTCTCGCCATCCACCCATAGCACCATCTGATATAACAATAAGAACATTTTGCCCATCACTGCTATGAAAATAGTCACAGAGCAGCGGAGGCCAAACAATTTCTCTGTCTCCTTGGGTGTTGCTAGCTTTCAGCTAACACCACCCTACTCCAGGGGCCCCCACCCCTCAGCAGATTCTCACTGAGCTGGAGTACACAGGCTTATTTGCTTCAGCTGGTTCTCAATAAAGGCACTTGAGAAGAGGGAAATTCCTGGGTGAGGCAGGAAAAGGGAGTTTCTGTTAAAGTAAGGACTTCTGCCTTTTATGGTCCTATTAGCAGAATCACTGAAAACCTTTTCCCTAACTAATTGCAAACACATTGCTGTTGTTTGTTGTTGTTCAGTCATTGCAGATTCTTCGTGACCCCATTTGGGGTTTTCTTAGCAAAGATGCTATGGGAGCTTGCCATTTCCTTCTCCAGCTCTTTTTACAGATGAGGAAAGTGAGGCAAACAGGGTTAAGTGACTTACCCAGGGTCATACAGCTAGTGTCTGAGGACAGGTCTTTCTGACTCCAGGCCAAGCACTCTATCCACTACTCTTATCCACATTGTTCCTTCTTACTATTTAGCCTACAAAGATCTAGAAATTTTTTTTTAATTTTTGCTTTTCACAAATCATTTAGGGTTCACAGCTTAGTTTCCTTAGATAGGAATGCCAGAAATTTCTCTAAGTGGTAGTTTTCTGCCCACCTCCAATTTAGTAGAGCTTAATATTGTAGAAAAGGGGACCTCTTATACAATCAAGTTAAATGAGTGGGGAAAGTACAGAACTGAGATAGGGTGCCAGGGGCAGTGTGGTCCGATGAAAATAGAACTAGCTAGAGGGGCAGCTATCAGTGGATAGAGTGCTAGGACTGGAGTCAAGAAGACCTGAGTCCAGATCTGACCTCAGCCACTCACCGGCTGCGTGACCCTGGGCAGGTCACTTAAGCCTGTTTGCCTCTCCTTCCTTATCTGTAAAATGAGCTGGAGAAGGAAGTGGCAAACCATTCCAGTATCTTTGCCAAGAAAACCCCAGATTGGGTCATGAAGAGTTTGAAATAACTGAAAAACTGGACAACAAGAGAGTCAGAGGCTATAGGTTTAGAGCTTACTACCTGTATAGTCACATAAGCTACCTGGGCCTCTGTTTTCTCACCTGTACAATGAAGGGCTTGCACTAGGTGGTCCCTACTATTCCCACCACCTCTAGATCTATCTTCCTGTGATTCTAGTCTAAGCTTGGCTACTTATCATAAGACCCTAAAAAAACTGTTTTTCATTTAAGGGTCTCAGTTTCTACACATATAAAATGGAGAGGAGGTGTCTTCCTGCTCCCTCCAGAATCAAATAGTGTTCTTTTTTGCTTTCAAAGCCCTTCATGATGGGGCTCCTCCCTGCCACTGCAGCTTTCTTACTCCTAAGCATTTTCACTGTTGTTCTTGGGCTTTCTTCCTCCTCATCTCTTCCCTGGCTTCCCTTGTTGTTGTCCAGTTGTTTCAGTCATATTTGACTTTTGGTGAACTCCATTTCGGGTTTGTTTTGTTTTGTTTTTTTGCGGGGCAATGAGGGTTAAGTGACTTGCCCAGGGTCACACAGCTAGTAAGTGTCTGAGGCCAGATTTGAACTCAGGAAGATGAGTCTTTCTTATTCCAAGCCCAGCACTCTATCCACAGTGGTGCCGCCTGGATTCCCTGGCTTCCTTCAAGAATCAGGTAAAATCTTATCTTCTACAAGAAACCTTTCCCCATCCTCCTCAATCTTAGTGTCTTCCCTCTGAGATTATCTGATTTTTTTTCTTTCTTCCTTCTTTCTTTCCTTCCTTCCTATCTATCTATCTATCTATCTATCTATCTATCTATCTATCTATCTATCTATCTATCTATCTATCTATCTATCTATCATCTATCTCTATAGATAGGTATATAGATATACACACATATATGCATATGTGTGTGCATGTGTATTGAGGAGATTAGGAGAGCAAGTGGTTAATTGTGGGAACTGAGTGAACCATACTGACTCCATCTAGTGACTTAATTCTGGAGCTAGTTCAGTTCCATTTCTATTCACTTATGGGTCTAGTCCAATTTCTGTCTTGTGAGAAAACCATATTCAATTGTGGGAATTGTGAGAAAACTTTATTGTATTGTTTGAACCTAGTATTGCATGACTGGGAAAATGGACCACCTCTACCTGCTGTTTAGACACCCTTATCTAAGGACCTATGTTATGCTGACCAGAAACGGGTCAGATCCTAAGATTGATACAAGCAGTTTTCTCCCAATTGTACACCTCAAGCAACCCATATGTTTTTAGCTGAAAACTAACCCCACACTGATCAATCAGTTATTGTTTCCATGTTCTTTTAAGTGTATATAGATGCTTGAGGGGAGTGAGAAAGCTTTTTCGAATTTAGGGAATTGCATCTCTTTGCCCTCTGCCTTCCAACCTGAAAAGTTCCTAATCTGTACAAAACTAATATGGCAGAGAGAAGCCAGGAAGCTGCCTGAGCTCTCCCCAGTTTCCCTCATAAATAACATTAAATTGAGCCTCTAAACGGATTCTGGAGCACTAGAACCTACAAAAAGATGGACTGAAGCAATCTTCCAGCTGAAGATAACTTAGAAGGACTTCAGGAAAGGTCTGTCTCACTTGGGAAAAAGGGGTGCACAGCCCAGCAAAGATAATGTCTGGGCAAGCCAGCAAGACACTTAGCCACAGAACAGATTAGCAACTGAGGCCCCTCTGTCCTGGCTCAGTAGGTTAGTGGTACAGCAGGCCAACTGTGAGGCCTCCAGCCCCAGCGCAGAAGGCAAACTGCCAGTCCCAGAACCCCAGCTCCTCAGGCATGACTAGATTGGGCCATCCCAGCACAGTTGGCAAGCTGCAACCCCTGAAGCCCCAGCACAGAAAGCCAATGGCCAGGCTCCTGGTTCCCCAGTGCAAGAAACTTGGGACAGTGCCCTCTGTGCTCCAGGAGTGGGTCTCAACTTTAAAAGTCATGAAATAGGCTAGAAAATGAGAAAAGAAAAAAGAAAAAGAGCCCTAATCATAAAGCTACTATGACAACAGGGAAGACCAAAACACAAACTCAGAAGAGCACAACACTGTCAAAATGCCTACATGCGAAGCTTCAAAGAGGAAGACAAATTGGTCTCAAGACCAAAAAACCTTCTTGGAAGAGCTCAAGGGGCAGCTAGATGGTGCAGTGGATAAAGCACCGGCCCTGGATTCAGGAGTACCTGAGTTCAAATCCAGCCTCAGACACTTGACACTTACTAGCTGTGTGACCCTGGGCAAGTCACTTAACCCCAATTGCCTCACCAAAAAAAAAAAAAAAAAAGAAGAGCTCAAAAAGAATTTTAAAAATCAAAAATAGGAGAGGTAGAAGAAAAACTGGGGAAAGAAATGAGAATTATGCAAGAGAGAGTCAACAGCTTGGAAGAGGAAGGACAAAAATTGAGGAAAAAAATTCCTTAAAAAATACAATTGACCGGGGGCAGCTAGATGGCGCAGTGGGTAGAGCACCGGCCCTGAATTCAGGAGTACCTGAGTTCAAATCCGGCCTCAGACACTTAACACTTACTAGCTGTGTGACCCTGGGCAAGTCACTTAACCCCAATTGCCTCACTAAAAAAACAAAACAAAACAAAAAAATACAATTGACCAAAATGGGGGGGGGGGAGCCACTCAAGAAAACAACTCCTTAAAAAGCAGAATTGGTCAAATGGAAAAGAAGGTACAAAATCTAAATGAAGAAAATAATTCCTTAAAAATGAGAATTGAGCAAGTAGAAGCTAATAATTCAATGAGACATCAAGAATTAGTCAAACAAAACCAAAAGAAAAAAATAGAAGAAAATGTAAAATACCTCATTGGAAAAACAACTGACCTGGAAATAAATTCAGGAGAGATAATTTAAGAATTATTTGACTACCTTAAAGCCATGTTCAAAAAAAGACCCTGGAGAGCATTTTTCATATGAGCAAGGAAAATTGCCCTGATATCCTAAAACCAGAGGATAAAATAGTCACTGAAAAAAATCCACCAACCACCTCCTGAAAGAGATCCCAAAATGAGAACGCCGAGGAACAGTGTACCTAAATTCCAGAATTAGGTCAAGGAGAATATACTGCAAGCAGCCAGAAAAAAACAATTCTAATCTCAAGGGGCTACAGTTAGGATTACAACAGGATTTAACAGCTTCTACATTAAAGTATTAGAAGTCTTAGAATGTGATATTCTGGAAGGCAAAAGACCTTAGATTACAACCAAGAATCAACTATCCAGCAAAATTGAGCATAATCTTTCAGAGGAAAAGATGGAGATTCAATGAAATAGGGAACTTTCAAACTTTCCTGATAAAAAAGACCAGAGCTCAGGGGCAGCTAGGTGGCACAGTGGATAAAGCACGAGCCCTGCATTCAGGAGGACCTGAGTTGAAATATGGCCTCAGACACTTGATACTTACTAGCTATGTGACCTTGGACAAGTCATTTAAACCTCATTACCCTGAAAAAACAAACAAAAAAATGTTTTTTAATTAATAAAAATAAATAAAAAGACCAGAGCTGAACAAAAAACCTGATCTTCAAATACAAGACTCAAGAGAAGCATAAAAAGGTAAACAGGAAAGAAAAAAACATTTTATTCAATAAAATTAAACTGTTTACATCTCTACACAGGAAAATGATACTAGTAATTCTTTTTTTGGGGGGGGGGGCGGGGCAATGAGGGTTAAGTGACTTGCCCAGGGTCACACAGCTAGTAAGTGTTAAGTGTCTAAGGCCAGATTTGAACTCAGGTCCTCCTGAATCCAGGGCCAGTGCTTTATCCACTGCGCCACCTAGCTGCCCTGATACTAGTAATTCTTGAGAACTGTATCTTTATTAGGGCAGTTAGAAGGAGTATACATAGACAGAGGGTATGGGTATATGTTGATTCTGATATAATGATATAAAAATTAAGGAGTGAATAAAAGGATTGGATTGGGAGAAAAGGAAAGGGGGAGGCAGAATAGGGTAAATTACATCACATGAAGACTCACAAAAGACCTATTACAGTAGAGGAAAAGAAGGGAGGGGGTGAGCATTGTTTGAACTTTACTCTCATCAGATTTGGCTCAAAGAGGGAATATATACACACTCAATTGAGTATAGAAAGTTATCTTAACCTATAGGGAAGTAGGAGAAGAAAGGGAAAAGAAAAGGGATGGGGGGCTGATAAAAGGGAGGACAGAAGTAGGAGGGGAAAGGAGGAAGAAAAGGGAGGGGGGCTGATAGAAGAGAGGACAGATTGAGGGAGATAGTGGTCAGAACCAAAGCACTAGTGAGAAGGGACAGGGTGAAAGGAAGGAGAAAAGTATAAACAAAGGGAAAAATAGGATGGAGGGAAATACAGTTAGTAATCATAACTGTGAATGTGAATGGGATGAACTCTCCCATAAAATGGAAGTGGATAGCAGAGTGGATTAAAAACTAGAATCCTACAATATGTTGTTTACAAGAAACACATGTGAAGCAGAGAGATACACTCAGAGTAAAGGTGAAAGGCTGGAACAAAATCTATTATGCTTCAGCTGAAGTAAAAAAAAAAAAAAGCAGGAGTAGCAATCCTGATCTCAGACAAAGCAAAAGCAAAAATAGATCTAATTAAAAGAGATAAGGAACACACTTACAAGCTGTGTGACCCTGGGCAAGTCACTTAACCCCAATTGCCTCACTAAAAAAAATTTTTAAAAAAAGAGATAAGGAAGGAAACTACAACTTGCTAAAAGGTACCATAGACAATGAAGTCATATCAATACTAAACATATATGCACCAAGTGGTACAGCATCCCAATTCTTAGAGAAGTTAAGTGAGTTAGAAGAACTAGAGAGCAAAGCCATACTAGTGGGGGACCACAACTTTTCCTTCTCAGAACTAGATAAACAGTTACGGTGAATGGAATTCTAGAAAAGTTAGATATGATAAACCTCTGGAGAAAATTGAATGGTGATAGAAAGGAATATATCTTTTTCTCAGTGGTACATGGCATCTAAGCAAAAATTGGCCATGTATTAGGGTACAAAACCCTTACAATCAAATGCAGAAAGGCAGAAATATTAAATGCATTCTTTTCAAATCATTAAGCAATAAAAATTATGTATAATAAAGGGGCATGAAAAGATAGACTAGAAATTAATTAAAAACTAAATAATCTAGTCCTAAAGAATGAGTAGGTGGGGGCATCTAGGTGATATACTAGTTATAGCACCAGCTCTAGAGTCAGAAGGACCTGAGTTCAAATCTGACCTCAGATACTTGACACTAACTGTGTGACCCTGGGCAAGTCACTTAACCCTGATTGCAAAGAAAAAAAAAATTAGTGGATCAAATAACAATCAAAATTTCATCAAAGAGAATGACAATAATGAGACAACATACAAAAACTTAAGTAGTTCTTAGGGGGAAATGTATATCTCCAAATGTTTCCATGAACAAAAAGAAAAAGAGGAGATCAATGAATTGGGCATGCTAAAAAGGCTAGGAAAAAAAACCAAATTAAAAATCTCCAATTAAATACCAAATTTGGAGTTCTGAAAATCAAAGGAGAGATGAATACAATTAAAAGTAAGAAAACTATGGAACTAATAAAACTAAGAGCTGCTTTTATGGGGTGAAAAACGATAAACTAGCTAAACCTTCGGTTAATTTAATTAAAAAAAAAAGAAAGAAAAAATCAAATTACCAGTATCAAAAATGAAAAGGGTGAATTCACTACCAATGAAGAAGAAATTAAAGCTATAGTTAGGGGCTATTTTGCCCAACTGTATGCCAATAAATCTGACAGTCTAAGTGAAATGGATGAATATTTATAAAAATATAAACTGCCCAGATTAACAGAAGAGGAAATAAAATACTTAAATAATCCCATATTAGAGAAAGTAATTGAACAAACCATCAATGAACTCCCTAAGAAATATCCAGGGTCAGATGAATTTATAAGAGAATTCTACCAAAGATTTAAAGAACAATTAATTGTAATGCCATATAAACAATTTGGAAAAATAGGTGGCGTCCTGCCAAATTCCTTTTATGACACAAATATGGAGCTGATACCTAAGCCAGGAAGAGCTAAAATGGAGAAAGAAAATTATAGACCAAATTCCCTAGTGAATGTAAAAATTTTAAATAAAATATTGGCAAAAAGATTTCAGCAATATCTTATGAGGTGGGATTTATACCAGGAATGCAGGCTTGGTTCAATATTAGGAAAACTATAAAAATAATTGACCACATCAATGACAAAACCAACAGAAATCATATGATTATCTCAATAGATGTAGAAAAAGCTTTTGACAAAATATAGCACCCATTCCTATTAAAACACTAGAGAGCATAGGAATAAAAGGAGCTTTCCTTTTTTTTTTTTTTTTTTGGTGAGGCAATTGGGGTTAAGTGACTTGCCCAGGGTCACACAGCTAGTAAGTGTTAAATGTCTGAGGCCGGATTTGAACTCAGGTACTCCTGAATCCAGGGCCGGTGCTCTATCCACTGCGCCATCTAGCTGCCCCAGGAGCTTTCCTTAAAATGATAAACAGTATCTATCTAAAACCATCATCAAGCATCATATGTAATACAGATAACCAAGAAGCATTCCCAATAAGATCAGGAGTAAAATAAGAATGTCCATTATCACCACTATTATTTAATATTGTACTATAGATGTTAGCCTTAGCAATAAGAAAAGAAAAACAAATTGAAGGAATTAGAATAGGCAAGGAAGAAACAAAATTATCACTCTTTGCAGATGATATGATAGTATATGATGGTAACATAAATCATCAGCATTTCTATAAATTACCAACAAAGCCCAGCAGCAAGAGATTGAAAGAGAAATTCCATTTAAAATAATTTTAGACAATATAAAATATTTGAGAGTGTACCTGCCAAGACAAACCCAGGAACCATATGAACACAATTACAAAACACTTTTCACACAAATAAAGTTAGATCTAAACAATTGAAAAAATATCAATTGCTCATTGGTAGGCTTAGCTAATATAATAAAAATGAGAATTCTACCTAAATTAATTTATTTATTCAATGCCATACCAATCACACTACCCTAAAATTATTTTATAGAGCTAGAAAAAATATAACAAAATTCATCTGAAGAACAAAAGGTCAAGAATATCAAGGGAATTAATAAAAAAAATACAAAGGAAGGTGGCCTAGATGTACCAGATCTAAAACTATACTATAAAGCAACAATCATAAAAACTATTTGGTACTAGCTAAGAAACAGAGTGGTGGGTCAGTGAAACAGATTAGGTACACATGACACATTAGTAAATTACTATAGTAATCTACAATTTGATAAACCCAAAGACTTCAGCTTCTGGGATAAGAACTCACTATTTGACAAAAACTGCTGGAAAAAAAATTGGAAAATAGTACAGCAGAAACCTGTATATACAAAGATACCATGATTTAGACACAAAGAGTTATACCATAGGCAAATCAGGAGAGCAAGGAATAGTTTACCTGTCAGATCTATGGAGAAGGGAAGAATTTATGACCAAACAAGAGATAGAGAACATTATGAAATAAAAATGGATAGTTTTGATTACATTAAATTAAAAAGGTTTTGCATAAACAGAACCAATACAACCAAAGCAGAAAGCTGGGAAACAATTTTTATAGTCAATGCCTCACTTCTCAAATATATAGAGAATTGAGTCAAATTTATAAGCATATAACTCCCCAATTCATAAATGGTCAAAGTATATAAACAGGCAGTTTTCAGACAAAGAAATTTAAGGTATCTATAGTCATATGAATAAAAGCTCTAAATCACTATTGATTAGAGAAATGCAAATTAAAACAACTCTGAGCACCTCACATCTATCATATTGGGTAATATGACAAAGAAAGAAAAAATGACAAATGTTAGAGAAGATGTGGGAAAATTGGAACACTAATGCACTGTTGGTAGAGTTTTAAACTGATCCAACTTTTCTGGAGAGCAATTTGGAACTATTCCCAAAGGACTATAAAACTGTGCATAAACTTTGATCCAGCAATCCCACTGCTATATCTGTATCCCGAAGAGATCATAAAAAAGGGAAAAGGACCCACATGTACAAAAATATTTATAGTTGCTCTTTTTGTGGTGGCAAAGAATTGGAAATTGAGGGAATGTCCATTAATCAGAGAATGGCTGAACAAGTTGTGGTATATGAATTAATGAAATGCTGCAGGCTGATTTCAGAAAAACCTGGAAAGACGTATACGAAATGATTTTGAGAGAAGTAAGTAGAACCAAGAGAACATTGCACAGAGTGACTACAATAATGTATGATGATCAACTGTGATAGACTTAGCTCTTCTCAGCAATACAATGATCCAAGACAATTCCAAAAAACTTATGATGGAAAATGCTATCCACATCTAGAAAAAGAACTATGAAGCTGAATGCAGACCAAAGTATACTATTTTCACTTTTTTGGTGTTTTTTGTTTCTTGTGGCTTATTCCTTTTGTTCTGATTCTTCTTTCACAATATGACTAATGTGGAAATATGTTTAACATGATTGTACATGTATAACCTAAAACAGATTGCTTATTGTCTTGGGCAGGGGGGAAGGAAGAGAAAGAGGGAGAAAAATTTGGACTTCAAAATCTTACAAAAATGAATGTTGATAACTATATTTACAGGTAATTGGAAAAAATGAAACACTATTAAGTGCAAAAAAACCCTCCCTAATCTTTCATCCAATTAGAAATCAGATTAACTAATGTTGTATTGTTACCTTTCAATTAAGTGGTCTTATTATTTTTAACGTATAAAAGTCTGTCTTTCTCTGTATTTGGAGTCCAGCCCTAAGCTGAGGAAGAGGCCTGGTCCCAGTTGAGAAATTGCCATGCATTGTTTAATAAGTCAAAATGCTCGGAAGTACAAATCTTTGTTTCCTCAGTCATTTCATCTTTCACCTACCACAGTGGTATGTATGTGTATGTGTGAGCATACATATACACATATATATGCACACATATATGAGAAACAAGTATTTTTATGTGTGTGAAAGAAACTAGTATATATACATATATGTATGTGTATCACTGACACTGTATAGGTATATAAATATATATATGAAAGGAACAGGCATTTAAATATATATACATATACATATATATATAATTGAAAGTATATGTGTGTATGTGTGTGAAGGAAACAAACATTTATTTATCTAACTGAAAAGATATATAAATATATGAAAGGAAAATGCATTTATATATGCAAAATCACTGAAAATATGTGTGTACATGTATTTATATGTAAATGAAAGGGAACAAGTATTTATTAAATACCTACTATGTGCTAGGCACTATAATAAGTACTATATAAACATCTTATTTGATACTCACAACAACTATGTGAGGTAGATGCTTTTGTTATTCCCATTTTCCATTGGGGGAAACTGAGGCAAATAGTGGTTAAGTGACTTGCCCAGGCTCACACAGCTTGTAAATGTCTTAGACTGGATTTGAACTCAAATCTTCCTAACTCCAGGTCCACCATTCTGTCCCTCTATGCCAAGGTTTCCCCCATTAGCAAAGTTCCTGGCACATAGTAGGTGTTTAATAAATGCTTGTTGACTGACTATTTTTACCAACCTCAAGTAGGTATGAAGAGAACAAATGAATGAATCAGTGCCTATACATACTGCTTCAGTTTTAGGGAAGAACACAATTCATTAATAAAATTTGAAAAATGTGACAAGTGCAGGCTAGGTGTGTACCTGATGGATAACTCCTTTGTTGAAATAGCAATAGTTGGGGCAGCTAGATGGTGCAGTGGATAGAGCACCGGCCCTGGAGTCAGGAGTACCTGAGTTCAAATCCAGCCTCAGACACTTAACACTTACTAGCTGTGTGACCCTGGGCAAGTCACTTAACCCCAATTGCCTCACTAAAAAAAAAAAAAAAGAAAAGAAATAGCAATAGTTATACATAGCTGGCTTGTTTCTTTGCTTTCTTCAACCTAGAGAAAAGGCAGTTTGTTAAATTAATTAATTCACCAGCAAAGAAGTGTAATAAATAATTTCGCCACCAAGTGGTGCTACCCTCAATCCCCTAGACAAATGGCATCATCAAAGGGTATATAGGGAAAATGT
Source organism: Dromiciops gliroides (assembly GCF_019393635.1). Lineage (NCBI taxonomy): Eukaryota > Metazoa > Chordata > Mammalia > Microbiotheria > Microbiotheriidae > Dromiciops > Dromiciops gliroides. The sequence goes on along the minus strand of NC_057861.1, from coordinate 168,114,636 downwards.
CCTGGCTTTCTAAAAGGCCTTAGTATGCCCACTAGTCACCAAAGGGTACATACATGAACTCTTAGACTACTAAACCCTTCCACTAGTTCAGGATTGCAGGGATTTCAGTACAATGCTGGCCCCATTCAAACTTTAGCCTAAGGGAACAGAAATGAATATTATTCTAAAATATTAAAATTATGGAAATTTCAATTTGGTTCTCATAACCTACTTTGCATTTGGGAAGTCTGCTCCTAGTCCCCTAAACTCACTCATAGGTCTTAGATGATTAATTTCTGGTGGTTAAATAGTTTTTTAAAACACAGTAAAGTAATGGTAAAAGATTTAAGAAAACTGTTGGGGAAAAAGTTGTTATATAGCAGAACCACACCATGTCACAAAAGTCTTAGTGCAGTTTTAAGCTTTAATAACTCTATAAATGTAAATGTTACAAACTTACAAAAAACATCTGAAAGGTTATTAAAAATGTTAAATATGTACTTTTCTTATTAAATATCAACATAATCAAGTCTTGTGCTATATATCATCTAATTAATTTTCAAACTTCATAAAAATTTCAATTCTGCCTTTTGCCTGGGAAGTGACAAACTTCAGATCCAAAGCCCTGAGGGACTCAAAGAAGGGCAGCATCAGCCAAGCCTAGATTCAAGGTCACTGCCTAGAATGAAAGAGCACCTTAGCAGTTCTGTTATCAGGAGCACAGTGATATCTTGCTGAGCTAGAAGCTGGAGGAAGTAGAGATTATGGCAGCTCAGGCAGTCCAGCTGATCAGCCCAACTAGCTGAGATACTATGCACGCTCTGGGAAGAGCCATCCCAATCACTAAGTGACTTTCCCAGACACATCTGGAAGAGGCTGCACCCAGGGAGGAGCTAGCCCATCTACCAAGCAACCTGCCAGGTCCAGGCCTGCCTCAGCTATGCCAGGTGAGGAGCAAGTCCAGAACCTGCTTGCCCAGCCCAGCACTGAATGGATTCACCTAACAAAGATGTCATGCCTTTGGAGGAGCCTCATGTATCAACTCTCCCATGACTTAGAGTGAATGTTGCTTAGACACTCCAGAAAAAGAACATGGAGGCCCTGCTGCCTCAGCATTGAGTTGTCTTTGCTACATAGGTTTCTTACATTTGTGCCTACTACCCTTTTAATGTAAGTTTATGTACATTATCCCTTTCCCTCCTTACCCACCCCCAAACCTCCTCTACTATTCTTCAAGGATTCTGTGTCTATTTATAAGAGTGCATTACAATGACAAATGATCTTACTATGTCATTTGAGTTAATACCTTCGATAAGAAATATCTAATGTACTTGCTGATTGTTAATGGGAAGCTTACCAGTGAGGGTTCATGAGCTATAGCCTTAGGACAACTACTACAAGATTACCTCTAGAACTCAAAGTAGCAGTCTCTCCTCTAGGGACCAACCTGCCTGTCCTAGGGCAAATTAGAGAGTGAATTCAGAGGAGATGTTACACACTGAGTAGAGATGACTTTGGGATATCCAACTCAAAATATCCAAACAGGCAGGTGGTGATCAAGGAGTATGGCTTGGGAGGAAGTCCGAATATACATAGAACTGTGTGAATGGATAGAACATTGTGGTGATAATTAAACCCATGCCAGCTGATGAGGGTATAGAAAGGATGAGAAGAGAGTCCGGGACAGAGATTTAGGGAACACCCATAGTTAGGGGGTGAGACATGAATGATGATCCAACAAAGGAGACTGAAGAGAGATGTCAGATTGGTAGGAGTACCGAGGGAGTAGTATCCCAAAAACCCAGAGGAGAGAGCATGTAGAAGGAATGGTTGTTAACAGTGTCAGATGCACAGCTAAAGACAATTTCTCCATAACAAAAAGGTTGAAGTAAAATCTTTGTGCAAAGTCTATCTGAAAAAAATCTGACGTTCAGAATCTATAAGGCCCTCAGACAAATTTTTTCTTTTCTTTTCTTTTCTTTTTTTGGTGAGGCAATTGGGATTAAGTGACTTGCCCAGCGTCACACAGCTAGTAAGTGTCAAGTGTCTGAGTCCAGATTTGAACTCAGGTCCTCCTGAATCCAGGGCCTGTGCTTTATCCACTGCACCACCTAGCTGCTTGCCCCAGGACAAATCTATTAGCATCACGTTCATACCCCAAGGGAAAAATGGTTCAAATGACATAAATGGTCAGTTTTCAGAAGAGGAAACATTGCCAATAAGCACTTTCAAAGTTATCCAGACTCTAATACTCAGGGAAACGCAAATCAAAATATCATTGAGGTATTACCCCCATGAAGCTCAGGTAAGACAATCGACAAAAATAGCTAAAAATGATAAATTTGGAAAATGGGGAACACTGTAGGGAAACAAATACTCTTACATTTTTGGATGGGGCTAAATCTATAAAAGTCTTTTTGAGAATAGTCTGACAACATACAATAAGAGCTTTTAAACAACCATATCCTTGACCCTATTTGTCTATTGCTAGGACCATAACCTGTTTTTGTCATTCAGTTGTTTCAGTCGTGTCCAACTCTTTGTGATCCCATTTGGGGTTTTCTTGGCAAAGATACTGGCGTAGTTTGCCATTTCCTTCTCCAGCTCATTTTACAGATGAGGAAACTGAGGCAAACAGGGTGAAGTGACTTGCCCAGGATCACATAGCTAGTAAATGTCTGAGGCCAGATTTGAACTTAGGATGGATGATGAGTCTTCCAGACTCCAGGCCCAGCACTCTATCCACTGTACCACCTAGCTGCAATAACCTACAGCTGGTCTTAAAAGGGGGAGAAAGGACCTAACTGTACAAAGTGCTCATAGCTCCTTTTTTTGTCATAGTAAAAAAACTACAGTCTGTATGTCCAATAACTAGGGAATAACTGAATAAAGAGCTAGTCTTTTTTTGTCCTGTGAGGTTAAGTTTGCCTCTTCATCCAGGAGACACCAGAGAAACCCTTTTAGAAATGTAGCAATATTTTAAACTTGGAACAAACATGTTTCTGATTCCATTTCCTTTTGCATTTCTGACCCCAATTACCAAAGCTGACCTCACACATCTTATTATAACGTCCTCCTCCTCCCAGATACATGTTCCCAAGTTTGGGGAGTGGGGGGGGGGGAATAAAATGACATTACTTTTCCTAGAAAGACCATCATGACTATAAATGTTAAGTGACTTCAGGCTCGGTCTAATGATGTCATATGGGAGTAAATAAGGTTATGGTTTAAGGTTTGCAGTCAATTACATTACAAAATAAAATAATAATGTTCTTCACATCGTGCCCTGCCTCTGAGAACCTTAAAATGTTTTACAAATACTTTCCTTGTTAATTCTTACTCTGGTTCAAGGGAGACAGGTGTTACTCTATTTTTATCCTCATAGTTTGGTCTTGTCTAGTGCCTTTCCTAAAAAAAACAAAAAACATGGTAATAGGTATATTTGAAATATAGGGGGCTAACCCAAACCTGACCCCCTCCACCAGGATTAGTCTTACCCCTAAGCATGAGGTACATCTTAGAGGGGGCATTCCAGGAGACTAGCACCCATCAAATGTCCCCCCCCTTTCTTAAGTTCCAGAGGAAAAAAAACATTAATTCCACTATGAAAAGGCTTAAGATGCAAATATGCCTGGAAAGAATATCACATTTCCTTAAATTCCCACTGATACCTGAGCTTCCTAAGAGCAGGCTGAAATAGCAGGGAGGAGCGTTCTGGGTGCCTGAACTGCCAAGTGGGGTTCCATGACTGAATAAAAAAGGGGGAAGAAAGAGTACACAGAAGGGATTAAAGACAAACATTTTGCTTTTCACAGGATGACAACAATTCAGCAAATAATGCTTGGGACTGAAAGACTTTGTTTTCTCATAATCTTCCATATCAAAATGTAAATGTAACTTGGTAAGGGCAGACACATCCTATAATTTTTTTTTTTTTTGGGTGAGGCAACTGGGGTTAAGTGACTTGCCCAGGGTCACACAGCTAGTAAATGTTAAGTGTCTGAGGTCGGATTTGAACTCAGGTCCTCCTGACTCCAGGGTCGGTGCTCTATCCACTATGCCCCTAGCTGCCCCCACATCCTATAATTTTAAAGCATTTCTTTTCAATTCTGTCATAGGATGATAGATTTAGACCTGCAATGGATCTCAAAGATCAAGTCTGACCTCTCATTTGACAAATGAGGAACTTAGGGAACAGAGGTTAAGTGACTTGCTTAGACTCACATAGCTAAAATAAATGTCTGAGTTGGGACTGCCCTATCTGAACATCTGACCTTGTTACCCCAACCCTTCAATAAATTCCAGGACTTCCTAAAGCCTTGAGAATCAAATAGAAAGACCTCTGTCATTTAAAGCACTTTACAACCCGGTCCATTCTTGCCTCTCCAGTGTCCCTTCACATTCTCCCTGGCTGTCTTCAAGATTGAAAGCCTTCCCCTTCAAGGCTATCTTGTGTTTATTCTGTCTGTCCACTATATTCCTGTATATGTATAGAACAGGAGACTGGCCAATAAACCCAATCCTTATGAGTGCTCACATACGTAGTACTTAACTGAAATGCCCTAGATGTAAGAGACTGGGAGCCTGCTCGCAAACAGGCATGCTAATGTGTAATGGAAGTGCACTGTGCACCTTAGCTGAAGCACACATACATGTCCTGGAGTTAGCTCCAGTCTGACAACCACAGGCTGAAGATGTACAGCTGAACTGGGATGCAGTGAAAAGAACACTAATCAACCAGGACCTCTTCCAGAGGGCTCTTTTTCTGGACCAACTGATATTGGAGCAGACAAGGGTCCTCAAACCCTCTCTCACCTGGAGCTATATAAAGAGAGAGAAATATACACACACATGTATATGTACATACATTCATATACCCATACATATATATGTATGGACCTATATATATAGGGGGGTATATATGTATGTGTGTATGTATATATACACATATATACATATATATAAAACACATACACATATATATATATGAGAAACACATACACCCACACACATATATAAACTGCATGGGGCAGGTAAAGATACAATCTGTGTACACGTGAGTCTATATATGCCTTTATCTAGACATAGACACACATAAGAGTGTATATATGTATCCATACATATAGACATATGCATGCAAGATGCACACATATATTCAAGATGTGTGTGTATGTATGCTTCTTTTAAAAACTGCCTGTTAATACCTTTTGATCCAGCAATACCACTGCTAGGTTTATATGCCAAAGACATCCCCAAAAAGAGAAAAAGACCAATTTATACAAAAATATTTATAGCAGCTCTTTTTGTGGTGGCTAAGAATTGGAAATCAAAGGAATGCCCCTCAACTGGGGAATGGCTAAACAAACTGTGGTATATGATGGGGATGGAATATTATTGAGCTGTAAGAAATTGCAAGCAGGATAACTTCAGAAAGACCCAGAAAGGCATGTATGAAATGTATTGTGAAGTGAGCGGAACCAAGAGAGAGAACATTGTACGCAGAGACAGCAATATTGTTTGATGAAGAACTGAAGGTCTTAACTATTCTCAACAATACAATGATCCAAGACAATCCCAAAGGATTATTGATGAAACATACTATCCACCTCCAAAGAAAGAACTGATATTGATGTAACAGACTAAAGCATGCTATTTTTCACTTTCATTTTTTTCTTTTAATCAAATTTTCTTTTACAAAATGATAAATATGGTAATGTTTTACATCATTATACATATATAACCCATATATGATTGTTTGCTGCCTCAGGGAGGGGAAGGAGAGAGGGAAAGAGGGATAAAAATTGGAACCCAAAACTATAAATAAAAATGTT